>NW_008795479.1:727868-730385 GCF_000699145.1 Aptenodytes forsteri
CTCGGAGTCCAGCCCTCGGGGTCCCAGCCCTCGGGGTCCCAGCCCTCGGGTTCTCAGCCCCTCACGAGTGCAGGACTCGCAAGGGCCGCTCGTGCCCTGTGTCCTGGGAGCGTCCCAGTGCCCAGAGGGACCCCCCCGGGGCAAAGGGGCCAGCGGCTCCTCCAGACCCAAGCCCGTCCCTTGCCGGTGCCTGTCACGTCCCCACCACGTGCCACCAGGTACGTGTTCCCCGGTGTCGGGGCAAAGCCCCGGGGACGGGGAAGTGGCTTCCTTCCCCTTTCCCCAAATAGCTGCTATGCAAAGGGGAGGTGGCCCGGCCAGCACACGGCAGTGTGCCGGGATGGCCAGGAGCGCGGTGCTGTTCCTCTGGGGTGAGTGCCCAGGCACGAGTCGTGGGGCTGGCAAGGGGGCCTGACGCCACGGGGATGGGTGCCCAGATCCCTCCCTGCTTTGGGGAGCAGTGGGTTGAGGCAGAGCCCGGTGGCACCAGCAG
The DNA here is from genome assembly GCF_000699145.1 of Aptenodytes forsteri. Lineage (NCBI taxonomy): Eukaryota > Metazoa > Chordata > Aves > Sphenisciformes > Spheniscidae > Aptenodytes > Aptenodytes forsteri. The sequence continues at coordinate 728,362 of NW_008795479.1, forward strand.
GCCCATGGGGAGGGAGCGCAGGGTGGCTGCGGGGTCCCCCAAGGTCCAAAACGCCAGCAGAGCCAGCCCATGGGGTTGTACCCCCGGCAAGCCCGGGGCCGTGGGCTGGGGTGGCCATGGGGACGGGGCTGTGGGGACAGGCATCATGGGGATGGAGATGTGGGGGCTGGCACCGTGTGGTTGGGGGCTGTGGGGATGGGGACAGGGCTGTGGGGTTGGGGACATGGCAACGATGGGGCCGTGGGGATGGAGACATGGGGACAGGGATGTGGGGACAGGGATGTGGGGACAGGCATCGCAGGGATAGGGATGTGGCAACCGGCATCATGGGGCTGGGACAGCTGTGGGGATGGGGCCATGGGGACGGGGGCCATGGGAATGGGACTGTGGGGACAGGGCCATGGGGATGGGGCTGTGGGGAGAGGTGCCGTGTGGCTGGTGGAGCTGTCCCCATGCCCTGCATCAGCCTGGGGTGGCGGTGGTGTCCCCAAGCCCTGCACCAGCCTGAGTTGGCCATGCCACACAGATGCGGCACGTGGGCGGCTCTGACGCAGCTGTGTACCCCGGGCTCTCCCAGCTGCCCTGGGGACCATCCCCGTGCCCCTTCCCACGGGTGCCAGTGTCCCCGCGGGGGCAGCCTGGGGACAGCCCCTGCACCCTGTCCCCCGGGTGCTGGTATCCCCGTGGCAGCAGCCCCCACCCAGCCCCCTCCCCTTCTCCCTTCCAGCCCAAGTCCTCAGCCTCGCTGGTGAGTCCTCGCTGCCAGTTCCCAACCCCGCTGTCCCCAGACACCCCCGGTGGCCCTGGCAGGCTGGTGTCCCCTGTCACCCCACAGGCACCCAGCCCAGCCAGCTCACATTGGACCCCCCCTGGATGCCGGTGTTCCTGCTGGAGGAGGTGACGCTGACCTGCCGGGGCTCTGGTGTGCCCGGCCCCACCGAGTGGTACCTCGATGAGCAGCTCTGGCAGCGCACAGGACCCAACTACATCCATGTCTCCAAAAAGCACGCCGGGAACATCAGTTACCGGTGCCGTAGCCCCAGAGCCAGGCTCAGCCCCCCCATCACCCTGAGCTTCTCAAATGGTGAGAGGCAGGATGGGTGCCCCCACCCTGGCACCCACGGGTGCCCCGAGGGTTCTGGGTGGGCCCTATTTCACAGCCTCTCGCCCCTTGTGTGACAGGAGCCCATCCCCATGCACCCCAGTGCATCCCCGTGCACAATGGGCACATCCCTTGTGCATCACTGGGTGCATCCCCATGCACACCAGCATATCCCCGTGCACACCAGTGCATTCCCATGCACACCAGTGCGTCCCCGTGCATGCCAGCACATCCCCATGCACGCCAGTGCATCCCCGTGCACACCAGTGCATCCCCATGCATGCCAGCACATCCCCATGCACGCCAGTGCATCCCCGTGCACACCAGTGCATCCCCATGCATGCCAGCACATCCCCATGCACGCCAGTGCATCCCCGTGCACACCAGCATATCCCCGTGCACGCCAGTGCATCCCCATGCACACCGGCTGCATCCCTGTGCACACCGGTGCATCCCCATGCAACGGGAGCCCACCTGCTGCATCCCCATGCACCGGCCCTCTCTTGCAGACTGGCTGGTGCTGCAGGTGCCGGTGCGGGCGCTGGTGGAGGGGGACGAGCTGCTGCTGCGCTGCCGGGGCTGGAATGGCAGGAAGATCACCCAGGTGCAGTTCTTGCGTGAGCAGGAGGTGCTGGGGGGGCCCTCCTGGGGGGCCGAGCTGCTCCTGCCCGCCCTGCAGCTGCACCACAGTGGGCGCTACCGCTGCCAGGCCACCATGGGCCTCATCCCGGGGTGGCAGGAATCAGCGCTGGTGACGGTGGCGGTGCAAGGTGAGCACCCCCTCCCCAGCACCCACCCGGCGGGGCAGAGCCCCCCCCTCCCCAGTGGCGTTGGTGTCACTGTCCCCCCCCCGGCTCCTTCCCAGAGCTCTTCTCAGTGCCAGTGCTGCGCCTGGGGGGCCCGGCCGCGCCCCTCGAGGGAG
>NW_008795479.1:730438-732343 GCF_000699145.1 Aptenodytes forsteri
CCTCTTCTACCGGGATGAGGTGGTGGTGGGGGGGCCCCAGGGCTCCCCTCGGCTCTGGCTGCCAGCCGTGGGGCTGTCCCACTCGGGGAACTACTCCTGCGAGGTGCGGCCGGAGACGGCCAGCGTGCGGAAACGCAGCGCCCTGGTCACCATCACGGTGCGCAGTGAGTGTGTGGGAGGGATGGGGACGCACCGGGGCCCTGAAGCCCTCCCTGGGTCCCCACATCCCTCCCCGGGTCCCTCCATCCTTCCCTGCGATCCCTCCATCTCTCCCCAGATCCCCCCATCCTTGCCTGGGTCCTCCCATCCCTCCCCAGGTCCCCACATCCCTCACCAGGTCCTTCTGTCCCTCCCTGCAGTCCCTCCATCCCTCCCTGGGGTCTTCCCATCGCTCCCCAGGTCCCTGCATCCCTTCCGGGGTCCCTCCATCCCTCTCTGAGTCCCCCCATCCCTGCCTGGGTACTGGGTACCCCATCTCTCCCTGGGGTTCCTCCATCCTTCTCCAGGTTCCTCCACCCCTCCCTGGGGCCCCCCATCCCTCCCTGTTGTCCCTCCATGCTCCCCCGGTCCCTCCATCCCTCCCAAGGTCCCCCCACCCCAGCCTGGGTCCCCGCATCCCTCCCCAGCTCCTTCCATCCCTCCAAGGGTTCCTCCATCTCTCCCTGGGTCCCCACATCCCTCCCCAGGTCTCCCTATCCCTTCCTGGGTCCCCACATCCCTCCCCAGCTCCCTCCATCCCTGGGGTCTTCCCATCGCTCCCTCCCTGAAGCCCCTCCATCCCTGCCTGGGTCCCCTCATCTCTCCCTGGGGTCCCCCTCCATCCCTCCCCAGGTCCCCCTGCCCCTCCCCAGGTCCCGCCACCCCTGCCTGGGTCCCCCATTCCTGCCCATCTCCTCCCCGCAGGGGTCCCGGTCTCCAGGGTGTCCCTGGCAGCGCAGCCCCCCGGGGGACAGGTGGCAGAGGGCGACCGCCTGGTGCTGGGCTGCTCGGTGGCCGCGGGGACAGGGCCCATCTCCTTCTCCTGGCACCGGCAGGGCTCGGCTGCGCCGCTAGCCACGGGCCCCCGCTACGAGCTCCGTGCCGCGCAGCACCAGGATGGCGGCCGCTACCACTGCACAGCCACCAACGGTGACACCACGGCCGACAGCCCGCCGCTGTGGGTCACCGTCCTGGGTGAGTAGGACCCTCCGGCTTCGGGTGCCCCCCCACCCACAGCATCACCTCAATCCCACGCCGGGGGACAGCCACTGCCACCGGTTTGACCCTGGCACTGTCTCTCCGCCTGGCAGTGCCGGTGGCTGGTGCTGCCATCACGATGGAGGGGACGGAGCCATCGGTGCCGGCGGGCGAGAGCCTCAACCTGAGCTGCTCTCAGTGTCGGCGGGCGAGAGCCTCAACCTGAGCTGCTCGGTGCGGGCGGGCACCGCGCTGGTGACCTTCACGTGGCTGCAGGATGGGCAGGAGCTGGGCTCGGGGCCCGTCCTGTCCCTGGGGACCCTGGGGCTGGCGCACACCGGGACCTACCAGTGCCTGGCCACCAACCGCCTCGGCGCCCACCGCGTCTTCCAGGCGCGCAGCCCCGCGCTGGCCCTCTTGGTGACGCAGCTGGGATGGGGATGGTGGCAGCAGGGCACAGGTGGGGGCTGCGCTTATCCGCCCCCTCCTCGGGGTGCCTGTGGGGGTCCAGCCCCCCAGGGTCGGCGCTGACCCGGGCTTGTCCCCACTCTGTCCCCAGCCATGGCCGTGGGGCTCAGCGTGTCCCTCCTGCTCCTGCTCCTGCTCGGTGCTGCCATGGCCTGGCACCTCCGGCACCAGTGCCGTGCAGGTGGGTGGCCCACACCGGAGGGCTGGGTGCCGGGTCAGTGGTCCCAGGTGGGGTGAAAGCCCCCGACACCAGCTGGGGGG
>NW_008795479.1:733840-735108 GCF_000699145.1 Aptenodytes forsteri
TCTCCCCCTCACCCCTCCCTCCAGCAGGTCCCCCCACCCCCGGGGCTCTCCCTGTCCCGGCCCTGCTGGCTCCCCCCAGGCTGGGGGTGCTGGGCTCCGGCTGTGTCTCAGGAAAGGTGCCGAGACCCCCGAGGGTGCTGGGAGCTCCCCCCGCCAGGGCTCTGCAGGGCCAGGGGAGGCACAGGAGCCATTTCCATGGTATTGGTCCCAAAAATGCAGCTTTTTGATTAAACAGGGGGAAATGGTGTTTTTCTCTTCCGAGAGCATCTCCCATCCAGAAACATGCGGCAGCTGCCACCGGGAGCCAGCGCCACCCTCCCCATCACCACGGTGTCCCTGTCCCCACGGGCTCCGTCCCCACCAGATGGTGCCACCGTCCCCAGGGGTTCCCTGGCCCCAGCAGGAGACGGTGCCACCGTCCCTGCTCCTGGCGGGTGCCGGTCCCTGTTGGCAGCCCACGCCGTCGTCCCCATCCCCACGCCGTGTCCAGCCCCACCAGGAGCTGGTGCCATTGTCACCGTCCCCAGCTCTCACCCCGCCGTTACAGAAACCCTCCTGCCCCATTTGTGCATGGTGCCGCTTTACTGGGAGGGGGGGGGGCAGCAGAAGTGGGGGGCAGCACCACACACCCCGGGCAGCTTCAGCCCCCCCAAGCTCAGGGTGTCCCAGCCCCACGGCAGCACTCAGGCTGCGCTCGTGCCCGGCTGGAGGCGGTTTGGGGCCAAAACCAGCTATTTTCAGGGGGAAAAAGCTCCAGTTCTCCATCACAGTCCCAGGAGGGGGGCACCGGGGGGGCCAGGAGGGGTCCCCGGCTGCAGGGGACAGACGGGGGATGAGGGGCAGCTGCAGCACGGTGGCAGGACGGGGTCAGGAGCGTTTGATCTGGAGGGTTTCGTACATCTCCTGGCCCTCACCGCTGAGCCCCTGCATGGGAGAGGGGGTTACGGGGTGCCTGTCCCCCCCAGCTGCCACCCCCACTCCAGACTGTCATCCCACCGTGGGGGCTTCCCACCCAACATGTGCCCCAGGGAGGGGCCCGGGGGTCTGCGGGCTGTTGCGGTGGGGATGCATCCAGGGTGGGTGCTCCCAAGGCGGGGCATGGGGCATGGGGAGACAGGGCACCCCCCAAGTTATAGCACCCATGGGATATAGCACCCATGGGATACAGCACCCGCAGGGTGGGGCATCCCCGTGGGGTAGGGCATCCCCGTGGGGTGGGTACAGGCACCCCAGGGGACACGGTACCCCACCAGGGACAGCAGCCGTGG
>NW_008795479.1:736371-737376 GCF_000699145.1 Aptenodytes forsteri
ATGGGCAGGAGGGGGGGGGGAAGGGGAGGGGAGGGGTTCAGCACCCATCCTGGCCGCCAAGAGCTTGGCTCCGCAGCCTCCAAGCATCGCCCCTTTCTGCACGCCAGTGACAGCAGAGGGTCACAGGTGGCGCTTGACGTCCCCTCCGACAGCGTTGGAGAGCCCCGGAGCCCACCGGGACTCACCCTGGGGTGCCCCTCTGTGCCACGAGCACCCTGGGGCAGCTTCGAGGGATCTCAGCTTGTCCCAAAGGTGCAAGGGACACCGTCAAAGGAGCCAGCCCAATGGCCACGCGCCCACCCAGCTGCTCCCTGTCCCCGTCCCCACCTGCCGCCGGGGTCCACAGCAGCAGCAGGGCAGCGGTGAGCAGCAGGCAGGCACCCATCCCTCCACGCAGGCCCGAGTAGGGTCCGGCGGGTTGGGGCTATTGCACCGGAGTCAGCAACCGCAAAGTCAGCGCCTTCCTCCCTGCCGGCTTGCGCCGCCCCTGCTTCGCTTCCCCCCTCCCCTGGCCCCAGCCATGCTAGGGAACCGGCTGGCGCAGCCGTCCCCTCTTCCTGGAAAGGGCGGTGGGGCTATTGCTCAAGGGCCAGGCGAGCTGTCCCCAAGTGTCACCCGTCCTCCCCGTGCCCGGCCCGCCCCAGGCCTCGTGGTACCCCGGCTCCCCGGCCCTGCTGCGGTCACCCCAGGGGACTGCAGGAGCACCCACCAGCCCCGGGCGGATGAAGGCTGTGGGGGAAGGCCTGCAGGCTGTGGGTGTTGGCAGCACCCAAACCCGGGGCGGTGGAGGCAAAACCCCAGGCGTCCCCCCCAGGCTCCTCCCGGCTGGGGAGGATCCTCCACCCGGGGAGAGCCGTGACCACGGGCCTCACAGTGGAAAGAGAGGAAGAGTGGGGTTTCACCGGGTTCCGGCTGGAGGAGAAGGGCTGAGGCGGGGACAGAGGCGCTGGACAGGCAGGACCCAGTTTAGTCTTTATTTGACTCAGATGAGGAAGGGGTCACGGG
>NW_008795479.1:737889-738209 GCF_000699145.1 Aptenodytes forsteri
GGTGGGGGGGGGCGCGCCCCCCGCCAGCACGGCCCGGCAGGGAGGAAGTGGTCAGTTATCAGCAGAGAAAGGAAACCGGCTCTAGCAGCAGAGGCACGTGAGGCGAGTTCGGGTCCCAGAGGGACGCCGGGGGACGCGCAGGTGGTGGCCCACAGACCCCTGCCCCAGCCTGACATGTTGGGGTTGCATTGGAGCGAGCCTAGCGAGGAGCGAGAGAAAGAAACCTCGTCCCGGCCTGGACTTGTCCCCCCCCAGCCCAAATCCCACCCTCACCGCAGGCCCCGGCACGGCGATGCCGCCCGCCCCCCCCACCTCTCCTT
>NW_008795479.1:738916-743704 GCF_000699145.1 Aptenodytes forsteri
CGGCGATGCCGCCGGCCGCCCCAGCCTCTCCTACCAGGTGAGCGAATCCAGGCGCCTTGATCTTGCAGCGGTAGGGGCGGCTGCTGCCGTCCGAAACAAGGTAGACGCCGAATTCGCCCTGCAAGGACACAAGGACAGGGTTGGTGGCGCGGTGACGCTGTCAGGGGGCCGAGGCTCTGTCTCCCAGCCGCAGCGTCCAGCCCTCAAACACCAGTCTGGTGCAAGAGCAGAGTCCTGGGGACAGGACAGCCCACCCAGCCCGTGACAGGAACACCGCGATGTCCCCAAGAGTGGCACAGGGCAGCCAGGACACCCTTCACCATGCCAGAGCCCGCTGTCCCCGTAACGCCGTGAGAAGTGTCACCTTGGGGGCCTCGATGGCCGTGTAGGTGGCTCCGGGGGGCACCTGGTAGCCCTCCGTGTAGAGCTTGAAGTGATGGATCAGGGACTCCATGGATGTCTGGGGAGAGAGGAGGGCACCGTCACCGAGGGCGTGCGGCCGGGCGTCCCGTCTCCGCCCGGATGCTGCCCATCTCCTGCCTGCGCCTCAGCCGCTGGTGACAGGGACCAAAGCGTGGGAACCGGGGTGGTGGCCGCGTTCACCCAGCCACTGGCCCTAACGAGCGCATGGGACCACAAGGCAGGGCAGCTGCAGGTCTCTTCTGTGCCGGCCGCTGCTCTGCCAGGCCCTGCCTTCACCAGGGTGGCTTTTTGGCCAAGCTGGGCCGGGCCTGGCAGAGCTGGGGAAGGGAGATCCCCTCCCACGGCGCAGGGCCGGACCGCCGCAGGGCTCAGGAGTGGCTTCAGCAGGCAGCAGACCTCCCCCCCAGGACAAAGCCGTCCTCCCTGCCCACGCGCTGCCAGTCCTGGCAGGGGCGGCACGCAGGAGGCTGGGCAGTCCCCAGCCAAGCCGGGGGACGGATACGGCGGCAGGTAACACCGGCAAAATCCTCAGTGCAAGCATCCGACACGCCGAACAGCGTTTCCTGCTCGCCGGTGCCGACACGCAGCCAGCGGCACGGCACGGCGGGGGAAGGAAGTGCTTTTACCTTCATCTCTGCCCGCTTCGGAGGGGAGATTTTGGCATCGTCTACTTTGATCTCCCCCTCAGGCATCTTGTTGAGGCACTGGAGGATGATACGGAGGGACTGTCGCATCTCTTCCACTCGGCACAGGTACCTGTGGGACCCCCACGCCGCTCAGGACCTGCCCCCCGTGTGGTGGGCACCCCATGAGGAAGCCACGGCCTCAGAGGAGGTGTGACCCTGCCGAGGCCTCCCCACGGCCCCCGGCAGAGCCGGGGTGTGATGTACCTGTCATAGCAGTCGCCCTGGGAGCCGATGGGGACGTCAAACTCCACCTGGTCATAGACGTCGTAGGGCTGGGTCTTGCGTAGATCCCAGTGGATCCCCGAGCCCCGGAGCATCACCCCGCTGGGAGTAGGGAGGCGGGTGAGCAGCCCACCCGGGAGCGGGCCCAGCCCCACGCCAGCTCCAAGCCCTCCCCACGTCCCAAAGCAGACCCCGACACAGGGGAAAGCGGCCACGCGTCCCCCGCCTGCGCACACCCCACGGCCCTGAGCAACGGCCACGGGAGGACAGCCTAGGGACATCAGGCAGGCAAAACCCGGCAGGACACGGCGTCACAGCTCCTGCCACGCTGCGGCCACTGGGTAGCACTGCCCTGACAGTCACTGGCGCCATCGGTCCCCAAGATGGCTGCAAGCGGCCCTGGGGACTCCTGCAGTCCGGGCTGAGCTCTTTGTTGGACTCAACCCCGATCCTTCTCGGGGGGACGACACAGCTGGGTGGTGGCAGGAGGCTGAGCCCCCCCCCCAGGCGTCCCTGGGAGCCACCGGACCCACCTGAAGCCGTAGTTGAGAGCCTCCTCCGCTGTTATCACTCCGATGTCGACCGTGCGGTTCTTCCAGATGCGGTTGTTCGTGAGCATCTGCGGGCAGCAGGGCGTTAGTCACCCGACCCCGCACCGGCTGCCTCTCCCCGACTGTGCGCTCCCTTTCCTGACCCGTGTCACCTTGTCACTGCTGCTGCAGAAGGAATAACCCCGTAACGCTGGCCGTACCCAGGGGACAGGCAAGGCGAGACCCCAGCCCTCAGGGTGCTGGGAAATGGGGACTGTCCCTCTCTCCCAGGTTTCGAGCAGCAGCCCGGCTGCCGTCACGCCTCACCTCCTCCACCTCGTCTATCCGCATGGAGAAATTCTTCACGAACTCGTAGATGTCGTCCATCAGCCCCAGGGGCAGGTCCTGCGTGGGAGGAGAGGGAGGTCAGCATGGCCGGTGGCGCCAGGGACGTGGGCAGGGAGGCATCGGAAGGGCAATCGCCCACACAGGGACACGGGGACACCCCGCACATCCCCGCCAGACCGGAGGGGCTCTGTGGGGAGCTGGGGTACGGCGTGGCCGCCCTTACCTGGTGCACCCCGCCGGGGCGGATGTAGGCAGCGTGCATCCGCGCCCCCGAGACCCGCTCGTAGAACTCGAACATCTGCGGGGACAGAGGAAAGCCCACTCTTCACGGCGCGGCCCCACGCGCAGCACTGAGCCCCAAATCCGCCCCCCTGCCGATCCCCCAGTACAGCGGCACTGCCCTTTACCTTCTCCCTCTCCTCAAACATCCAGAAGAAGGGGGTCATGGCCCCGATGTCCAGCGCGTGCGTGGTCACGGCCATGATGTGGTTGAGCAGCCGGGTTATCTCCGCGAAGAGGACTGGGGGCAGAGGGGGCACAGGGGGGTGAGCACCTCTGGCCCCGCACTCCCCTGAGCACAGGGAAGGAGGGCTGAGCCCCAAGAAGGCCAAGAGCTACGACCCTCAGCACGGCAGGCAGAAGCACCTGCCTCCGGGACGGGAGCTGGAGCCCCCACAGAAACGGTACGGGGACGCCCTCACCTCGGATCCACTGAGCCCTCAGGGGCGGGCGGATGTTGAGCAGCTTCTCCACGGCCAGGGAATAGGCCTGCTCGTTGCACATCATGGAGACGTAGTCCAGACGGTCGAAGTAGGGCAGCGCCTGCAGAAAGAAACGGCCTTGAGCAGCAGCTGCCGGCACCTGCAGCCGGGCAGCAAAGGCCCGGGACTGCCAGGAGCGCTCGGAGGCTTCGCCGCAGCCAAGGACCGCCGGGACACAGGGGAGCGCCGGGACGCAGCCCCCAGGCACAGCATCTTCCTGGCTCGGGGCGCTTCGAGCACGGCAGCAGCCCTGAAGGCAGCCCAAAAGCTCCAGCCCAGACGGCCCTGCCTCGGGATAAGGCACGAAGGAAGACGGACAACGTCCCTCTGTGAAAGTTTTCCAGCTCACAGACACTGTGGGGGCCCCAATGCTGCGCCCTCGGCACGCACCAGCTGAGAACCGTCTCCACCGCACAGCTGAGCGCAGCCATCACGGCGCTGCCCCGAGTCGCAGCGGCCAGCCAAGGCGGTGCTCCCCCCCCAGCCCTGAGCTATTTCAAGCTCCGTTTCTCCCACCGACGGAAAGGTTAAACCCGATCGGGACAATAAATCAGCAGGGTCTGTTTACAAACACCGCTGCAAAACCCGACAAGCAAATAAACTCCCTCCCAGCACGTCAAGAAGGCTGCTGATGTATCCGATCCAACAGCTGCAGACAGATGGACACCAACAGCCCCTCACCCCGAAAAGACACCCCTGGCTTTCCCTGTGGACAGACACCAGCCCCCGGCATGGGGAAGCACTGGGAGCCCGCTGCGCCTTACCTGGAGGTACGTCTTGTACTCGATGAGCTTCTCGGTGCCTCGGTGCAGAAGGCCAACGTGGGGGTCGCACTTCTTCACCGTCTCCCCGCTCAGCTCCATGACCAACCGCAGGACCCCGTGGGCAGCTGGGTGCTGGGGCCCAAAGTTTATGGTCAAACTGGAGACCTTCTTGTGAGCCAGAGGGTCTTTGTCTACCCGGGGGAGGAAAGAGGAGAGTTGGGCAGGGAGGAACATCCAGCCCCAGCAGCGCCGCTGGCCCCAAGCGCCCTCAGCCTTTCCCGGCAGCGCGGACACGCAGAGCAGACACTGGACAGACGTCCAAGCTGAGCTCAGGGCTCGGCCGGACATCAGGAACGTGGCGTCCCCACCGCCAGCTCCCGTCTCAGCCCAACGCAAGACCCCTGGGAGGGGTCCAAGGGCCTCCAGCTGCCTGCCGGGAGGCTCAGCCCGGGCTAGCCACTCTTCCCAGAGCATGGGGAGCCAGGCGGCTTCCCAATGTTGCGTAGGCGGAAGGGCCAGGGCCACGGCAGAGACTGGGCGTGGGAAGATTTTGCAGAGCCCGCAAGCAGAAGCGAGGGATGAGAAGCTCAAAGCCTGACGGGGGCCTGACGCAGGAGCGTCTCGCAGCAGCTCAGGGGGCACGGATGGGGCTAAAGCTCCCGGGGGACTTGCCCTGTACACCCACACCCCCTGAGACCCAGGCACCCACGGGACACTCAGGAGAACAAGACAGCCCCCGAGCACCCGCTGAGTCCTCACTGGGCACCCACCAGTCTCAGATCACCCACCAGGCACCCAGTGAGCCCCAGTCCAGCCCCGAGCACCCACCAAGCAGCACCCCTGGTACCCAGGGCCAGGGAGACCCCCAGACCCCCTCCCCAGGACCTGCTGGGCCAGTACTTCCCTTGAGTCCTGGGCCCCAGCGGGCATCCATGAGCCCCCCAGACTGACCCAGGGCCTCCCCTGGCCCCACGTAACCCCCCACCTGACATCCACCAAGCCCCCACGGGGCCCCGAGTGCCTCCCAAACAGCTCTGAGCACCCACAGGGACTC
>NW_008795479.1:744692-745114 GCF_000699145.1 Aptenodytes forsteri
GAGGCTGGCTGCGGGACGGGGTGGTCCCGTGGAGATGGATGTGGGGACAGAGGAGACAGGGATGGGGACAGAAGAGACAGGGACAGAGGAGAGGGGACGGAGGGGATAGGGACGGAGGCGACAGAGCGACAGGGATGGAGGGGACAGGGCAAGCAGGACATGCCGGGCGAAGGAGGAGCGGCGTGTCCCGGCGTGATGGCAGGGGGACACGTGTGCCCAGGCCTCCCCACTTGGGGACTGCTGCGGCCGGAGGTGGCCCTTGTCCCCTCCCCAACACCCACGGTGCCCCCGCGTGGGTGCTGGAGCAGGGGTGTGTGACCAAAATTGTCCCGTGTCCCCCCTTGCCCACACTGCACCCCCAGCCCTCCCCAGCTTGGGGATTCCCCGGCTCCAGCATCCAGATTTGCTCCCTCCCCCCCCCC
>NW_008795479.1:745675-746343 GCF_000699145.1 Aptenodytes forsteri
GATGGCACCGGCACCGGCACCCACACGGCAGCACCCGGGGCCACGCAGGGCACCCCCAGACAGGGGGTGTTGGGGTGCTGGGGGTGCCAGGGCAGGAAGAGCAGCCGGTCCCGGTCCCGGTCCCGGTCCCCGTCCCCCCCTTTCCAAGAAGGGAGGAAGCAGGATGCGGCCCATGTCCTGCCCGGCCGGGCTGGGGGCCAGGAGGTGACTCCGGGTGTGACACATCGCGTGGCCCTGCTGGGAAGTGCGGATATCGGGAGGGGATGGAGGGGCTGGTACCGGATGGGCTGGGGTGGAGGAGACGGAGAAGGATGGAGTGGACAGGCAGGGATGAAGAGGATGAGGAGGGTTGGAGGCAACAGGCGGGGATGGAAGGAACAGGCAGGGAAGGAGGGGATGGGGAGGGATGGAAGAGACAGGGAGGGATGGAAGAGACAGGGAGGGATGAAGAGGATGAGGAGGGATGGAGGGGATGGGGATGGAGCAGTGGGGTATTAGGGGGCAGCAGGTGCTGCAGGGTGGGGGATCCCCCCTGGGGTGCCCCCAGCCCCATGCCCATCCTGGGCAGCCCAAGGCTGCCCCTGGCAGACGCCCACCCTGACCCCGGCCCCCACCACCCCAGGGGTGCCCCGCAGCCGCCCCGGTGAGGGGGGGTCCCGGCGAGGAGG
>NW_008795479.1:747138-748154 GCF_000699145.1 Aptenodytes forsteri
TGTCGCGGTGTTGCGGTGGTATCGCGGTGCCCGGGCCATGCGCCGCGCGCTCCTGGCGCTCCTAGCCGCTGCCGCCGCCGCTGCCGGGGCCGCCTCCGGCCCCCCGTGTCCCGTAACGGCACCGGACGGAGCCGGGACACGGTCCCGCGTGGGGCCGGCCCCGAGGAGAGCCAAGGTACAGCCGGGCCGGGACATGGCAGACCAGGATGGGCTGGGACTGGGATGGACCGGGAGGGACCGGGATAGACCGGGATGGGGAGGGACACACCAGACCAGGATGGACCGGGACAGACCGGGATGGACCGGGATAGAGGGGGGACACTGGTGTGTGCTGGTGCGGGGCCCAGAGGTGATGAGGTGCACTGGGCTGGCACGGTGCTGGGGGGCACCGGCAGGGACATGTGCGGTGATGGGGACACCGGCATGGGGTGAGGGGTGCTGGGGGACACTGGGACAGTGTCACCAGCGCTGGGGGGCACCGGCTGGCGCCGGTCCCCTGCCCCAGCGCCCTGCTTCCCGGCAGCGCTTCGCCTCGGTGCCGCGGTACGTGGAGATGCTGGTGGTGGCGGACGAGTCAATGGCCCAGTTCCATGGCGCGGGGCTCCGGCGGTACCTGCTGACGGTGCTGGCGGCAGCTGCCCGGTCCTTCCGGCACGGCAGCCTGGGCAATCCGGTGGAGCTGCGGGTGACACGGCTGGTGGTGCTGGGCCAGGGCACCCCCGGGCCCCCTCCCACCCCCAACGCTGCCCAGATGCTCCGCAACTTCTGCCAGTGGCAGAAGGGGCTCAACGTCCCCGACGAGGACAGTCCTCTCCACTTCGACACCGCCATCCTCTTCACCCGGCAGGTGTGGGGGGGTGACTTCTGGGAGGGTCTGGGGGGAGCTGCAGGGCTCTTTGGGGTCCCTGCAGGGTGGTTGGGGGCTGGCAGGGTCGCTGGGTGACCCCCAAGGTGTTTGGGTGCTGGCCAAACCCCCGGGGTGTCTGTGAGTTTCGGGGGCTGGCGGGATACCGGGC
>NW_008795479.1:748265-750201 GCF_000699145.1 Aptenodytes forsteri
CTGAGCCCGCCCCACGCCCCACCTACCCCCAGGACCTGTGCGGGGCAGCCACCTGCGACACGCTGGGCATGGCTGACGTGGGCACCGTCTGCGACCCCGAGCGGAGCTGCGCCATCGTGGAGGACGACGGGCTGCAGTCGGCGTTCACGGCTACCCACGAGCTGGGTGAGCAGTGGGGGCCAGCAGGGAGGAGGGGTGGACCCGCTGCCACCCAGGAGCCCCCCTGGGGCTGATGCCACTGTCCCCCGGCACAGGCCACGTCTTCAACATGCTGCACGACACCTCCCAGCCCTGCCGGGAGCTGAACGGCCACTCTGGAGCTGCCCGCCACGTGATGGCTCCGGTCCTCTCCTCGCTGGAGCCTGGTGAGATGTGGTCCCCATGCAGCGCCCGCTTCATCACCGACTTCTTGGACAACGGCCATGGTACGACCCTGCGTGGGGGGTCCCGGCACAGGGGGTCCTGGCGCCCCTGGGAAACCCCCCATGCAGCGGTGTCACCTCCCCGCAGGTCACTGCCTCCTGGACAAGCCTCCGGAGTGGCTGCAGCTGCCCTCGGCACTGCCGGGCACGGTCTACCCAGTGCTGCGGCAATGCCAGCTTGCCTTCGGGCCCGACTCGCGGCACTGCGGCGACCTGCAGCCGCCCGCCTCGCTGTGGTGCACCGGCCACGTCGGTGGCCGCTCTGTCTGCCAGACGAAGCACTTCCCCTGGGCTGACGGCACGCCATGCGCGCCGGGCAGAGCCTGCATGGACGGGCTCTGCGTCAGCATCGGCCGCATGCAGGAGCTCACCGTGAGTCCCGGCGGGGCAGTGCAGGGGGCAGCAGGGTGGGCACTCGCCTGCCAGAACCAGTTTGACACCCCCCCATTGTGTTTTCTGGCCGCAGACGCCCGTGGATGGTGGCTGGGGGCCGTGGGGGCCATGGGGCAGGTGCTCACGGACCTGCGGCGGCGGGGTCCAGCTCTCCCACCGCAACTGCAGCGCGCCGGCACCTCGCCACGGTGGCCGGTACTGCGAGGGCAAGCGCACCTGCTTCCAGTCCTGCAACGTGGAGGAGTGTCCCGGCAGCACCCGTGAGTGGGGCCAGCCCGGGGTGGGGAGCAGGGATGGCACCGGTCCCTGGTGCAGGTTGCAGCGGGGCTGGGAGCTGCCGCTGGTGCTGACCATGCCTCACCACCGCCGGCAGCCCTCACCTTCCGGGAGGAGCAATGCGCTGCCTACAACCATCGCCCCGGCCTCGTCAAGGGGCTCCCAGCCCCCCCAGACTGGGTGCCACGCTACAGCGGCGTCCCCGAGCGGGACCAGTGCAAGCTGACCTGCCAGTCCCAAACCCTGGGCTACTACCACGTGCTGCAGCCGAGGGTGAGTGTCCCCCTGCCCGCCGCGCGCCCCGGGGTGCCGCTGGCGGGTGCTGAGGCCATGCCGTGTCACAGGTGGCCGACGGGACGCCCTGCTCCCCTGAGAGCACAGGGGTATGCGTGCAGGGCCGCTGCATCCCTGCCGGCTGTGATCGCATCATCGGCTCCAAGAAGAAGTTTGACAAGTGCATGACGTGTGGCGGTGATGGCTCCGGCTGCACCAAGGTCTACGGCTCCTTCACCAAACCCCGGTAAGCACCCCAACGGTGGCAGTGGGGCGAGGGGGATGCCGCCTGCAGGCTGCCATCGTCCCCCCCTCCAACCCCACTGTGCCCCGCAGCTACGGCTACAACGACGTGGTGATCATCCCGGCGGGCGCCACGCACCTCCTGGTCCGGCAGATCTCAGCGGCGGGCGGTGAGGACATCTTCCTGGCACTGCGGCGGCCAGCCGGCGGCTCCCTGCTCAATGGCGGCTACGTCCTGGTGCCCTCCCCAACCGACGTGGTGCTGGCGGGTGGCACTACCCTACGCTACAGCGGGGCCACGGCGGCAACCGGGGAGCTTGGGGGCCGGG
>NW_008795479.1:751345-752243 GCF_000699145.1 Aptenodytes forsteri
CCGCCGCCCCGGGGAGCTCAGACATGGTGGCTGGGTAGGGGGCTGTAGACGGGGCCCGCACCCAGGGGGGGGCTGCAGGCCCCGGGGGAGCGCCAGCCGAGCACAAAGCCTGGCCGGAGGGAGGGGGAGAGGAGTGAGCCGCGCTGGGGGCCCCAGCCCCACAGACCTCCCCGGCCCCACGCACCTCGCCCGAACACCTCCCGCAGCAGCGCCAGTTTGGGTTGCGGGGGGTGCGGCCCCTCACAGTTCGTCTCCTTCAGGCCCCGACTGTGGAGCTGCTCCAGGGGCGTCTTCTCCGTGATGATCGACATGACCTGGGGGTGACGGGGATGTCACCGCCAGCATGCAGCTACCCCCACTTGCCCCGGTGCCCCCTGCCACCGCCTCCGCCCCACTTACTTGGTCATAAAACACGACGGCGACGAAGGCCCCGAAGAGAAGGGACTCCAGCAGCAGGACGATGCAGTGAGCCCTGGGAGGGCGGCCACGGGTTAGAGCGGGGCTGGGGGCTGGAGCTGACGTGGGGTAGCCCAGAGCCCATCCCCCTTGCGCCCAGGGCAGGCCCAAGGTCCCGCCACGGCGCCGCCACCCTGGTCCTCCCCTCCCAACGTGAGCTCCTCTGCAGAAGAGGGAGACGGGACCCCCGCGCTGCCCCCACTCACGTCTGGATGCGGTTGTTGGCGATGTCTCCTTCCGCCGCCATCCCTGCCGGGCTCCTGCCTCCCGGTCCCAGCCAGGCGGCCAGCACCAGCCCCGCGGCGTAGAGACTGGCCAGCCCTGGCACAGAGCGAGCGGTGAGCGCGCAGGCAGCGAGCGTGCAGGCAGCGAGCACGTGTCCCCCCCCCAACCCACACCACGTCCCCCAGACCTGCCTGCTACCATGGGGCTGGGCAGCCCG
>NW_008795479.1:754811-755965 GCF_000699145.1 Aptenodytes forsteri
GGAGGGCGGCCGGTACCAACCCTCCACCTGCGAGCCCCGGTCCCGCACCGCCGTCATCATCCCCCACCGCAACCGCGAGACCCACCTGGGCCACCTCCTCTACTACCTGCACCCCTTCCTGCAGCGCCAGCAGCTCCAGTATGGCATCTACGTCGTGCACCAGGTGAGCCCGGCAGGCACCGAGGGCTTTGCCGGGCACTGGGCTCGTGCCAGGGGCTGCCGCTGCCAACCGGCTTTCCCTGCAGGCGGGCAACTCCACCTTCAACCGGGCCAAGCTGCTGAACGTGGGGGTGAAGGAGGCACTGAAGGACGAGGAGTGGGACTGCCTCTTCCTCCACGACGTCGACCTCATCCCCGAGAACGACCACAACCTCTACACCTGCGAGCTTTGCCGGGCACTGGGCTCGTGCCAGGGGCTGCCGCTGCCAACCGGCTTTCCCTGCAGGCGG
Source organism: Aptenodytes forsteri (assembly GCF_000699145.1). NCBI lineage: Eukaryota > Metazoa > Chordata > Aves > Sphenisciformes > Spheniscidae > Aptenodytes > Aptenodytes forsteri. The sequence continues at coordinate 755,261 of NW_008795479.1, forward strand.
GCAACTCCACCTTCAACCGGGCCAAGCTGCTGAACGTGGGGGTGAAGGAGGCACTGAAGGACGAGGAGTGGGACTGCCTCTTCCTCCACGACGTCGACCTCATCCCCGAGAACGACCACAACCTCTACACCTGCGACCCCTGGAACCCCAAACACGTCTCCATCGCCATGAATAAATTCGGATACAGGTGGGTGACTGCGGCTGTGGGTGGGCCGGGAGCGAGGGGACTGGCCCTGGCCTGGGCTCAGTGTCTGCCCCCTCCTCTTGCAGCCTGCCGTACCCCCAGTACTTCGGGGGGGTCTCGGCTCTCACCCCCGACCAGTACATGAAGATCAATGGTTTCCCCAACGAGTACTGGGGCTGGGGTGGCGAGGACGATGACATCGCCACCAGGTAGGACGCTGCGGGGACCTGCCGGTCTCACCATCACCCGCGTTCGTGTCCCGCCGGGCGGTGCCGGCCGCTTGCGGGGCCCTGGGATGGCATCACCACGCAGGACGAGCGCGTGGGGGCTGTTGCTGCCGCACAGGGGGGACACACAGATGGCGTCCCCGCGCCCTGGCACCCTTGGGTGACGCGGGGGCTCGTCTGCAGGGTGCGCCTGGCAGGCATGAAGATTGCCCGCCCGCCCATCTCCATCGGCCACTACAAGATGGTGAAGCACAAGAGCGACAAAGGCAACGAGGAGAACCCCCACAGGTCGGG
>NW_008795479.1:757154-758115 GCF_000699145.1 Aptenodytes forsteri
GCCTGAGGGGGGAGCAGCCGGTGAGCCCTGTGGGAACCCCCAGGACCCCCCTGAGCTCCCCGCCCTGCGGTGCCATCACCCACCTGGTGCACCCTGACGATGGAGCGAGTCGGGGCCAGCTCCAGGCCCAGCTGCTCCCGCACGGCTGCCTGCGCCCGCTGCAGCAGCAGTGGGTGCCGGCACCACTGCTGCTGGGTCCCCGAAGCTCTGCCCGAACCAGGCGCCTCGCAGCATCACCTATACGGGCACCGGCGGCACCGTGAGCATCCCCCCGCCTCCGGATCATCCCTGTTTCCCCCCCCTCCATCCCCAGTGGCTCACCGTCAGCCGCACCGAGGCCGCCCCCGCGCCGTCGTGCTGGGGGAAGGCCACTGAGTCGTAGACGACGCCCAGGAGGGAGGCATCCTCGGAGGAGGGCACCAAGTGCCCGAAGCCCTGGCCAGGAGCAGCAGCATGAGCGGGATGGGGACACCCGTGGGTGCCAGGGGACACCCGTGGGTGCTGGCATCACCCGTGGGCGCCGCGCTTACCGTGACGGGCAATGCGGCACCCTCGTACTGCAGGTTCACCACGGCCACCGACACGGCCGGGATGCGCCGCAGCTCCTGGGCCAGCGGCTCGGCCTCGGCCGGCAGGACCTCAGCCAGGGCTGGGAGGAGAGGGGACGTCAAGGGGGGGGTTCCCCATCCTCCCTGCCCTGGGGGAACCCAGGCATCCGGGCACCCCCACCCCTACCTGCGGCCGGGAGGGCGCTGACCACGTGGTCGGCCATCACGGTGCCATCTGCCAGGGTGAGCTGGGGGGAAGGAGAGCAGTGAGGGCGGGGGCACTGGGAAGGGGACCCAGGCGTCCTGGCACCCCCCAACACCAGGGCCCTACCTGCCAGCGGCCGTCGGGGCGGCGACGCAGGCGGCGCAGGGGTGCGTGGCAGTGCAGCTCGACGCCGCGTGGGCGCAGGAAG
>NW_008795479.1:762747-763719 GCF_000699145.1 Aptenodytes forsteri
GGCTGGCAAGCTCAGAGCGGCAGGGTCTGGGGGGGGGGGGGGGGGGGGGCCCGGGGGGGGGGGGGGGGGCCACCAGGCCTCGGCATGTCCTGCCCTGTCCCCTCGCGCCCCTGACCATACCCTGCTGCATGGCGGGGACCCCTGAGGGGCGGGGGGGATCCCTGGGGACGCACCGGCCCCAGTGAGAGGAAACCGCTTGGTTACGGCCACTGTAAGCCTAGGGGGACCCCGAGTCCCTTGCACACCCCCGGACAGAAGGACGGGTGGGCTCGGGGGACATGGGGACGCAGGTGCTTACCGTGTTGCCCAGGTTCCTGAGGCCAACGTGGCCCGAGCCCAGCAGCAGGGTGTGATGGGTCTGCGGGGACACAAAGGGACAGGAGTGAGACCCGTCCCCGCACAGCGAACCCCTCCGGCCACCCCTCGGCTTCCTATGGACGGACAGACAGACCGGCGGGCCCGCCCGCAGAGGCTTCACCTCGCCGCTCACGAGCAGCAGCCCCATGACGGCCGTGTGTACCACCGACTCGGAGATGTCGGTGCCGTGGCCCTGCAGCTCCCGCTTGTTGAGCAGGGTGCGGTGCAGCTTGCGCGGCAGCTCCACCAGCGTGGCACCCTGCAGCCCTGGCATAGCTCCGGCACCGCCCGGGTGCCAGGACGGGACTGCGGCACCGGCGTCGCCAGGCCCCCTCTGCCTCTCTAAGCCACAGCTCATTAGCTGATCCGATTTCCCCTGGCTATTCTGGGCCTCGCTGGAGGCTCATCTCAGGGGGATTAATTAGCGGGAGAGCCACCTCTGGGACAGCGGGCGCCCAGAGAACGGGGAGCGGAGGCAAACACGCCCACCTGCCCCGCGCCGGCGAGGTGCGGGAGAGCGGCGTGGGGAGCAGGGCGGCTCGGCGGGGCTGGGGGCAGCCCCCTGGGCCACCAGTGGGGGATGCGCCCCCGGGGGGGGTTGCGGAGTCTGGTCCC
>NW_008795479.1:763731-764380 GCF_000699145.1 Aptenodytes forsteri
CCCTGGGCCAGGGATGCGCCACCGGGGGGGGGGGGGGGGGGGGGGCTGAGCTCAGCTCGGGGCGCCGCCGGCCGTCCCCGTCCCCCGCTGGCGCAGGCCCGGCCCCGGGATTTCAGGGCACCTAATCCCCACATGTGGCCCAGGGCGAGTGGAGGACAAGGCCTGGATGCTCCGCTGGAAGAAGGTGGATGTGGATGCGGAAACGGGCACAGCACCGGCCAGTCCCCAGCAACCCCGGAGCCGAGGGGACTTGACCCTTTCGCAGAAGGGGGTGCCCCAGGAGGAACGGAGCAGGGAGAGGTGAGACCAGCACCACTATCCCACCCCAACAGCGTCACCGACCCCGATGGGAGCGAAGCTGCTGCCCCACGGCCGGGGGCAACGTGGGGGCCAGGGCATGTCCCACCAGCGGGACAAATCCTGAGGCTCTTACAGCTGCTGCCTTCTCCTCGGTCCTGCCGGGTGCCGGGGCTCTGCCCAGGGCGGGGCTGCCGGGCGCCGGAACGTTGGGGCTGTGGGTGTACAGGGGGTCGGGGGCAGTACGAGTCCTCGGGCAGCCCTCGGGCCGGACGGAGAGCAGCGGGGCAGTGGGCTTCCCGTCCAACCCCGGGGAGACGTTCACCCTCCGGAGAGAGGAGCTCCTCCTGAG
>NW_008795479.1:764407-765612 GCF_000699145.1 Aptenodytes forsteri
GCGCCTCCCCTGACCTGCCGCAGCAGCCGCGGCGGGGCTGCCGCTGCCGCCCTGGCTCAGGTCCCCGATGCTGATGGATTTGGAGCGGGCCAGGTTGCTCCGCCGGCGCTCTGCCTCATGCCCTGCCAGCGAGGCCCCAGCAGGCAGGGAGAAGGAGGCGCTGCCCGGCACGGCACCCGCCTGCGGAGAGCCAGGCACCCGCACTGCGTGGTCCGCCTTCACAGGCCCTCGCCGGCACGCCGAGCTGCGGAGAGCCTCCCCCCGTTTCGAGGCTCGACCCCGGTCCAGCTCCAGCTTCTTGCCCCGGTCGTCCAGCGGGCTGGGCCGGGGCGGCAGGAGGCGAAGCTTGGGGGCTGGGGAGAGCCCGTTGGTGGCGGCAGAGGCCAAGGCGGCAGCATGGCGCTCCTGGCTCAGGGCCCGGTGCCCGCTGGGCAGCTTGGTGGCAGCCTTGGGCTGGGAGGTGACGACGGCGTGGTCCCTGGCCCGGCCGACACGGTGCTCCGAGGCTTGGGGCATCGTGGGGACGGACGAGAGGGGAGCCCTGCAGGGAGATGGACTGGGCTGATGCCGGCGGCGCTGGGCTAGCGTGCAGGGGCAGCGGGGCGCACACCCACCTCTCTTGCCGCGCCTCCTCCCGCCAGCACCGCTCACAGCCCCCCGCGGCAAGCGGCCAGCCGGAGAGTGCCGTCGGCGGGGGCCCTGCGGCACAAGGAGATGCTCTGGGTCACCGGATGGGACCAGGGGACAGCGTGGCCCCGGCGAGACCCCATGGCCCCCCTCACCCAGCTGCCGCGGCACTGATGGGAGGCGAGTGTTGTGCCGCGCTCCCCGAGCTAGTGGGCGAGTCACAGAGGTGCTTGGCTCCACCGGGAGTGAGTTCCTCCCACCTGCCCGCTCCAGGCTCTGCCGAAACACCGCTCGGAGCAGCCGGGTGGCGAGACAGCCATCTCCCGGCTTCTGCTCCACAGGGGCACCCGGCGCTGGGAGGGGTGCAGGCCCCGCAAGGAAGCTGCCAGCGCTCGGTGCACCCCAGGGAGGGGCTCAGCAGCGATGGCTGTCCCCAGAGAGCGGCTGGAGCGGCTCTGCGGGAGCTCGATCCTGCTGGGCGCTCGCCGGCTTGGCTCCAGCAGGCAGGGAGGGAGGGAGGGAATGGCGTTCCCGCTGCGGGTGCAGCGCCGGCGGGGGACGATGGCCGCGGTGCAGCC
>NW_008795479.1:769258-769916 GCF_000699145.1 Aptenodytes forsteri
CGCTGGCACCATCTTGTCCCACTCCTGTCCCATCCCACCCCGTGGCACCTCCATCCCCATCCTGCCCCATCCCTGCCCCACGGCCCCCTCCCACCTCGTCCCTGCCCCACAGCCCCGTCCTGCCCAGGCGCTGGGTGCCGGCTGCCGCTCCCCCGGGCTTGGCTCTGGGCGTGTGGGGCTGTGGGTGCCCCCTCAGGGGCTGCTTATATCCCCCAGGCCAGCTCCCGCCCCTGGGCCAGGGGGGCCGTGCCTGGGTAAACATGGCGGGGGTAAGGGTCACTGTGGGGGACAGCCCCTCCTCGTCCTCAGAGGGGTGGCCCGTGGCCCTGGGCAGGATGCAGGCGGTGGGTGACGATGGCCCAGGGATTGGGGCTGTGGGGGACCCTGGGGGCTGTGGCTGCCGGGGGGCTGCCGCAGTGGGGGCTTGGCTGTTGGCCCCGTGGCATGCGGTTGGCCCCATGGCATGTGGCGGCCCCTGTGGCACGTTGGTACTCTGGGGCACACAGTTGCCCTGTGGCACGTTGGAGTCCTGTGGCAAGTGGTGGCCCCCGTGGCACGTGGTGGCCCTGCGGCGTGTTCCAGCCCCGCAGCAGGCTGTAGCCCCGCAGCATTGGCGGGCCCCCAGAGCAGCCCCAGGGCCCCCCTGTACCCCCGCTCC
>NW_008795479.1:772470-772708 GCF_000699145.1 Aptenodytes forsteri
TCCGCCACGCAGTGGAGGAACCGTTTCCGCTGCGGCTTCAGCGTCATCGTGGGCTGAGGGGCCGCGGGGGTGGGCGGCATGTGCCACCGTCCTGCTCAGGGAGCTGCTGCGTCGTGCCGTGCCGCGGGGGCGCCAGCCAGGCCCCGCTCTCGCGCCGCAGTGCCGGGGGAGCCCGCGGAGGGGGGACCCGGTCCCTCACGGCCAGGGGACACTGTGTGACAGCGCGTGGTGGCTGGGT
>NW_008795479.1:773043-774735 GCF_000699145.1 Aptenodytes forsteri
CTCCATCCCCCCCGGCCCTTCCCTGCCCGTGCCTCGCCCCAGCATCGTGCTTCCCTCTGCTCCCACCGCTGTTCTGTTTCGGTTTCCCTCCGGCGGCGCAGGGGGTGGCTCCGGGCCGCGGCGGGCGCTGGAGGTGCCAGTGGTGGCCACGTGCACACACCCACGGAGCCTGGAAAAATAAAGGAGCTTTACTCTGCCCTGTAAAGTGTACCGGTAGCCGGTGAGCCCCGCTGCTCGTAGCCGGGGGCCGGGGCTTGGCGCAGGCTCTAGCTGATTTCGGAGAACGGCGGCATCACGGAGGACAGGTCCTGGATGTGGACAACCTGTCGCGTGTTCTCCACCTTCAGCGTCTGCAGCTCCGTCAGCAGCAGCTTCGCGTAGAGAAACCCTGGGGCAGGGGGCAAGCGCCCAGCTCGGACCCGGTGGCCGTCCGCACGGCGGAGGGGACTGCAGCTGTGCCAACCCCCCCGGCACATACCTGCCCTCGGGCACAGGGTGCCGGTGGTCGATGTAGCTCTTGAGTGTCGGGGCCGCCTTCTCCTGGAACTGGTCGATGAAGTTCTGCTGGGTGATGCCGGTGTGGTCTGGGGGCACAGGACGGGCGGGTGGCCGTCAGCAGGGCTGAGGGGACGCCCTGCCATGGCCACCACGGTCCCTACCTGGCGAGAAGAGCAGTACGGCCTGGAGCAGGACGTACTTGGCCTTGTGCAGCGGCAGCTTCTTCAGGCTCACGTGGAACTTGATCCAAGTAGATCTGCTGGAAGCCGGCTGGGGGGAGCGCGGCGGTGATGGGCGAGCCGGAATGGGGAACGGCTGTCCCCTGCTCCCTGGTGCTGCCATCGCTCCCGCTCACCCAGGGCACCCTGGATGGTGCCCGCGCTCCCGGGCGTTGGTCTCCGCGTTGAAGATGGCATTGAACTGGATCTGGCAGATCTCCAGGGTGGCCCCTTTGAGCGGCGAGATCCGGTGGCGCGGTTCCCCGCACACGGCGCAGACCTTCTCCTCCCCGGGCTCCGCATCCTCCCCTCTGGGGACCCGGGGGCCCGGCAGCGGGCGGGGGCTGCTCTCTGTGTCCACGGGGCTTGACTCGGACATGGCCGGGGATGCGGGTGACAGTGGCTGGACCAGGGGGACTGCAGCAAGGACAGAGCTTGCAGGACGGGACGGGCGTGCAGGGGTGTGCGGGCTGTGTACGTGTGCGTACACACACCGCGGCTCCTGCTTGAGCGACACCCGGCACTGCGCCCTGCAGGCAGCACTGCCTGTCCAGCGAACCCTTCCTTGCCTGCGGCCGATGCCTTGACGCCGGCTTCTGCGCCCCATCCCCTACGCGTCCCCTCGAAGCCACCATGTCTCCCCCACCCCATGGTGCACCACCTTCATGCACCCCCCTGCCGCCGTGACCTCTTGCCCCGGCCACCGCCGAACCACCCGCGGTGATGCCCCCAAAGGCGGCCGGTGCCCGTCGGTGCCGGTACCCGGGGCTTGGTGCCCAACAATGTGGCTGGTGCCCGGTGCCCGCTGCCACGCAGCGAGGAGCCCCCCAGCCCCGGCTCGTCCCCGCCACCTGCCAGCTGGAGCCCTGTGGAGTGTGAACCTTGAACTTGAGCGAGGCTGCAGCAGGCAACATGGAGGGGGGGGACAGACAGGACGGGAGGGACAGGCGGGGGCAGGGGTGGGGGGGGAGGGGGG
>NW_008795479.1:776501-776843 GCF_000699145.1 Aptenodytes forsteri
GGGGTGCACCCTTTGGGGTGCCCCATCACCGGTGTCACCTCTGTCCTATGCCCTCCCGGGACCCTCGCTCTGTCCTGGTGCCTGGGACCCTGCTGGCTGCTCCCACTCCCGGAGCCTCCAGGATTTGTGTCCCCACCATGGGGGGGGTGTGACACCTGGATGGGTTTGGGGATCCGCTCTCTCCTTCCCCTGTCCCTTGGGGGGGTGGGAGGTGATGGGGTGTCCCTCACTTGAGGTGGGGGGTGATGGGGTGCCCCCCTGGGTGTCCCCTGCTGGGGAGGGCAGTTCAGGGTGCTCCCTGAGTGCTGGGGTGAGTCTGGGGATGCCAGGCTATAACCAGGG
>NW_008795479.1:776863-778450 GCF_000699145.1 Aptenodytes forsteri
CCCCCAGCCAAAGCCATCGACCCCAAGAAGGTGGAGGAGGAGGAGGAGGAGGAGATCGACATCGACCTGAGCGCACCCGAGACGGAGAAAGCCGCGCTTGCTATCCAGGGCAAATTCCGCCGCTTCCAGAAGCGGAAGAAGGAGTCGGGGCCCTGAGCAGCTGCGGGGTCCCGTGACCCCCTGCCCACGGCGGGCACCCCCCCCTTGCACCTGGCATCCTGACCTCCGCCATGCTGGGGCTGCCCTGTCCTCTGCGAGCAGGACTGGGGGGTGCTCAGTCCTTCCCTACCCCTCGCCCACCCCTGAGCCAGGTCCCTGGGTGAAGCTGGGGGGTTGATGCGGGGGGACACAGCTGAGTCCTGTGTCCCCCGGTGTGGAGGTTGCCCTTGTGCGAGGGAATGGCATGGAAATGCCCTTTTCCCTGGGGCAGCCTGCCTTTCCCCATCCATGGCGATGCTGGCTGCTGGGGACATGTGGGGTGGGGGGACACCGGTGTCCCCCAAGTGAGGGAAGCCCCTGTCCTGTCCCAGGGGGTTGGATGCTGCGGGGGGGACAGGTCTCGCTGTAGCCCACCACGGGGAAACCGGGTCTCCCCAGGCACTGGGATGCTCCCCATCCTCGCACTGCCCCCTCCCCGCACTCCTGTCATTGTCACCATCCCCTCCCCTAGGGAGGCTTTTAGCATGTGTAAAGAATAAACCATTGGGAAGAGGAGCTGGGCTGGTGCATAGTCTGTGGGAGGGGGTGTGGGGATGGTCCCCCACTTGGTGGGACCCCCAGGTCCCTGTTCTCTGAGGGAGCGGGGTGGAGCCCCGTTAAAAGCAGCCCCGCAGGTCCCCAGGGCCAGGCTGTCCCTGCCTGGGGGGGCACAGGCAGGGGGGGCCTCAGGGGGGGGGGGGGTGGAGGGTTCCCCCCTTGGGGGGTGCTTTGGGAATGGCTTCATCCCCACCCCGGGATCACATATCACCCTCCGATTTGGGGTTTTCCCCGTGAAATTCTGCTTAATTTATCAGCCACCAGGTCTCAGCCCCTGGAGCCGGGGCCTCGTTTCCCATTGTGCCACTCTTTGCAGCAGCGATGAAAGACGCCGCCACTTGCTCCTCTTCCTCGGGGGACGAAGGCCTTGTGGCGCCACGTCCCTCCAGGCATCAAAGTTTTGCTTGGGGCCAGCTTTGGTGGTGGTTCCCAGCCCCGGCTCCCACCGCAACACCACCAAGAGCAGCCCCAGGAGGTACCTGAGCTGCTGCTGGTGATGAGAGGAAAAAAAAAGGTGTTTTGGGGTGGTTAAAATAAAGGCATTTGGGGGATTTGCACCGGGGTTTCTTGGCGCTCAGACGCGAGGTGGCTGCGGGGCCAGTCCCTGCGATGCCCGATGCTGTGGGGTGACGGGGGACCCTGGGACCTGGCGTGGAGCCGCAGCGCATTGTCAGAAATAGCTCCCTGGAAAGAAAAACAGCGTTGGTGGCCAAGGGAAAGGCAGGGCCCAGGGGATGCCCTGGGGGCGCGGGGGTCGGGCTTGGCCCCTGCTTGCTCTGCAGACTTATTAGGGAAAAGACAATTATAGCCCCAGCGGCAAGGCGGGGTGGG
>NW_008795479.1:778610-779197 GCF_000699145.1 Aptenodytes forsteri
CGTAGCCTCGGTCTGTGTCAGCGTGGGAGTGAGCGTTCCCGGTCTGCTCCCCCACGGAGTCGGATGGTGCAGCTGCAGGATGGGGCTGTGGGCTGGCACTGAGCCCTGGGGCAGGAGCGCTCCCGCTCCGCTCCAGCGCAGAGTCAGCTCATCACCCCAACTGCCTGCACCGACGCTGGGGCCGTGGTCCCTCCCTGAGCCCCGCTCCCAGGATGGTGACAGTCACTGCTGGGTGAGCGATGGCCATGGAGGGAGACCCCCGCCTGCCCCGGGGGACCCCTACCCACAGGGCAGGACCCGAGACTCGGCCTCTGCCTTAATTGGGGCGAGCTTTAATTAACGCAAATGCAATGGCTCGATGGGGATGAGGGGGAAGGTGGCCCTAGGGTGGGGCACAGCCCTGATGGGTGGCCTTGGGGACAGCCCCCACCAGCTGAGGGGGTCCCTGGGGTGCCATGAGGATGCTCTTGAGACATCACCTCACCCCTGGGGAAACTGAGGCACAGTGGCAGTGCCCTCCCCTTCTCTGTGGGAGCTGGCAGGCCTCCATGCAATGAGTTCACAAGTGCTCAGCCACACTCTGCCCC
>NW_008795479.1:779567-781872 GCF_000699145.1 Aptenodytes forsteri
CATGGTCCCGCAGGGACCCTGCAGGTCCCTGAGGAGGGGGGGACCGAGGCAGCCCGGGGGCGACAGGCCCAAAATTCAGTGGTTGCATCTTCAAATAGAAAAAATTACATCAGTGCCCAGGGCTGGGCAGGGCAGCGGTTGCGCAGAGGAAGGTACCGACCAAGGGGCTTCAGGTCGGGGCAGGGGGACGCTGAGGCATCCCTGAGGCCAGGGGACCTGGGGCGAGGACCACACCCCGCTCCTCGCCGGGTCCCGTGCCCCAGGGCGGCCGCTTCCCGGAGCCGGGGGGGGCCACGTCCTGGCCCTCTCCCTCCGCCGGCAGCCAGGCGTCAGGTCCCCGAGTTCGGCTTGATGATGTGCATCAGGGCGCTCTTGAGGCTGCCCTTGCTGGGGGAGCGGACGGCAGGCGGGGGGGGGGGGGGCCCTCAGCGGCCTCCCCCCGCAGCTCCATCTCGATGGTCATGATGACTTTGGGGGGCCGGGTGGCCCCGGCGCCCGCCCCCGCAGTACCTTCCCTGCCCGCTAACCGCTATTTCTTATCCTTGCGGGAGTCTCCCGGGGCTCCCTTGGCTTTCTTCTCGCTTGCTGCCTTGGTGCCACGGCTGTGGTCCAGCATGGCGTAGAGCACGGGCGCCTGCGGGGACGGGGCAGCATCAGCGCCACGGTACCCCCCTGCCCTGGAGGCTTCACCCCGCAGCCTCTCCTCCCACCCCAAAAGGTAGGAGAGGTGTTCGCCCCCCCCGGCTAGGCCATTTTGCCCCTTCCAACCCCTCAGCGCTCACCTGCCGGCTGCGCTTGGACGCGTCCTTGGCCGATCGCTGCAGCTTTCCCTTCTCCATGGCACTAAAATTGGGGTGGAAAGGCAAAAAGGCGTCTCAGAAAGGCCAAACACCCCCCCCGGTCCCACCCAGAAGCCCCGTTTCGGGGTGGTTTTGCCCCAATTGGGCAGTGGGGCTCACCTCAGCCGTCGCTGCAGGGCTGCCTGCCGCCGCAGCCAGCAGTAGCGGATGAGATAAACGAGGGCCACCACCACGGCCACCAGCAGCAGAGCCCCGCCAATGATGGAGCCCAGCACGACGCCGTAGCGGGTGGGCACTGTGGGGACACCGGCGTCCCGTCAGCCCCCCCTGGCTGGAGCAGGGAAACTGAGGCGGGGAGGGGTGTACGCCGGCGCCGTACCTTTCTCGAAGACGTAGAGCGTGACCTGGGAGGACTTGCCCACAATGTCAGGGGGGTTCTTGACGTCGCAGGTGAAGGTGCCATTGTCGGTGTAGTCCAGGTTGTGGATGACGATGGAGCCATCCTTGCGGCGAGGGTTGCCCACCCACTCCATCCGCTCCTTGAAGCTGCCCACGTCATCGATGTAGGGCTGGCCCTTGGCATAGTGGAATATCTAGCAACGGGGACAGACACACAGACATCGGGGTCACGGTGCCTCCAGGCACGGCAGGGCCACCCTGCACCCTGAAGCAGAGCAGGCGCTTACGGAGGTGCTGTCGCGGGATCCCTCAGCTTGGAAGTGCCACGTGATGGAGATGTCCTCGGAGATCCACTCGCTGGACCAGAAGCTGCAGGAGAGGGTGACGTGGGAGCCGACGGTACCGTACACCTCCCGCTGCGTGTACACGTGGATGGAGGATGTCGGGGACGGCCCTGCCAGGGGGCACAAACCCGTCAGCCCCGTGGGGGACCCCGGCACAGGGATGGTGCCCATCACCAGGGCCGCCGGCTGGTCTGTCCCCCCACGCTGGCCCCGTGCTCAGCCCCGTGCTGCCACCAAAGGACTTTTGTTGGCCCTGGAGAAAGCACAAGGACTGGCGGGGGACAGCGGCTCTTTGTGCCACCGCGAGTGCCTTTGCAGGGAGCCTCCGCCCTGGCATCCCCACTGCCAGCTCAAAGGGGACCATATCCCGGCGCCGGCTGACACCTGGGGATGCTGGCAGGGCTGGGTCTGGCTCCCAGCACCCCTCTCCCATCCCCAGGGAGGTGGCTGGTGCCGGGATTCTCCTTGCAGCCCAGTGATGGGGACCGGGGCACGGCCACAGATACGGCCCTGGAGCATTGCCACCACCAGTGACAGTCCCAAAAGCAGATGTGTGGGTGGCCGCCAGCCCCACAACCACCTCCCGGGGGTCTGGAGTCCCCTGGTACCTCCCAGCATCCAGGATCAGGATTTCAGGACCAGCAGCCCTGGTCCCCCATCCCTGTCCCCAGCTTACCCAGCACCAAGAGGAGCCCGGCGAGGAGGAGGAGGCTGCTGCTGCCCCTGGCACCCTGCGACATGGTGGCTGCCTGTCACCGGCCG
>NW_008795479.1:781910-782792 GCF_000699145.1 Aptenodytes forsteri
GCGGTGCGCAGCGGCGTGCCGAAGGGTGCTGGGTGCTGGAAAAGCCTGGCAGCCGGGGCGGTGGGGGCCAGGGGGTGCCGGGTGCCCCGGGCTGAAAGGGGGCATTTAGTTTGGCGATGGGCGAGGAGGGGGAAGCATGCGGCGGGGGGGGGGCCAGGCACACAGCGCCCTTTGTCCGGCCGCATTCCCGCCCGTGGCGGAGGCAGCTCAGCAGGAATGTGGCCGGAGCTGGAGGGCACCAGCACACGGCCGTGGTCCCCGGTTGGTCCCAGGGACGGACCTGCCTGGTGGGGCTTGGGGTCTCGCACCAACTGTGCCATGGGCCACCGGCGCATCCCCTCCTGTCCCATGGCCGGGGGGGGGGTGGCGGCACCCCCCCTCCGGTGCGGTCCCCACTCCAGCCCCACAGCACGGGGCTCCCCAAGCTGGCACTGCCAGCTCCGGCCAAGTGCACTCCCAGCAACCTCTGCTCTGGCTCCATTTTGGGGTGAAAACACACCTTTGAGCGGGTGGTGCTGGATGTTCCCCCTGGGCACGGAGCTGGCTGGCTCCAGCTGCGGGACGCGGGGCACATCCGTCCCCGCAGGGAGCCACCAAAGTGCCACTGCCCCGTGCAGAGCCCAGGGCAGGAATTTGCACAATGCCTCCCCGGCCGCTTTGCCGCCGGCTGAGGGGCGAGTGGTGTTTTGGGGTGAAAAGCTCCAAAGTGGGGTTTTCCTCAGGTTTTTGACCCAGAGAGTTCGCGGCTGGGGAAGGGAGGGCGCGGGACGGGGACGGGACTTGCCCGGGAGCTGCGAGGTTTTCCTGCTTCCATGTCCTCCATCGGCTGCAGCTGCGGGCGAGGGGGTCCTGGTGGGCTGGGGAGCCCCGGTCCTGCCCCCC
>NW_008795479.1:783453-787576 GCF_000699145.1 Aptenodytes forsteri
CGGCCGTTTTCCTGGGGCTCGCTGGGGCTCTTGAGGCGCTGACGCTTTGTGACTCGTCCCTTGCTGTGTTTAAGGCGGGGGGCGGGGGACGGGGGCCGTGTCCCTGCGCTCCCCCCTGCCCGGTCCAGCGGCTGCAGGGAGCTGGTGAGGCATCGCTCCCTCGGGCGGCTGAACCGTGCTGCCCCTCCGCCGCAGCGAGCCCCCGGGGTGCGAATGGTGAAGTGCGGAGCCGGGGCAGAGCAGGAGCCTGGACCCCCTTGGGCTGCGGTGGGGGGAACCGAGGCCTGGACGCTCTGCGGGGCCAAGATCAGCCCGGCTGTGGGCGAGGCTGTCGGCTTATCGCTGCTGAGAAGGGCAGTCCGGCTCCTTCCCGCTCCCTGCGTGCAGTCTCTCCCCATCCCTCGCTCTTGGTGGCCTTGACTGGGTGGACAAACATCGGCGTTACCACCCAGCCGGCGCTGGGGGGGTGCCCCCCTGCCTCGCAGGGCCACCTGACAGGGTGCTGGTGGCTTTGTAGGAGTTCAGTGGTCCCGTGCGGGAGTATGTCCCACCGTGCCCATGGTGCTGAGCAGCAATGGGGAAGGGCGTTGTGTTTGCTTGGCCTGAAGATGCCTCTTCCCATCTACCACCCCCACTGGAAAGTTTTGTGCCTCCTCGAGGCTGTGACCATCCCCCTCCCAGCCCCGTTTCCAACATTCTCCTCTTTGATATCAGCCTGGAGACAGAGAGATTTCATTCTCTTAATTTATTCTCTTTCTAGTGGCGGTTGGAGCCGTCATGCTTTTGTGGAAAGCTCTTTGTTGCGTGCGCGGGTTTATTTAAAGGCAGGATCTGCCAGCAGCGAGAGAGGCGGGGGGCTCCGATACCTGCTTGGGAGGGTGCCCCGCAGCTGCTGCTTGAAAAACAAGAGAGAAGTCGCTCGCTCTGGTTTGAAGCCTGCGCCTGAGAACTTCATCTCGTGTTTGCTTCTGCTTGTCAGATGAAAAAGCATATATAATCGCTTCTCGTTTGCCTCCTCCCTAGCGAAATCCGAGTGATTTTTATAGACCTGTCTTGCAGGATAAATGTTAACGACGTCTATTGACGTGACACTGAGCTGATGCTGCTCCAGAGCTGTGCCCCGCAACTCTAGAAATTCTCCTCCTGAGCTAACGGAGCTGCATGGTGGGGCGTGTGCAGCCAGTGCTGTTCCACTGCTGGGTGTTTATAGACGTCTTGTTTGAGCTTGTCCTTCTCCAGCCCTGTGCAAGTGGCTGTGCTCTGTAAAGTCCTCGATGATTAACACTGTCCGGGGGTCCCCTGAGCCTTTGCACCCTCCTCGGGCGTGGGGCAGAGCGGGAGTTGGCTGGGGTGCCGTGGGAAGCTCTCAGCAGCGGTCCAGAGGATCCTCTTTTAGGGCTAATTCTTCTTCTTAAAAACCCATGTTTTTCAGTGATCTGGAAGAAAATGCAAGTTAATGGAGGAAGATCTGGAGAAGATGCAACAACTTAGAGAATGATAAATAATGAGGAGGACAGGTCCTTGGTACAGTGATGTTGATTGCTTAGCTGGAGGGCTGTGTTTTGCAAGCAATAGTCGTTGCACTGAAGCACGATGTAATGCTTTGCATCTGAAAAAAAATATTAACCTTGAGTCAAGAGGATGGGGAGTTCTTGCTGGGGAGTTTAGCTTTGAAAAAATGCAAACGCGTTGTGGATTTTATTCTTGTTTTGAATATTGTATGTGATTCGGAGCCAGCCCTCCCTCTTCCAGCGCCCCAGCCCCCAGAAGAGGTGTTGAGTGGCTTCCGTAGAAGGAGACATGCAGTAGGTTTGATCTTTTAATCTGGAAAAGCGGACTGAGGAGGGCAGGAGCGAGGTGTATAAATCATCAGTGGTCTGCGGGTAGAGATTTATCATTCACCTCCTGTCCCCTGCCCAAGAACCGGGAGGTGGTGGCCGGCGCTGCTCTGTGGGGGCTCGGGACAAGCAGGGAGCTGGTTCTCTGCATCTGGTTAAGCCGTGAGAATTCGTGTTGGAAGTTGGGGGGGTCAGGAGGTGGCAATGCGATTTCATGGTGAAAAAAGCCATTTATTACAGACTGAAACCCTCTGGCTTGGGAAGCGTGTGAGCTGCATGTGGTGGGGGGTGCTCCCGTGTGTTTCCTGAGACTTTTCTCTGGGGATCTGTGGTCGGCTGCTCTCGGACACGATGGTGGGCTTGGTGGAGGTTTGGCCGAAGTTCTCGGTCTCGCCGTCATGCCGCACTTCAGGGAGGGCGTTGATAAACTAGAGACGGTTCAAAGAAGGGTTTCCAGTCAGAAATGTTGCACTGCAGCATGGGGTGGATTCTGCAGTGCCGAAAATTCATGCATCCAGCCAGGACGTCTTCCTAAAAACCTGCTGTGTTTCAAGTCCAGCCTTTGAACGTGAGGGAGGATTTTGAAAGGAAACATCCTAACGATCATTTACACAGGAACTCGGAGTGGTTAATAATAATGACTTTTGTTTTGGATTTACACCTGGTGAAGAGCTGACCTCCAGATGTTTTTCCTACCGCATCCTCGAGACCGGCTGTAGGACAACTGAAGAGCAGCAGAGCTTCGTTTATCTACTGTTAATGAAACAGTGGGAGACACTGGTACAGATGCTTGCGTGTTTGACAAGATTAATTAGTGTTTGTTGCTGTGCTGCAGATGAGCACACGAAATGTTATTACACACCTTGTTCTTGTCATGTCGTCAGGAAAGGCAGCGCTGCTTGTTACGTGTTGTCCTGGAGAGGAGCAGGCGCCGCAGATTCCAGCCCACATCTGCAAACGCTCGAGCTGCGCTGGGCCGGGGGCCTGTTCCTCCCCGTTCCTGGAGAGATGCCCTTGAATGTCAGAGTCGCGGTTACTACAATCGCTCCGCAGAGAGTGGCACCCACTCCTTCGGGCACCACAAAATCCCTTTTTACCTCCCGCCCCGAGCCTCGGCGCGGCTGAAACGCTGCGTGCGCTGAGCTGCGACAGTGACCTCCCATCTCTCCGGTGCTTGGAGCTTAACGAATGGCGGCGGCGAAACGCTGTAATGAAAACAAGTGTTTGGAGGAAGGGGGGTTGATGTCTTCATCTTGGACGTGTGGAGAGTGGTGGCCTGAACCAGCCCTTTCCGTGGAGCTTGGCAGATGCGCCTTTCTGGGGACATGTGCCGCCCGCCCCAATAATTGCTGTAGTGAGAGTGAAAAATGGACTGCCTCAGTGTAGCTGTGAGCTTAGAGTGCTGTTTATGTCTGTCTTACAAACAAGGTATTACAGCTGAGCAGACTTAATTACAGGGTGTTGTAAAGAATGAACCCCCAGGCAGAATCTAGAGACTGTAGTTAAGAGCTTAGCGTAAGAGAGAGAGGATTTGTGGAGGAACAGTCCAGATCCTCTCGTGTTAAGATTGATTTTAAGATACGAATCATCAAAGTGGCAAATCCCCTCCCCTGCCCCATCTTGCTGGCATTTTCAGGCGTTTATTTGGCACTCACAGAGCCTTTCTATCTTCTCTTGCAGATGTGTCGGTCGGCGATGCCTGCTGACTCGGCTTGGCCCCAGCCTTTCCGTGCGACAGTGAGTCCGAGGTTTTACTGAGAGTAACGGGATTAAGTTCTTCCCTGAGGGGCCCTGTCTAAGGCTTTGGGGCATGTGTGCGCTCCATCCGCTTAGTAATTTTGGTCAATCAATGCCATGTGTTAGCTGGGCACTTACCGCCTCGTGCCACCACGAGGGCACGGCCTATTTACGGGGGATGTAAGTGGGTGAAGGGGGAGCCTGGCTGGCTGCTGAGGCGGGCCTGGGTCTCTTGCAGGGGTGGCGGTACCCCTGTCACCCCTCTGTGCCGCTCTGCGGGACAGCTTTGCACCTGAGGAGGGCTGGGAGCCACAGAAGCCTTCTTGTTCCTGTCCTTCGTGCTGCTGGGCTTAGGGAGAAATAGTTATTTTCTGCTAAATTGGTCTCTAAGTGTAATTGCTGTGTAATCTCAGGAACATTAAATTACAAGCTCTTTATTTGGTACAGTGTGCAATTACCGTGGCAGTAAAGAGCAGGTTGCATGTTATCAGCATTATATAATGTGTTATCTGATATCCTATACCCTGATTTGGGTGGTGCCGGGGGTG
>NW_008795479.1:787606-797297 GCF_000699145.1 Aptenodytes forsteri
GCGTGGGGCGTGGCTCGGCTCTGCTGGCTGAGTGGATTCCAGTGCAGCAGCTTCCCATCCTGCTTATTATTATTAGTCACTCGGGAAAGCTGGCAGCGATCCTCTCCTTGCCTGTGTCCACGCACAGCTGGAGCCGTTCTTTGTACTGTCAAGGTCAGCCGGGAGCTCACGTCCTGCGAGATGGAAAGCTGCTGCAGCAAAGCCTGGTGGAGCGGGCAAGGGTAAAACGCTGCCCACCTCTCTGCACCTCCCGTCTCCTCTTCTTTTGCAGCATTGTCCCGATGGGAACAACGGCCAAGGAGGAGATGACCCACTTCTGGGAGAAGAACACCAAGTCCAATCGTCCCTTGTCCCCTCACATCACCATTTACAAGTAAGAGCCTCTTGGCCTCCTCAGCTTCGCACTGGGGCACCCCCGGGCTCTGGCACACGACAGCCCTGTCCCCGGAGGCACCCACTGTCCGTTCCCACTGTCACTTCAGGTGGAGGATGGGGAGACCTTCTGCATTGTGCTGTGAACAGTCTGAGCTGTGTGTGGGAATCACAGCCTCTCCCACAGAGTTGATGACGCTCAACTGTTTTCATACAGGGTGTAGCGGAGGGGTACAGTCCCCCCAGAGCTGCGCCTTGGGGTGCTCGAGCAGGGCAGTGTTTCCAGACGTGCCGTTGAAAGGCAGCTGCCTCCGTGGAGGGTGGTTGCGCAGAACAGCGCGTCCCGCCGCAGAGTTGGCGGTCCTCGGGGGTGGAGGCAGGAGGCCAACTTGGGGCTCTCCGGGTTCCCTTCTCAGAAAGGTGCCGGCTTCTTTGAGGCCGCCTCCGTCACTTTTCCAGGTTCTCTCGTTTATCCGTGAGCCTGGATGCCCAAACCCTGCCCCTTTGTTCCTCAACTGCAGGAGCATTACAGTCTAACCCTGTTTCATCTCCCTTTAAGCTTTCTCAGCAGATGCCCTTCCCCTTCCCAAACCCGTGCCAGTGGCATTTGCCATTCCCAAGCTGCCTCTGCAAATTCCCCTGTCTCTCCCCTTTTGCTCTGACTGGATTCCTTGAATAACTCCGAGTACAGAAATACCCGCCCAGCAGCACAGAGCTCTCTAGGAATAGACGGGCTGTGCTTTGTCCTGCGGCCTTGGAGGCCTCCCTGGTGTTGTGCCTTGTTTTGCTGACGAGATTGGTTGTTTTGCAGGTGGTCCCTGCCCATGGCGATGTCCGTCATGCACCGGGGCACCGGTGTTGCGCTGAGCTTAGGTGCGTGCATCTCCCACCTGCTTCTGGCGACAGGGTGGGGGCTGCGGGAGGGAAGACCCCTCTGACTGATTCGGAGACGTGACTACAGGTGGACGTTTTCTCTCCTCTGTCCCCAGCTTCAGGAATGGGTTTTCTCCTGGGAAACATGCGCTTTGTCCTCTCCCTTTCTCCATCCCCTGAATATCTCCCCATCCCCATTTCTCTGTCCCTGGGTCCTCTTGTGTTGTGAGTGGCTCCAGTCCCGCAAAGGCAGCGATGCTCCCCCGTATGTAAAAGCCTTCAAAGCCTTTGCAGCACTGTGGCCTGGCCTGGCTGCTTTCTTCGGGGCCTTCCCCAGCCTGGAGAAGGCCGATCTGCTGCTCCGGTTCTCAGCCCTTCTCTTCTGGGGCTGTTTTTTGCTGGTTTAGCCTTACAGGAGACCCTATGTGAGGGAAAGACTGACAGGCAGGCAGAGCTTAGAGGGTTTTCCTTAGCACAGGTGGAGGTTTTTCAGCTTCCTGGGAGTGGCAGCTGCTTTCCCAGAGATCCTGGTGGGAGAGAAGGCGGTGCCATCATCAAAACCGATAAACTCCCTCCAGCAATTTGACTTGCATGGTTTGACTAAGCGATAGGATATCTAACTGTGAAAGGCTGTTTTATTTCCATTAATGCCCTCTCATGGCAGCAGGAAGGTGCTTCTCTGGTGGCTCCCTGTTGAGGGGGGGGAGCTGGGTTGGTGTTCGCAGAAGGGCAGAGAGTGAAGGGACTCAGAAAAGATGTGCAGGACTGAGGACTTGTGTTCTTCACTTGGCAGAGTGAGAAGGAGCAGTGAGGGCTCCAGCCTGGCCTCCCTTGAGGGCTTGGGCTCCTAGAAAAGGGCACCCATGTGCCCTCCTGCTCCCATATCTGCACGGCAGAGACCTGGTGGGGGCTCGGCTCTGCCCCCAGGCTCTGCTCCTCCCAGGCCAGCTGGCTTGTGTCCAGCTCTGCCTCGCGAAGAGCAGCACGCATCCTCTGTGGGAGAGCAGCTGACGGCTGCCTGCTCTGAGCACGGCAAGGTGACTTTGCCTGCGTGCATCCTGTGAGCCCAGCTGGCTCCTTCGGGGTGGCTGCGTGCCTTGCTCCGTGCGCGAAGCCAGGGCATTGCATGGCAGCCATGCTGGCACCACCCGGCTTTGGGATCTTATCTCCAGGAGCTCGGGACATGCCTGGCCCCGTGGGCTGTGGCCCCCATCCAGCTTGCTGTCAGATGGGCCGAGCTGGCAGGTTCACTGTTGCCTTTCTGCTCCGATCCGTCAGCCTCTGCCGGAGGGGAAATCGTCCCCTTCCCAGGCCGATTGAGCACGAAGGAACATCGCTTCCACCGACCACAGCTCAGCAGCCGGGAGGAGGAGGGAGAAGTGTTCAACTCCTCTCCGTCAAGGCCTGTAATTACAGGAGCCTCTGACTTCCTGCGCTTCTTGCAGGGCGAACACAAAGGCCATTGAGGAGACAAGTGGCTGAGCGAGGAAGCAGCTGGTTGACTCGCGCTGCCAGTGCCGGCCTCAGCCGAGGTGCTTGAGCTAGCGTGCCGCAGTGTAATCAGGCGCTATTGAGCAGAGGGTGAATCGCGACTTGGCTGACTGCTGGCTGCGATTGTTCCCATTCTTTTGGCAGCATCATCTGGAGAAACCCTCTTGGCCTATAAATGTGGAGGAGAAGCTGCTGCGGCTCCTGCAGCTAGCGCAGCCACGCATGTCAGGCTGTCTCTTTGTCTGCTGGTTCCTTTGCTGGTCCCCACTGAGACAGCCTCGCTACATCGCTGCCTGTGTCAGTGGCTGGTGGCAGAGGGGCTTCTGTCCTGAGATGTGGATCTGGGGACTTTGTTGAAGAGCTGCCACCTTATGTTTCCGAACTTCGCTGTCCCTTTAACCTTGAATTTGGGCTGGTTTGGCTGCAATTGCATGAGCTCACACCAGTTTGGTCTCTGGGTGTTGTATGAGTAATGCAGGACCCAGATTCGGTGTGTTGCTGCCCCAGTTTGAGTCCTGAGCACCCCAGGGTACACTGTCGCAGTGCAGCTGGCTCTGCCACCAGATGGGCAGAGCCCTTCTCCCTCCTCCTTCCTCCGCAGGCCGCCATGAGCTGATGGTGGTTCAGGCCGTGTCACCAAACCAGAGATGTAGAGGTGGCCTGGGGCTCTTTGCGGGCAGCAAGGTGTTGGTAACGCTTCTGCTGGCTTGACCTCCGGGCTTTGTCTTTCTCAGGAGTCTCCCTCTTTGGTCTGGCTGCCCTGCTGCTCCCAGAACAGTTTCCCCACTACCTGGCTATGGTGAAGTCGCTCAGCCTGGGGCCCGCTCTCATCTACTCTGCTAAGTTCGCTCTGGCATTCCCCCTCTCCTACCACACCTGGAATGGAGTCCGACACCTTGTGAGTAGCCCCTGCGAGGGGCCGTGCGTGTGCTTGGGGGTGCAAGGGAAGGGAAGTGTCTGCCGGCTGTGGGAGCGCTGGGTGTGGCATCTGGGAAGGTGCCCTTGGAAACGGGAATTGGTCACCTCAAGTGCTTCAGAACCTTGGTGCTATTTTTGGCTACGTTAAACTTGCAAAGAGCATCGCTACGCTGGTACTTCACTGGGTGGCACAGCTGGCTGAAGCATCCCCCCGCATCTCCTCAGCTCCGGGAGAGGGACGAGGGGTGGCGGGAGCAGCATTGCAGCCGGGGGATGTGTCCGCAGAACCGCGGGCTCGAGCCCTGCAGAAGTGCCACCCGTTGCTCATTATCTCACCCTTGTCATGCAGCCGTTGCACTGTGATCTTCCAAGTGCTTTATAGTATTTAATGAGCCCAGAAGACATGTGGCAGAGGAGATGGTGCTGCCTGTGCAGAAAGTAACCTGTTATCTTTGCCCTGGGCTGAAGTGAGGAACAAGCAGCTCCGTTTAGCCGAGCTTCCTGTGTTTGACGAAGGAGGGGAGCTGGAGAGCTGGGAGTTTCTCGTTGGGAACAGTACAAGACGTGCTGCTTTTTGTAGCTGATTTTGTGTTTTCTGTAGCTCCAGATAGGTTAGGTTTTACGGGAGCAAATTGCAAAGGCAGCTGGCCCGGAGTGTGACATGATCCTTCTGCTCTGGGTGGGGGGAGCATCATGTGCGAAGCCACGCTGCAGATGTGGGCTCGCGCTGTGGGCGCTGATGGCTCCCAGTGTTTCCAGTGTGGAAACACGGGACTTGAGCACTGTTGGATGTTGTATCCTGTACTTGAGAGCAGCCATTACGAGGTGCTCGTGTCAGCGTGCCGGGAGGCGCCTGGCCTAGCCGTTGGGGTGAACAACAGCAGTGTGCAGCAAGAGCAGCCCCCTCTGCAGGTCCTCGGGGCGGACAGTGGCCAGCCGGGAGCGGTGTGAGTGCTTGTTATCCGCTTTTCAAGCAGTTGGTGTCGGAGGAGGTCTCGGAGCTCGGGGCCTGCAGCTGGCTGAGCCCCACTCGCTCGTGGAGACGCTGTCGGGCAAATGGAGCAGTCATAACCGGCTGCTTGTTCAGAGTGTCGTGAGTCGAATGCGTGCTGAAGTCTCTGACTGGACATATATGTTGGGATGCCAATTAAATTGTCTGAGAAGGAAACCAGCAGTGTTGGCCCCCAGCTGCGCTCAGCAGTGCAGCCCATCGATGACAGAAGGGGAGTCAACAGGGAACACGTTCAGTTTAGTGCCTCTGCCCCAGGTGCTTCTCTGCTTTGAGCCCTGGGGGCTTGCTGGCAGGCTGGGAGGAGGTGTGCACTCCCCAGGCTGTCCTCAGCTACCCTGCTTTCACTTGGACAAAGTCAGGTGAGAGGTGCAAACCCACCTGCGATACCTGGGAACCGAGGGCACCGAGCTCCGGGGTGCCATTCCAGCATCTCTCCCTGCCATCTGGGCTCAGCCTGGCCTTCACGGCTCGCACCGTACCCAGGGGCGTACACGGAGGTGCTGGGGGCTGAGGCTCATCCCCACCTGCTCGGCTCTGCCCGCGGGGATGTTAGCGCTGCCTCAGATCTGCGGCTTGCGCCGTGCTTTATAACCTATTTCTGTCAGCAGGAGAGAAGCAAGCGGAGAGCAGCTGCCGCTTTTGAAGTGAACCTGGTGCGCTGCGGCTGTTGGGGATTAGGGAGAGCTCACAGGCGGCTTTGCTGATAGATGCGGGGGCTTGGTGGGGGGTAAACTTCCTCTGGCACGGTGCACACGTGCCTGCACCCAGGGAGACCCCTGCCCATTGCCCTGAGCAATGGACGCTTCTAGCCATCCCTCTGGTCTGTACCTGGTGGTCCAAAGGCTGTTTTTTGGGGTGGTCTTGCTAGCTTTTATCAGAAAGATGGTGCCTTTCCGCCTGCGTCTGGCACGTCCCCCATCAGGGACCGTCCCAGCCCTGTTGAATTAATCCTGCTGTGTCTCTTCTCTCCTGCAGGCATGGGACATGGGGAAGGGGTTCAGGATCCCCCAGGTCAACCAGTCTGGGGTGCTGGTCCTGATCTTGACCCTGCTCTCCTCCGCGGGCCTCGCGGCGATGTGAAGGTACCTCCCGGTTGACGGCCTCCCTTTTTTTGGAAGATTTGCTCTGTCCTTGCCTGCCTTAAAACATGCACGGAGAGGGAGGCGAGACGACAGGCTCCCGAGCAACTACAAATCTTTGGGGAAGATGGTGTTTCCCCTCCTTAAAAATCTCGTGGATGATCAGAGTTGCTTTTCATTAGCCGGGGTGATGTGCTAACCCCCTCTTCATGGTGCGGGGGCAGGCCGGGCTGTCTCCTGCCATGCCACATGCCCAAGCAGCCACGGAAAGCCGGGCACAAATTAACAGCTGATCCCAGCACGTTCAATCACTCGCAGAGAGCTGCCTAGCTTCTTCCAGGCAAACTCCAGGGCGTTTCTTTTCTCTGCTCTGTCCCCAAGCTTGAGACAATGCTGAATCTGTGTCCCCGCAGGTCTGAGTGGGCTCGGGGATGGCTGTAGTGTGTGTGTAGGCCTGGCGCAGGACAAGCATCTCCATTGAGGCAGCCCGTGCCAGGGCAGAGAGAGCAGGCGGAGCTGCTGACGCCAGCACCCGTGAGGGGAATGGGTGATCAGTGCCGTCCAGGTGCCGCACCGGCTGCGGGACCCTGTGCTTTCCAAGCCTGGCAGCATGAGCCAGCTGGGATGGGGTGCTCGGACCTACAGAGGTTCAGTCCCCACTCCTTGTCCTTGAAATGTCATGATTCAGCCAGCTTTGGGGCCCTAGAGCCCCTGCCAGTGAAAACATCTGATTTTCCCCTGTTAGGAAGTTACTCCGTCTCCGGCACGATGGGAGGGACGTGGTTTTCCTGTCGTGCGTTGCCACCAGCTCTTGTTTCAGCACTTGTCACTCGTCCACCTTTGCAATAAAGCAGCCTTGATCCTTCACACTGAGCCGCTGAGTTTGTCGTCTGTGCTCGACACTTCACTGAGGCGAAGTCGGCCGGGAAGGAGTGTTTTTCTCTCAGATCCAGGGAGTCGCCACTTCCCAGCCAGGCGATGGAAAAACAAACTGCAGCGCTTAGAGGCAGGTGTAGTGCCTGACCTTTGGAGCTGGCGGGTGAAATGCTGCCAGCCTGGCAGAAAGGAATTTCCTACCTGGACTGCGGTTGTTTCTGCTGGTACAAATGCCTGTGCGAGGTCCAGGAGGTTTTTGCTCAAATTGGCCAATTTTTAACGTTTGCCAGTGGGAGCAAAGCTTTGCAAAGAGGATACTCCCTGTCAGGAGCTCTGTCCCGCTTTCCTGTCCCAGCGAGGGTCTCGGCTCTGTTTCAGGAAGGATCTTCCTTCCCATTCACATCATCAGCCGGCAGAATGTCGGCTTTATGGGGAACATCTGCTCTCCTCATTGGGCTTTTGATGGAGACCTGAAGTGGCAGGAGGGGAGCCGGTCCAGTAACGTTCTCCAAGATCCCTCGCGCCGGCCAGGCTTGTTTCCACGCAATTGCTTTTACTTCCGCCACTGATCGAGCCCCGTCCCTCCCACTCGCTCAGCTCCTCTGCCTGCCTGCCGGACCTAACAAATCTGCCACTCCTTTAATTAGCAGAAGGCATCGCAGCCCTGAGGGGACATGGAGCCTCGGAGATGAGAAATCACAAAGGAGGAAAACCCGTCTGCTGTCAGCGTGGCAGAGGCAGAAGACTTACTGCCGAATCCCGTTCGGTGTAGCCGCATGCCCCAGCAGGAGAGAGCTTCTCCTGGGTGAAAACAAATGCATTTTAGCTTTAAACCAATTACTTCCTGCAGTTGCTGAAACGGCTTTTATTTGGAACCCACTTCTGGTCGCTAATGAGCTATTCTGTGGTGCGTGCCAGCTGCTAATGAAGTTAGACTTCGCTGCGGCTCTCAGCTGCACTTCACAGACTTTATTTCCCTTTTGCGAGCAGCGGTGGGGTGCTGGCAGCACTGCCCCACAGCTGGGGCAGACCCACCACTGCCGCTTTCCCAGCGACGGGAAACGAGGCCAGACCTGCCTCTCTTCCCCCCACAAGACACCGGTTGAGGAATGGATGAAACCAGCCTGCAGCGGTGGGATTTCTGCTGTTCAACGCAGGGAGAGGCTGGGTGAGCCGTGAGTGGCTCCGGGCCTGCAGCTGGTCCCACGTTTCCAGCACGAGGCACTATTAAATGAGACGAGCCAAGATACAACCCCGAGAGGGCACCATGTCCAACACCGAAGCACCGTGCAGACTCACGCAGCCTGGACCTGCCTGGGGCTCTGCCCTGACCTACTGCAACCAAACATGTTTTTTTGGTTTTTGGGGTTTTTTTAAGTTTTATTTTTCCAATCACCATGAAAACACAACTGCGGGCTGTGGGGTGCTGTCCCAGTGTCAGCCTCGCTTAGGAGGAGAGCAAAGCCAGCTCAGAGCCCTGTGCAAGATGGCTGCCCAGCTCTCATGCCTGTGGCTGTTCCTCTGGGACCGGCTTTCCCCCATCCCGCGCAAGGTGATGCCCTCAGCCCGGGGGATCTGCTCCCCCGGGGCTCGGCCTCCGCAGAGCCCCCCCGGCTGGGAGCGGAGACCTGCAGCGGGGTGGCTTGCCGAGGGCTGGCCCCCTTCGGAGCAGGGTGGATCGAGGCTGGGATTTTGGGTGAGCCGGCATCCCCGCGTCGGAGGTCTGTCACAGCAGGCTGGTGGGAGCGTGGGGTTTGTCCCCCATCCTGGACCTCCTGGGAGCAAGGCTGGCGTGCAGGTGGGGGCTCCGGAGATGTGTCTGCCTTCAGCTGGACCTCCATGCAGCCGGGCTCACGGGAGAGTGGCACCGTGGCCATGACTCCTGCTCCGGGGCCAGGCGGCTCCTCCAGCAGTGCCCCGGGAGAGGCCCCAGCAGGCTGGATGCCCTTGCTGGATGCCCGACTGCTCCTTCGGGAAGGCTCCTTGGCCGTTTGTGCATCCGACGGAGGCTCTTGGGGCTGTGTGAGGGAGATGTGTGCTATGCTCGTGGTGCAAAGATGGGGACGGAGGGCAGCGGGAGAAGTGGGGGGGCGAATGAACCGGACAGAAACGCTGGGGCAGGTGGGTCTGGGCCAGCCCTCGCTGCCGTGGAGGGGCTCGGTGCAGGGCTGGGCTCTGTGCTGGGCTCACCACAGCACTTGGGGCAGGGGCTGCTCTGCCTGGGGACGAGGCACCGTTGCAGCAGTCCCCAGGGAGAAGCAGAGAGGGGTGCTGGGGGCTCTGGGAACCTTTCCACATCAGGGCAGCCCCTGTTCTTGGATGCTTTTCTCGGGGAGGAGAACGGCAGCTTGTGAGCTCCTCCTGCCGGCACAGCAGCGGCCACGGTGGCCCGGGCACCCAGCCAGCAGCGGGGAGACAAGCCCGGATTTGGGGGTGAAGCCGAGGGAGCCTCATCCCGAGAGCAGGGGGGGAGATAGTGGCCCAAGCACTGCGTGCTGCCAGGCCGAGTGCACCCGGTCGGATCTACCAGCAGGTGCAAACTGGGGATGTGTGAGGAACGAGTCTGAAACATCCCGTGGGAGAGAGGGAAGGGCCACAGGGAGCAGCAACTTCCCCCGTGCGGCTCCATCTCTGCTGCCTTCTCCCCTCTCCTGCCCTTCCCTGGCCTGGCGCAGGCCTGGGGTGCTACAAAATGCCCCTGAAATCTGCTCGTGGGCTGGGGTGCCGTCCCTGGACCCCCAGAGAGGGGCACCTACCCTCCC
The DNA here is from genome assembly GCF_000699145.1 of Aptenodytes forsteri. Classification (NCBI taxonomy): domain Eukaryota; kingdom Metazoa; phylum Chordata; class Aves; order Sphenisciformes; family Spheniscidae; genus Aptenodytes; species Aptenodytes forsteri. Next base: position 796,990 of record NW_008795479.1, read on the forward strand.
GGTGATCTCTGTCCGGAGGCCGTTGCAGGCGTGGGTCAGGGCGGTGGGTTGGTGGATCCAGTCAATGAGCTGCGCGGCGGCAGCGTCCGAGCGGGAGGTCAGGTCCAGCCTGGCCGGGGGAATCCTCGGTGGCATCTCCCAGGTCCCCACAAACCTGCCCCATGGGGACACCTGGAAGAGGGGGACCGGGACCTGTCGAGGGCCTTCCAGCCCCAGGGAGCCCCAGTGCCGGCCGAGGGGGAGGAGCGGGCACCTCCAGCCCCGCCACGGGTGCCCGCGGATCTGGCTCACCTGGGAGCGGGGCAGAG
>NW_008795479.1:798852-803791 GCF_000699145.1 Aptenodytes forsteri
ACTCGCAGCCCTGGGGCCGGTGCGCGGTTGGGGTTAGGGTAGGGTTGGTCTTAGCATTAGGGATTGGATTAGCATTAGCGTTGGGGTTAGCACCTGGGTGAGGGTTAACATCAGTGTTAGGACTGACGTGATGCTTAGGGTTAGTGCTAGGGTCCAGGTCAGGGTCAGGGTTAAGGTTAGGGGGTAGGGTTGGTCTTAGCATTAGGGATTGGATTAGCATTAGCGTTGGGGTTAGCACCTGGGTGAGGGTTAACATCAGTGTTAGGACTGACGTGATGCTTAGGGTTAGTGCTAGGGTCCAGGTCAGGGTCAGGGTTAAGGTTAGGGTTAGTATTAGGGTTAGGGTAGGGTTTATCGTTAGGGTCAGCCTTAGGGCAAGAGTCGGGCTGGGGGCTAAGTTTAGGATTATGGGCAGCATTGCGTTAGGGTTAGGATTAAGATTAGGGTTAGGGCACCCTGGGTCTGTGCACCTTTGCTGTTTGGGGCTGCCCTCTCTCCCTGTTGGAGGCTCGCCCTCCCTCCCTCCTTCTGCGGGGTGCTCGGGGGCTGCGCTGGCTGTTTCCCCCCCAACCCCTGCCAGGCCTCACAGCAGCCCCCAGGCGACTGCTCCCCGACAGGTCCTGTCTCACCTGGCGTCCTGGCCGGCATGGGGCACCCGCGGCCATGTGGCAGCGTGCCCTGGCAGCAGCCCCAGAAAGCACCCATGGGTGCTGCAGGGTTGTGTCAGCAGCGTCTGCACGGGGACGCTGGGACGGGCGCTGCCAGGAGCGTGCCAGGTGCCTGCCGCTGCCATGGCATTAACTGACCCATCCCAGCATGAGCTTTCCTCCAGTGAATCAGTGCCGCCGACTCCCCAGGAGCTTCCCGATCACGGTGCCGGGGCCGGCAGCTGCCTCCTCCCTGTGCTCCCCAGCCAGGGAGAGGCGAGGCACAACAGGACAGCACTGAATTCACTTTAGTTTATTTCTTTTCATTTTTTTCTTGTTCCAAACTGCAAATCCTGGTGCCAACGGCGTCTCGTCTCGAATAACACCCAATTGCTAAAGCCAATGCGGGGGCGCCGGTGGCGCCGGGCCGGAGGCAGGGGGCTGCCGAGCAGCCAGTTTGGGCGATTCGGGGCTGTCACGTCCCTGCTCGACACCGAGGGGACGGGCTGGAGAGAAATAAATATTGCTGCACTATTGAGGGATGCCTCTGGGAGCGGGGCTGGGAGCCGCTTCGAGAGCCGGGCTGTGGCGAGGGGGGGGGACATACAAAAAAGGGGCCAAAAAAAAGAAAACCAACAAAACAGACTGATGAACCCAAACGAAGTTTGCTGGAAGCCGGGGCTGTTTCGGGGAGGAGGAGGGAGCTGGATTCCTGACTTCAATTTGCACGGCGAGCCCCAGCAGTGCAGCCATGCGCCGCTTGGTGCCGGATCCTGGCGGTGCCGCCGGCTCTGGGCTCGCAGTCGCTCCCCCCTGTGGAGCCGAATCAGGGGCGGGCGCGGGGCTGGCGGGGGGGTTACAGCGCTGGGCAGGTGACCTGGTGCCGGATGCCCTCATTGCACATGAGGGCAGCTGCCCGCTCGTCGCCGTCGCCATGCTGGCACTGCATGTAGCTGATGCCGTGGGGCGAGTAGCTGTGGTGGGCGCAGACATTGCAGGCGCGGGTCATGGTGCCGCCTGTGCTGCTCCTGCGGGCAAAGGGGAGCCCCAGGGGCACCCGTCAGTGCTCGGCAGTGCCCAGTGGCACCCATCAGCACCCATCGGTGCCTGGTGGCACCCGTCGGTGCCCACCAATGCTCAGCAGTGCCTGGCAGTACCCAGTGGCACCCATTGGCACCCCACTGGTTTCCATCACTGCCAAACAGTGCCTGGTGGTACTCATCAGCACCCGTCGGTGCCCATCGGTGCCCTCTGGCACCCATCAGTACCTGATGGCACCCACCAGTGCTCATTGGGGTCCATTGGTACCTGGTGGTTCCCAGTGGTGCCTATCAGCACCCATCGGTGCCCATCAGTCCCCATCATTGTCTGGTGGTACCCATAAGTGACCCACAGTGGCCATCAGTGCCTGGTGGCACCCAGCAGTGCCCATGGGTGCCCATCGGTCCCCAGTAGTGCCCAGTGATTCCCGTCAGTGCCCAGTGGCACCCGCTGGTGCCCGCTGGCCCTGTGCCCATCCTGTGCCCCTGTGCCCCTCACCTGCAGTCGCTGCAGGTCCGCTGGCACTCCTTCCGACGGTAGCGGCAGATCAGCGCCCAGATGAGGAGCCCGAGCAGGCTGAGGAGCAGGAGGGAGCCCAGGATGGAGCCCACGATGATGCCCGCCTGCCTTCCTCCTGCCACAGGAGCACAGCCTGTCACCACCAGCCTCCCCACCAGCTGCCCACTGGTCACCATGCCCCTGGTGGCACCCTGGCATGCAGAGTCAGCCCCCGACAGCACCCTGACTGTGCTGTACCACCCCCCCCGCAGTGGCACTTACTTGGTGCGAGGTTGAGGTTGAGCTGGCACACAGAGTAGCCCACACGGTTGGTGACACGGCACTGGTAGACACCGGTGTGCACCACTGACAGGCTATGGATTAACAGGTCGCCAGGAGAACGTCCTGCAGTGGGGAGAGATGGCCCCATCAGCCCCATCACCGCACCCCTGCCAGCACCTGCACCCTCGGACACAGGTGCACAGGGACATGGGAGCACACGGACATGGGAGCACACGGACAAGGGCACATACAGACATGGACACCCATGAACACAGGTGCACACAGACACCCACATACCTGGCTGCACACAGCCATGGGCACCCACCAACACGTGCACCCACAGACAGGGACACACCCCCCATGAACATCCCCTGCACCTGGGTATCCCCTCCTCCCCCTGGGTGGGTGCAGCCCCACCAGCACCCACCTTGGATGGTGCCGGAGGGCAGGTGTCCCCCACTGTAGCCATCAGCCAACTTGGTCCAGTGGTAGGCGAATGGGGAGGTGCCGCCCCGGCTGTAGCACCGCAGCAGGACGCTGCTCCCCTCTATCAGCTCCCCCTCGGTCCAGCACTGCGGGATGGCCGGCTTCTCTGCAGGGAGAGGGACACTGTCACTGCCAGGGCCACCAGGGGCCACCCGGGGCACCTGGGAAGGGGACATGGGGGAGGGGGGGAGGGCTCACCTTGCACAGTGACGATGACTTCATGCACAGCCACAGTGTTTTTCTTCACCCGGCACTTGTAGGTGCCAGTGTCAGAGACCTGCAGGTCGGCCAGGTGGATGGAGGCATCGTACTGGCTGGGGTCATTCTGCACGAAGGCCACCCGGTCCTGCAGCCCTGAGCCACTGCCGTAGTTGACATGGTGGTCGTGGTAGGACAGGAACTGGGGGGAGCAAGCGGGGAAACTGAACAGGGCTGGTCTGGGTGGGGGGGACCCGGGACTGCCAGCTGGGGAGGGAAATGCAATGCCCAGTGCCTGGCTGGCTCTGCCTGCCCTGCCAGTTCCCTCCCTGCCCTGCCAGACTCTGCCTGGTCCTTCCCTGCCCTGCCTGGTCCTTCCCAGCCCAGCACTCCCAGACCCTGCCTGGCTCTGCCTGTCCTGCCTGGTCCTTCCCTGCTCTGCCGGACTTTGCCTGTCCTGCCTGCTCTGCTGGGCTCCATCTGGTCCGTCCCAGCCCTGCCTGCCCTGCCTGCATGGTGAGATGGCAGCTGCCGGGACGAGTGACACTCACCACATTCTCCGGGCCGGTCCGCTCAGGCGTGGTCTGGATCCACTCGATGCCCACGCCCTGGGGACCATTGTCTTCGGGCTCGAGGATGTAGGGGCAGCCCAGCTTCACAGAGTCACCCTTGGCCAGGTACAGCACCTCCCGGCCCTTGCTGTTGATCCTGACGGCCAGGAGGAGAGCTGGGGAGAGAATGGCACCCATCACACCGGCTGGGGAGCACAGGGGCATCCCAAACCTGCGCCTCAATGCACCCCAACCCCACATCCCACAGCACCCGGACCTGCGGGGAGCAGGGACACGGCAGGGACCCATCTGCAGGGTCAGGCACCCACAGGGGCTCAGTGTCCCAGTGGGGTTGAGCACCCATCAGGACTGGCATCCGCTGGGTCCTGTGAAGTTACATCGGGGACAAAGGGACATGGCAGGCTCAATGCCACCCGCCCAGCTCTGGCCAACACAGGTGGGTGTCGGGGCAGGACGAGCCCCAGCTGCGTGCTCTGCTGACCATGGGGTGCATCTGGCACCATGGGGTGCCCCGCGGCCGGGCAGGGACCCCTTCATCCTTGGTGGCATTGCTGCAGGAGCAGGTCCAAGTGCAGGGATCCTTCAGTGCCTACCTGGCATGAGACCCAGGAGCAGGAGCAGGCTGGCGCCGTGCCCTGCCATGACGCTGCAGCCGTGCCGGGCGGTGAGGAGGAGTAGGAGCAGAGGAGGCTCCGAGGCGACAAGGCAGCCGGCCGTGCGGGGCTGCTTTTACATGCTGGGCTGGGACACTCCTCCCTGTGGGGCGGATGCCTTTGGGATGACTGAGTGGCTCCAAGCTGTGCGTGAGCGATGCCGCCCTGCTCCACTCCCTACCTGGTAATTAAGCATGGCCATGCCATGGGCTCCCATCCAGCCAGGCCCGGGATGGGGGCCACTGCAGGCAGTGCGGGCAGGGGGCACCATCATGACCCGGTGCACCCAGAGCAGCGGAGCGGAGACTGGGGGGGGGGGCTGGGAGGTGTGGGCACTGGCGGGATGAGTGTGGCCGGTGGGAAAAGGCTGCCTGGGACCCTGCGGGAGCAGCCCAAGCATGGCCGAGCACTGCAGCTGCATGAAAGTGCCAGTTTGGCCCCATTCAGGTCCTGAAAGGATTTTGGTCTTGGGGCAGGACTCAGGGGGTAGTTGGAAGCTTAAAGGTGTGGTTTGATCAAGGGCTTAAGCTCCTGCAGATCCCTCCCCCGGTCCTGCCCCCTC
>NW_008795479.1:803920-807127 GCF_000699145.1 Aptenodytes forsteri
GGGGGGGGGGGGGGCTGTGAATCCCATGGTGCCCGGTGGCTGGTACCCTGGTGTGGGCACTGGCGGGATGAGTGTGGCCGGTGGGAAAAGGCTGCCTGGGACCCTGCGGGAGCAGCCCAAGCATGGCCGAGCACTGCAGCTGCATGAAAGTGCCAGTTTGGCCCCATTCAGGTCCTGAAAGGATTTTGGTCTTGGGGCAGGACTCAGGGTAGTTGGAAGAGCTTAAAGGTGTGGTTTGATCAAGGGCTTAAGCTCCTGCAGATCCCTCCTCCGGTCCTGCCCCCTCAGTGAGCGGGCATGGGGATGCCATAGCCATGTGGGGACTGTGGCACCCACCAAGCCCATGCTGGTGCTGGTGGCACTGCTGAAACACAGCGCGGAGGCCTGGCTGGTGCTCCAGGCCATGGCTCACTGTATGGGGACATGGTGGCATGGCAGCAGCAGGGGCAGCACACCCTGGGCCATGCTCAGCACAGCGGAGACATACAGTGTGGTTGGAGGAGGCTGGACAGCCAGAGAGGAAGAGAGGGGCCAAAACCTGCTGGGAACTGAGGGCAGGAGCTGGGGATAGGGATGCTCTGCAGCTGATGGAGGAGTTGGGGACAGGGATGCTCAGCGGTGGAGGGAGGAGTTGGGACAGGGAAGCGTGGCAGCAGGCACTGGGGATGCTCAGCCCCGTGGGAAGCCCCAGCCATGGGCACGCTCCATGCCCATGTCCCCTGGGGGGGCTGAGCTGGTTGAGCCCCCACACTGGGCTGCTCTGGTGCTGTAGGCCAGGGCCCATGTCTGGCTCACCCGTGCAATGCCCTGCAGCACAGCTTGGCCATGCTGGTGCTCTCCAGACCACAACTGCCCCAGCCAGCTCGGCAGCACCGCCCAGCGGGTTCCAAACACTCCCGGGGGCCAAGAGCTGCTCCATTTACTGTCCCCAAGCTGAGCTCACTGCTGCCAGTTAACCCTTACTGGCCCCGTGCTGGGAATTGGGGCTGAGCCCAGCACGTGCTTTGGCGCGTCTGTGATTTCAGGGCCCCTATGCGCAGCCTGGCCCCGGGGCAGCACCGACATGGCGAGGGGTGCCGCCTGCCAGGGCTGTTCCCACCGTGACAGGGCCGTGGCTCATGGGGGCTTGGGGCTCCTTGCCGGCACGGCGCTGGCTCCCCAGCTGGTGACTCCTGCATTCCTCGGCACAGGGAGCCCCACTCATGCAGGAAGGGTGGGGAAGCCACTCCGCCCTGGCTGGCCACCCGCTGGTGGTCACAGCCCCTTTGGCATGGCCGGTGCGGTGGCTTTGAAACCCTCCGGGCTGAGCCTGGCCTAGAACAAGGCTGCAACTGCCTGGCCGAGGTGGTGACCGAGAGTGACACGGCCGGCGTGTGGCCACTGGAGACCAGGGATGGAGGCGTGGGCAGCTGAGCCCGCCGCAGAACACCGCAGATGCTTTCTGGGCTGGCCACAGATGCTGAGGCCCCAGGGGGTCCAGAGAGCTCGGTGGCCACGAGGGGCTTGCTTGAGGTCAGGTGGCAGATGCCCTGCAGCACCAGCAATGCCTTTCAGCCCCTGCCCCAAAAGGGATGGCGCAGCCCCGCAGTGCCTGGCTCCGTCACGACATGGGGACACACAGCAACTGGAGAAGAGACAGGGAAGAGATAACAAGAGGCTATGGCATTTCGTCCTCCCTATTTACCCAGTCCGGAGGAGGCTCAGGGCTCACAGCAGAGTCCTCTGAGCCATCCCCCTGCCCTGGGCAGTCTCGCCTTTGCCGGCTCTCCTTATTTTTCAGCTGCTCTGACAATTAATCAGAGCCACTCCTACGGGATCCCAGCCCTCTGAAGCTGCCAGTCCCTATCCAAATGGATTTTAAATGTTTGCATCATGCTCTGGTCTCTTTGCTTTGCTCCTGAAGAAGGCCACTGCCAGAGGGCCTGGAGGTGACACCTCAGTGAGAAGGTGGCACTGCCAGGGCTGATGCAGCTGTGGGCAGCCAGGGCCAGGGCTGTGTGCGTGGAGAAGAGCCCACCTAGCTCATGGGGACCCTACCTGAGCCACCCCGCGCGGGCTGGGAACACCCACCTTCCTCCAAGCTGCTTCAGTGGTGACACCGAGCTGTGCCAAGGGCCTGGAGCCACTCCTGGCCCCTCCGAGGACACGGGCTACCTCTGACATCTCTCCCCCAGCAGATGTGGGGAGACGGGCAAGGGGTGATCTCTGTCCCGGGAGTGTGGCAGGTCAGACAACGAGCCTTTGGGCTATTCCAGCCCTGAGGGCAGCTCCTGGCCCCAGAAACCCGAAGCAAGAGAAAGATGAAAGACACCATCTGCTCCATAAACATCTCTGTTCATAGAAAACTCAGCCTAAGAAAATGGAAACCCCTAAGTCACTGGGGAACCGGAGCTCCGCTCCTCATGGGGCTGAGCCTGGCCAGGCGCTGCGCTTGCTTGGCTCAGGGCCCTCCGCTCCACCTGGGCGCAGTACTTCTCAGGGATGCCGGAGGCTCTGCAGAGGAAAGAAATCATCAGGCACCCTGTGCTACACCGGAGCCGAGCTTTAGGACTGTGGCCCTGGAGCGGATCCTGTTTGATGAGGATGCAAAGGAACCTGTGAGGTGGCCCAGGGGTCAGGAGATGGTGGGAAGCCAGGAAGGACTTAGGGACATGCAGGGAACCAGGGAAGTAAGCAGCCGCTGGCAGCACATCACCTGAGCTCCTGCATCTTCTGCTGCTTGAGCTGGGCAATGCGCTGGCTGCGCTGGCGGGCCTCCTCCTCCAGCCGCTGGCACTCCTCGAAGGCGGCCACCCGCTCCTGCGCCAGCTGCTGCTGACGCTCCCACATCTGGCGCCGGACATCGTTAGCATGGGCGAGCTGCAGACCTGCCCTCCGTGCTTCCTCCGCCTTCTCCTTCTCCATCTGCTCCCGCTGGGCCCTGTGGGAGAGCTCGGGGCAGATGAAAGGCCCCGCTCCAGCCCCTGTGCGTGCTGATAACCTGCCTGTGGGGCCTCAGCCAGCACCAGAGCCACTGTGCTGGCTTGTCGCTGGGAACCCCCACAGCAGCACCCCTGCCACTCTGTCACACATCCCTCGGCCCTATTTTGCAAGGCAGGGCCTGGCCATCTCGCCAGCGAGCTCCTAGCACTGTCTCTCTCACCTGAGGATCCTCTCGAACTCGTGGCGGGGCCCCCCCCCCCCCCCCCCCCCCCCCCCCCCCCCCCC
>NW_008795479.1:807610-815711 GCF_000699145.1 Aptenodytes forsteri
GGCCCTGCTGAACCTCCACGGCCATGGTGTGCTCCCGCTGGGCGATCTGCTCCAGGCGGCTCCGCTTCAGCATCTGCTCCATCTCGGCTTTCCTCTGTGTCGCCTCCTTCTCCTTGCGCCGCCACTCTCGCTCGGCAGCCTCTTGGCTGCGCTTGGCCCTCAGTGCGTCCTGCCAAAGGGGGACAGTGGTGATGCTGGAGGGGTTGTGGAGGGCTTCCCTCAGGGGGGAGGTATGGAAGCACTTGACCATAGTTTTGCCTCTCTCCCAGTGCCACAGCCAGCACTGCTCCAGGATGTCACCTGGCTCCAGGTGCTGGTCCAGACCTGCAATGCCCCAGTAGACCCACCACCTCCAGGAGAGCTTCCACTTTGCTGGGGTGGTGACGAGGAAGGTTGCAAGTGAGCCAGCATGGGAGCACATCGTGTGTCAGCAAACTGCTCACCTGCTCTGCCTGGTGGTCCTGGGCCCTCTCTTGCATGGCCCTCAAGCGTGCCGTCTCCTTCTCCTTCTCCCGACGGATTCTCTCCTGCTCAGCTTCGAACTCAGCCTCACGCTCCTGCATGGGACAGAGCCTCGTGGCAGCTCCCTGCAGCACCTCTGCTGCCTGTTGAACCTATGCCAGCACCACACACGCTCAGTCCTATTACCATTTTCTGCCTCTGGTACTCAAGCACCCGTTCGTCTGCCATCCTCTCCTGCTCCCGCTGCTCCTCCTTGCGCCGCTGGTTCTCGTCATTGATGCGTTTAATCTCAGCCTGGATTTTCTTCTGTTGCTCCTGTCTCCGCTCCAAGTCCTGAAAACAGTGCAGAGGGTCCGAGGGTGACAGGACAAGTGCCACAGCACAGAGCGCTCCCTCCGCTCCTCCCTGTGTGCCTTCCTGAGGGCCCACCAGCACACTCGGGGTGAGGGAGGGCTCAGCGGCTCGAGTCACTTTCTGAGGATGCCTCAACTTCCCCAAGAAACCAGAGCTTTAATTCTGTCAGCTGTTGCCTCCACACACCAAGTCTGACTTACCCAGCACTGGGTCACCCTTCCAACAAGGTGAAAATCTAACTCCAGCCCCCCCCTGCTCCCTGGTCACTGGTCGCACCTTCAGGTCCTCCATCTTCAGCTGCTCCAAGTACTCCAGCAGCTCCTGTGCCTCCTGGTCCCGTTGCTCGGCTCTCATAGCTTGCTCCTCCGCATTCTGCTCCATCTGCTTCACAAGCTCCTGCCTCCCTCTGGAAAGAAGAGAGCAGAAGGTTTCCCTCCGGCTCCGTCCCACTCCCAGAAGCAGAAATGCCGGCACGGGCATTGGGTGGTGTGTCTGCTGCCTCGTGCTGCCCAGCCCAGTCACTGTGACTGGGAGGCATGCTGTGGTGTGAAGCCGGCAGCCGTAGGTTATCCGAGCTCCTGCACAGGGCCTGGGAAGAGGACGGATGCCTCCACAGGCAAGAGGGACCCTTTTGCAAACCTGATCAGCTCCTGCTTCCTCCTGCACTCCAGTTCCTCCTGCATCTCGTCGGCCTTTTTCCTCTCCACCTCCATCATCTTGGCCAGGCGCTTCTCTTCTTCCTCCAGCTCTTTTGTGATGAGCTGCTTCTCGAGGATCTGCGTGTCGCGGATCATGTGGCACTTGGCACCAAGGATCAGCTGTGGGGACAAAAGGTCTCCCTGGTCTCCGAGCCAGACTTGGCAGTGGCAGCAGGGACAGACACACAGACAAGGAGGGGGAAAAGGGAAGGAGAGGATGACCCTGGGTAGCAACAAGTAGAGCAGGGTTTAGGTCTAGAGTGGCTAGATGAAGCTCGCGGGGGCTCTCAGCAGCCTGTCCGAGCAGGCAGCTCAGGCAGGTCTTAACACCCGCAGAAGGTTCTGCGGTGCCAGGTGACGCGAGGGAGCCCCTGGCCCTACCTCGTTGAACTCCTTGATCTCGTCTTCCTGCTCCATGCGCATCCTGCTCGCCCGCTGCAGCAGGTACTGGGCCCGCTCCTGCGCCTCCTCCTCCAGCTCGCTCAGCTTCCCCGTCTGCTGCTGCAGGACAGCCCTTTGCTTTGCCGCACTCTTGCGCTCACTCACTGCCTCCTGGGGGGACAGGCAGGCTGCCAGAAGCTGGACGCCCTCCTGGGGCAGCCCCGTGAGGCTGAGCCTGCCCGAGGGTGCTGCGGGGCAGCCTGGCTCATGAGGGGCATGCTCCACTGCACCGTGTCCCTGGCACAGAGCCGAGGGGCCAGGCAGGCTCCTCCAGCCATGGCACAGGGGCTGGGTAGCCCCTTCCCACACCCCTATTAAGACACCCCACTCCCTTTGCAGGGTGGCAGAAATGCAACACACAGGCTTCATCACAGCCTCCGGAGTCACTGCAGGCTGGGGGAGCAACCAGTGTGGGATTGCTGGATGCAACCAACGCGGGCATTCCTTCCCCACCCACGGACCAGGCAAACCCAGGGATCCTGCACAGCCCTTCCTGGGCTGGGGATCAGAGGAGACCCAAGACACACAGCTGTGCTGCCTTCCCTGTACGCTGCCCCAGCAGCGATGGGCGCACCGAAACATGGGTGAAAGAGAGATGAAGGTGGCGGCCCGTGAGCAGAGCTCCGGCAACAGCCCCAGCTGGCGTGTCTCTGATCCACAAGGTTGGCTCTACCTGGGCACATCCACCTCCACCCGCAGCCCAAGACCTGTCAGCAAGCAGGGAAAGAAGGGGCAGGAGGGGAAATGCCTACGAGAATGGCTTCCTTCTCCGCTTTGAGGGCTGCCAGCTTGGTCTCACGCTCCTCCTTGGTCAGGACTCGAGCTGCTTCTTTAATGCGCTGGAAATCCTCCTGGCCGATAATGAGGGATGCTGCTGGGTTCTCCGCAGGGACGCTGGGCACAGAGAGAGAGCGGTCAGTGGCATGGAGTCTCCGACAGCTCCCTCTGTTCCCTGCCCCACTGACCTCCCTGCCTGGCCATGGGACCTGCCTGGGCTGCCCACACCAGGGGTGGCAGGAGCAGCTCCACGACCAGGAGTCACCAGAGAGCAATGCAGGAAGCGCCTGAGCTGTGGGGACCCGTCTCTCCCGGTCGGGGGGGAGGAAGAAACAGAAAGTGCAGTGAAAGCAGCACCACGCTGTGATGCATGGGGGACAGGATGCTCGGCAGGGTGGCCAGGGGCCTCCCGGGAAAACCTCAAAATATTCAGCATGGGCCTAGTCAGCCCCAATAAAAAATGCTGAAAGTATTTCAGTCCAACCTGACTTTCCCAGCCCTCATTTGGGAAAATTTTGACCACTGCCCTGACCCCTTTTCCAGTGGAACACGCTGCTCATCCCTGCCCCTAGACTGACTGCCGCTGCTCCTGCGTGCCAGGTCGAAACCTCTGTTCCATGCAGACAGATTTTGGGGAGCAGAAGTTGCCTTTTCACTCTGTTTCATGACACTCAGCCTGCTCCAGCTCCACATCTGCACAGCACAGCTCAGCTTCGGCTCCGCTGCCCCGGGAATCCACCCGGCACAAGATGAGGAAATGCTGTGCTGCCCAAACACGGAGCACCCTCTCCCCTCCCAGTGCTGGCAGGTGTCCTTCCAGCCGTCACCCCAGCTCTGCAGGACACTGCAGAGCCACAAACTCTGCCCGTGACTCACGCTGTAGTTTAGAGGAAATCACCGAAGCTCTTGGTGCCCCCATTTCCCCACTTGTAAAAATGTGGATAATAATACTGTTTTCCAGGAGAGTTGTAAGGAGTTAATTACTCTCTGTATTACTCAGATACCATGGTGACGCATGTGGTGTAGGAGCATATATTAACCAAATGCATAGAGCACTTTGAAGATGTTCAGGTCTAAGAATTTACTCATTATTATTGTGTGTCACCTTTCATCCACCCTTGTGAATATGAACAGATACCTGCATAATGATCGTTCAAGAGCTGCATCACAGCATCGGATTCCAGGACGCCTTAAAGAATGGCTAATGGTCACAACGGCACTAATAAATGTAATGATACAGTGGCCACTGCTTTAGTCGTCTCAGTGTTTGGGTGACCAGCCTGGGATGTCCAGGGCCTGATTTTCAGGAATTAAACCAGCACAAACAGTTTCCATTAGCTTCAGTTGGACCTGCGGCTGTGCAACACATCTGGAAATTGGCCCTCAGCTTCATCAGCAGGGCTAAATAAGAACGTGAACATATAAAACCAGGTACCGGCCTCGAAAGCCTGAACCAGTGCCTCTGTGCCATTTCACTCTCCACAAAACCTGAACCATCCGTGGGGCGGGTGTCACGTTTTACGGGGTGTAAGAGCATTACATGGAAGTTCAAAACAGGAAGCGAAGATGAACCTCGCACCGAGCGACAACTACAAGGAAAATTTAGGGAGGTCAAAATGAGGCTAAATTGGAGCTGGCTGGGATAATGGCCCTATTCTCGTCTATGTGCTGCAGGCTTTTAACGAGGTGTAGTAATTAGGGCCAGGGTTCTTACAGTTCAGCCTTGCTTATAAAACATCCCTGTAGAGAAACACACAGCTCCTGGTGCGCAGGGGCTGCAGGCGATGCTCCACTGCCTTTCTCACATGGGGCTTTTCGGTATTGGGGTATGGGAGGCAGCGTTTGATACGTGGTGGGGGGCAGGTGCCACCCTGGGGGGCCGTTCAGCCCAGAAGGAGCTTTTCTAGCTGCTGAGGTTTTATGTTGCTTTTTACTGGTTCTTACGATGATTCAGTTCCTCTGTAAAACGCCCAGTGCTCCATTGCCGCTCAAGCCAGGCATGTTGGAGCACTGCTGCCCATCCCTCCTCCCCTGAGGTGTCCCGGCAAACGGTGGGACAAACTCCGTGCACCGAGACAGTGCTGTGACAGACACGCAGGGCCCCGAAAGCTCCTCAGAGCTGCCACTCGGGCACATACTTACACGACATCACGGATGAAGTCCTTGGTGATGAGACGGATGGTCTCGGGCTTGTGCCTGCCAGCGGACGGTGCTTTTGGGGTAGTCTGCACATCCCGAAGGATCACGATGGGGCTGCCAGAGCGCGACTGCTGCAGGCTCTGCAAGAAAGGATGGCATTTCCTATGGCTTTCCTGCCACCACCCCGTGCTCAGCTCTCTGCCCCTGGCTCCTGGGCACAGAGGTGCTCTGGGCACGAGAGGCCCCAGGTTCCCGTGAACTTGGGACGCTTTCTGACAAACACCCTCTCACACCACCAAGACCAGTGAAGTCTGGGCACAGGAAGGGGTTTTTGCCTCAGCAGCCCCAGCTCCGAAGGCCTGATGAGAACATGGGGAGAACCAAAAATACCCCTACAGCACTGGTTTTACTATAAAAATCTGGGCATCAGTCTCTCGCCCAGATCTGAAGTAAATGATGAGCTGACAGCTGCTCGCTCAGGGCAAGACCTTGCAAATGCTCAAGCATCATCTCGGCTACCTTGAGCTGATGGCAGCTGCCTCTGCCACACTCACCCGTGGCCACCGGCACCTCTGTCCTGCTGAGCCCCACGGACTCAGGAAAAACCAACCCAGATTGACCCAAACTCGCTGGGGGCTGGCAGGGGGATGCTGGGGAGGGGAAAGCGGGGACAGCTCGAGGTCTGGCCTTGCAGGGCAATCAACCGGCAGACAGCACTGGGTAGAAACCAGTACTCCCAGTACAGCCTAGACTGGTGCCGGTCCCTTTGCTCAAGCTGAGACTGCCACCTAGTGAAGTGTCCCCCAGCTGCTGGGTGACTCGGGGACCGCACTCCGCACCCCCCCGGGGCAGGGTGGGTGCTGGGTGCCCCCTGAGGGGTGGGAGCAGCCGAGGGATGTCCCACACACGTGGGGCTGCCCCACGGGAACCTCCGATCAGGCCGCAGGGTCTCCGATAGGCAGGAACAGACGTCCCGTCCATTCCGGGGTAAAGCCCTGCCGGGGCTGCTGACAATCCCACAGGAAAGAGCATTTCGGAGCAGGTCCTGGTCTGCAGAGCAAACCTCCAGCAGCCGAGCGGGACAGTCCCCGGCCAGGAGACCCGAGCCCAGCAGGGCAGGTTCAGCTTCCCTCGTCCAGGGTCACTTCCCCGAGCCCAACCATGGTGTAGGCGTCCCAGTGAAATACTCACCCGGGTCAGGGAACTGCAAGAGCTAATCTAAGGTAACACACAAATGTGTGGTTTCTCTTGTACTTCTATCTACTAGTTCAGCTTTAAAATCCTAAGCAACTGCTGGAACAAATCCTACAGCCGGCTGGGCGCTGAGCAGTTCCCTGGGAACTTGCTGCTGGCAGTATTTCCATTTTATGGATCTGCAATATTTCCATTTTACGGGTCTGCAATATTTCCATTTTACGGGTCTGATGACCCCAAACCACGGGCTCTCCCACAGCCCAGCACGGCAGATACTGGAGCAGCTTCCCAGCCACCGCAGGCCCCAAGTGCGAGCTGTTGAATTAAAGGGTTTGGCACTGAAACATCCATGCAAACAAAGATAATAGTGTTATTCACTGCAGCCAGCTCGCACATTGTCCCCAAAGTCAGGAGAACTCCTTGGACTAGACCTGGATTAATCTCAGGGAACTCAGTTAACACCCATATGAGTGTTACGACATTTTTATCTAACTGCCTTGAAGGCTTCCGAGATAACAGATCATAAACCTGCCTGGGGGTCCTTGGCTCACAGGGCATCCGAGGCACACGGACCTGGCAGCCCCGGAGCAGGTTGCTTGCCGGGAGCGCTCCCAACCCACGAGGCAAACCGTCTGCACAGACTCCAGTTGGGAGCGGAGGTAATCTTCATTACACGCTTCCTTCCTCTCCTCTGAAAAGCCAAAGGGTTTTGGCAAGTCTCTTCCGACAGATTTGTTTCAAGCGATAAGACCCAGGAGAGGAAATTACAGCTGCAAACACACACCCCCGCAGAGGGACAAGAGCCTCGAACACAGTGCGGTCCCCTCATGGCAGCCAGCCGCCTGCCACGGCCCCAGCGGCGATACCCCCAACATTTTATCAGCCAAAGAGGCGGCGAGCATGAGATGGGTCAAACTCTGGCAGCGTCCAGCCTGGCCCTTGTACCTCGATCTGTGTCAAAGACGACACAAAGCGTGGGGAGAGCCAACGGCTGCAGCCATAAACCCAACCTGCCACGGGGAGAGCAGCTGGAGACTCGATAAAGGAGGTGGGAGAAGGAGCAGCGGGGAAGGATGTCCAAAACATCACCCTTGCCTGGAAAATGCCATCGTCCACCTTGGTGACAGCGGTTGCAGCTCTCCCCTGGGCTCTCCTCAGCCGAGAGACGAGTGTGGAGGAAGCGAGCCTTTTCCTTACAAGACCAGAGAGGAAAGAGCTGTTGCTCTCTGTTTATCTCCTCTCTCAATGGCCAGGGCATCCAGCCAGGAGGTCAGAGACCTGCTGCAATTCTGCCTCGTCTCCAAGGGGACTGATTTCGTAGCTCCCTGATGAAAATCTAAATATGTTGGCAACAAGCTGCTCTAGAAGCTTCCAGCCCCTGATCCAAGGACTCTCCATATATCCCACATGAAACAACCTCTGTCTAACGTATAGACCCCGTAATGCCGGCTCCTCTCCTTTACCAGGGTGTCTCACCTCCTGAGCCTCCGTTGTCTCACTAATTAACTAATTACCCTGTGAAAAGTGGAAGCTTGCGGTGTCAAGGAGGACAGAGGCACATGCAGCTCCTGGTCTGGTGACCTTGCCACGCTCCCAGGAGGCGGGGGTGGATTTTGCGCCCTCCCAGAAGGAATTGAACATCCAGCTCCCACAGCGCGGCAAGTAATTAAGAGTGCAGAGGTGGCAGGGCCTGGGGGGGGCTGGCGAAGGGTGCGACAGCATCCCTCACCCAGGAGGTTTGGAAAACAGGGACCATGGAGGCAATATGGTGAAGAGCCTCTGGCGAGCAAGCCAGCGCAAGCAGGGTGGGATGAGGACCGTCAGAAGAGGTGCGAGGGGCCGAGGCACCGGGAGCTCCCTGCCTGGAGGGTGCCCGAGCCGGGGCCGAGGAGCACTGGGCAGGACCCCAGCACCACGGTGCCCTGGGCGGGATGGGGCTGACTTTGGCCTGGTGAGGTCCCAGCCGCCTCGACCCGTGGTGCTCCCCGGTATCCCGGCCCCCTTACCCGGCTCTCCCCGAACAGCATCTCATCCAC
>NW_008795479.1:817405-819870 GCF_000699145.1 Aptenodytes forsteri
CGGCACCCCCCCCCCAGCACCCACCACCTACTTGGGGAACCAGTTGGGGTCTCCCACGAAGAGCCCGTCGCCCTTGGCCACGGCCAGGCTGCCCAGGTTCATCAGGGTCCTCTGCACGCACGCCATGTTCTTCCCTGCAAGGCCCCAGGCAGGCTCAGCCCCGTCCCCATCCATCTCCAACCCCGTCACCGTCCCCTGCACCCACCCAGCCGCTCACCTTCCCAGAGGTCGACGGTCTGAAAGATGTCAGTGGCAGCGATGCCGTAGCGCTCGGCTGCCTGCAGGAACTGCGAGATCTGCTCCATCTGCTTGAAGGCCATGGCAGACGCCTGGATCTTGGCCACCGGCCCCTGGCCCCGCGGGTGCAGGCTGTTGATGAGCCGGCACAGCACCTGGCCGGGAGGGAGCCAGGCGTCAGGTGGTGTGGCGCAGCAGCCCCCTGCCCCGGCCGGCCCTGAGGGTACTCACGGTGCCGTCTTTCAGCCACTGCTGGAAGCCATCCCTGCCAGGTGCCGGCTGCGCGACGTCCCCACCACACTGCGCCAGGATCCACCGCACCAGGACCTGCTCCAGCTCAGGGTCATACTGCCGGTCGATCTTCTGCTGCACCTCCCGGCTGAGGCCATACGACGGTCCCCGGTTTGCCATGCTGACGGCAGGGGGGTCTGCAGAGATTGGACCCCTGTCAGCGGCTCTGGTGGCACCGGGGCATCCAGCATGGGACAGACATGGCCCCGTGCCCGCGGCATGGTGGAGCCCCTCAGGGACAGCAGTTGACAGCAGGCATGGTAGCTGCTCCCCAGCAGCGTGGCAGAGCCCCATCCTGCCCAGCCAGGCTGCCTGGACGTCCGGCACGGAGCCTTATCGCCTGTGCCAGGCACTGCCCGGTCTCTGCCCTGCCCTGCCTGCTTCCTGCCCAGCCAGCCAGGAGCAGGTGCTGGGTCTGTGCCCACCCGAGGGCGACGGGGCAATTTGGCCCTGGGCAGGGTGGGCAGCACCATGGCCCCTCAGTGCTGGGGCTGGACCCCCCCACCCTGAGCATCAGTGTCCCCGCGGCTTGGCCCCACCGAGCGCACGCGTACTTGGCAGGCGCTCACTGCCGGTCGAAGCTTGTTTGCGAAGCTCACCCATTTGCTCGGGCTGGGTGCCAGATCCGGGACTGGCTCAGGAGCACAGGGCCTGGGGCTGCCGCCAGCGGTGCCCCCACCCCAGCAGGGGAGCCGGACCTGGCGGGCCCTGTGGCCGGGCACTGCCCTTGCCAAGGTGCCACCGGAGCTGGTGCCAACCGTGCTGGGAAGGATAGAGGTTGTGCAAGGTGCCCACAGGGGAACACGAGCAGATGAGTGCTGCCCTGCCCATGCAGCTGGGGTGCTCCAAGCTCCGAGGTGGTCTGGATCCCCTCTACCCACCAGCGACGCAGTGGGCATGCATTGGGATGTGTATTGCCTCCCGTGCCCAGTCCTGCACTGCTGGCGTTTGGGGGGCACCCTGGCACACAGAAGCAGGAGCACATGCTGCTCCTCCCCAGGGATGCAGGTGCCCCTGCCAGCCCCGGTGCCCACACCCCAGCTGGGGGCATATGGCAGCTGCCGGCATGGGGCAGCCCAGCCCACACCTGGGGGGACCAGGCTCAGTTTGGGACAGAGCTTGACCCCATCACATGGCTAGCTTCACGCTTCGGGCTCCTGTCACTAGGAGCAGCCATGGGACGAGCCACCCTGGCTCATCAGGACAGGAGGAAAATCAACCCCAAGCCCCCGGGGAAGCCAGCAGCAGCAGCAGCGGGGCGGCTGTGCAAAGCCTCAACGCTGTGGCCACCCCGCAACCACAAACCATCCCAGGCCAGCCAGGTGTCCCCCCAAAGCCATCGGCTGCCATGGGGCTCCCCGGGGCAAGTGCTGGGGTGCGGGCAGCCCCTGCAGGGAGGGAGCCAGCTTCCCCGGAGCGTGGGGAACGCCCGGCCGGGGGCCAAGCCGGTTGGGAAACAAAGAGGAGCTGAAATTGGTGCAGACAGGGCTGATTTCCCGACACAGCTGGGGCTTGCCCAGACGGGAGGGGAGGGCCAGACCCAGCCCAGCTGCGCCACTGCCGTGCTGGGGACCCCACGGACGCCGCGGGAGGGGGCTGCACCCTGCCCGGCCGCGGCATGGCGACCCTGGGGAGCCCATAGCAGCCCGGGGGCAGCAAGGAGGGAACCCCAGCCAGCACAGAGCCACCCCGGGAACCCCTGAGCCACCCCAAGAGCAGCAGGGAGGGGACTGTATCCAGGGCGTGGCCACCTTGGGGTCCCCATAGACCCCCATCTGGGACACAGCCACCCTGGGAACCCCGCAGCCAGCCCAGGGTCGGCGGGGAGATGACCGTACAGAGAACAGGGCCACCCTGGGGACCCCGCAGGCACCAGGGGGGCACTGGGGAGGGGACGGGTGGGGGACTGGACCCAGCCTGGCTGGGACACGGCCACC
>NW_008795479.1:820740-822260 GCF_000699145.1 Aptenodytes forsteri
GGGACAGAGTGGTTGTGGTAGGGACAGGGTTGCCATAGCGTTTGAGGAACATCAGGGTTTTGGTAGGGACAGGGTGGCTGTAGTGGCAGGGGGATATGGGGGCTGTGGTGACGATGGTGGAGACATAGCCTGGCATGGTGGCAGTAGGGGACAAGGCTGTGATGGCGACAGGGCCTAGCTGTAGTAGCAGGGGTCATGGTCACCACAGTGGCAGGGGACATGATGGTGGGGACCACCAGGGCCTGGCCATGGTGGCAGGGGGACAGCTCGGGGGGCTGCAGGCCCCACAGGGACACGGTGTCCCCAGCGTCTGCGGCGTCCCCAGCGGCGCAGGGAGGGACGATGACACTCTTGCACAAGTCCTGTCTCCATGGGAAGCATAACCAAAACAACAAACAAAACCTTGTCCCGAAGCCACATCCGCCTCCAGAACGGGTGGCAGGGTCACCACCACAGCATCCCCGTGACCCCACCCCTCAGCACCCAAAATCTGGCCCGGGCTCAGCACCCACTCTCCTGAGCCAGCCCAAGATGCCACTGTCCTCAGTTGCGAGGACACTGTCATGGTGGCAATCGGCCTTGGAGTGCCCCCCCCTCCCCCCCAGTGGCCAGTGTCCTCCTACACCCATGGTGGGGACCGAAAACCCCTTGGATTGTGGGCGTCCCCCGGGGATTTCCAGTGGGGTTTCCTGTGGCTTCGGTGCATGGCTGGGGCACACGCAGATGAGAGGACCAGGGTAGAGGGTGGCACATGACCAAGGGTAGCGGGGTGATCCGTGGGACAGGGGTGACAAGGTCAGGGGGTGACATGGGGATGCAGGAATAGGGGCAGGGTTAAGAGTGACAGGATGAGGGTGGCACAGTAGCAGGACCTGGGGGAACAGCTTTAAGGGTGACACAGGGAGGCAGGACCCATGCAGGGGGAGGCCCAGGGTGACACAGAGAGCAGGAGGGGGGTGATACGGGGGGGAACAGGTCCCATGGGGGTGACATAGAGATCACGAAAACGGTGACACAGGGGCAGGATTCTGGAAGGACTCGGCCAGGGGAGGCAGCGGGTAACAGAGGGTGATTTGGGGACAGGACCCCTGGGGGCAGCAGAGGGGCAATAAAGGGGCAGGAGCTCCAGGGCACAGGGCCGGGGTGGCACGGGGCAGGACCCCCAGGGGTGGAACAGGGCAGGACCCAGGGGAGTGGCATGGGGACAGGACAGCGGGGGACAGGGCTGGGGACGATATGGAGGTGAGGGAATGGTATAGGGCAGGATGCTCGGGGGATGCAGCCAGGGACGATGCTGGGGTGACACAGGCAGGACCCCTAAGGGACACGGGGGAGGACCTGGGGGACAGGGGCAGGGCTGATGCAGGGGACACGGGGGGACCCCGGGGACACGGGGCAGGACCAGGGGGCATGATGTGACAGGGGACAGATCCGGGGGGACAGAGCTGGGGGTGACCCTGAAGGGACACAGGGGACAGGCAGGGTGACACGGGGTAACGCGAGTGGACGTGGGGGGGGGC
>NW_008795479.1:822940-823969 GCF_000699145.1 Aptenodytes forsteri
GGCCCAGCCGCTGCCGGGCCACCTCCCTGCGGCGCCGGGATACCACCAGCTCCTGGCACAGGGCTGTGCCACGCTCCAGGGGTCCACCCGCCGCTGCCAATGCCTCTGCTGACACCGAGCTCACTGGGGAGGAGCCGCCGCCGGGCTCTGCGGGGAGACAGGCAGCGTCCGGCCTGGCTGCATCACCCACCCGCGGGGCCACCCCCAGGGATGTGGGTGGCAAAGGGCCCCGCCACCCCCTTTTCCCAATCGCCTCACCCTGGGAAGGGCGGGGGACAGCCCCACAGGGCTATGATGGTCGGGAGGTCTGGGGGTGCCGCACTCACTCTGCCGCTCCAGGTCGCGCAGGGCGATGGTAGAGACAGGCCGCGCCGGGTCCCCACTGCGGTAGAGCTGCAGCGCCTCAAGGATGTCTGACTCCAGGGCAAACTCTGCATCCCACTCGTAGTTCTCGTCCACCGAGGTGTTCCTCCTGTGGGGACGGGCATCAGGACAGTCCCACAGAGCTGGGATGGGCCCCAGGGGCGGGGATGGTGGGGACCCCATAAGGGGGTGTCCCCAGGGAGCAATGGCTGGGGTGCCTCCATGCCGGGACACCCCGGCCAAGCCCCGTGGCACAGGGTGAGAACTGTCCCAGCATGAGCGAGCTCATCCCCAGCATCCTGCCCGTTGCTCACCTCTTTCCGGTGCCACCGAGGGCTGGATTCATCCTCACCCTGCCCTCCTCCGCCACCGAGCCTCTGCTGTGCCAGCTGCCCCTGTCCCCGAGGGGGGTGCCCAGGCAGTTGCCCCCCAGGGACGGTGCCAGTGAGGGGGGTCGCAGGAAGGAGGCGCTGCCCCGGCCGCTGCTCTGGCTGGTCAAACTGCCCCGCGGCAGCTTCTCCAGGGGGGGAGGATCCAGGGGCCCACACGGTGCCCAGCTGGGCTCTGCGGTGCCAATTGAGGGCACAGCTTCAGTCCTACCACCACCAGCAGGGAGGCGGTGAGCTGACTGGGTGGGGGGCCCCGGGCCGGCCCCGGGGCTGGGGG
>NW_008795479.1:824844-835694 GCF_000699145.1 Aptenodytes forsteri
ACTGGGGGGGGGGGGCCGGGCCGGCCCCGGGGCTGGGGGAGCCGGGCCAGGCAGCACTACCAGGCAGTGAGGCCTTGGCAGGACCCACCGGCAGCCTGGGGGGCTTGAGGAAAGCAGTGGCTGGGGGGGAGATGGCGTTGGCACATGTGTCAGTGGAGTCCGGGCACAGTGTCTGCCCCGTGTGCTGCAGGGAACCCCCAGCCCCCGGCAGGGCAGGGGGTGGGCTGTCAGCAGGCTCTGGCTGGCTGGCTGGGCTGGGCTCAGCCGGCTCCTCCAGGGGTGGCCAGTCGCCATCGACGCACATCTCCTTGAAGAAGGGCAGGCTCAGGTACTGGAGGATCCCGCTCTGGGCCGGGGGGCCAGCCAGCTGCTGGCTGCACCCAAGGCTGGGGGAGGCTGGGGAGCCGAGGGGCGGCGAGTCCCACAGGGCGCTGGCAGTGTTCTGGCAGAGCCTGGCGCTGCCAGGGTTGTCGCGCAGCTCCTCCACGGTACTGTAAGGCAGAGTCGCGGCAGAGGCCACAGGGCTGATGTTGATGATGCACAATGCTGCAGCCTCATCCACGGGGCTGCTGCTGCCGTAGCCAAAGTAGCGGCCCTGGCGGTAGCTGGCGGCTCGGGCTCCCTGGCGGGCCTGCCCTGTGGGCCGGGGGCGCAGCGAGACCCCCTTGCGCCAGATGGGCTCCTCCTCTGCGGGCAGCTGGAGGTAGGGCTCAGTCTGCGGCCCCGGGGAGTCCCGCTGGGGGTATGGCTCTGGCTCAGTGTAGGGCAGGGCCCCAAAGGCAGTCTCCTGCAGCCGTGTGTCAGTTTCCACCACAAAACGCCCATCAGGGCCACGGCAGATCCGCTCCAGGGGCACGTGCTCCCCAATGTGGCTCTCGTACACGGCATACCGGGAGCCAGCCCCGGCGATGCTGAGACCCAGGCTGGTGCCGGCCTTCTCGCCCCACAGCAGCGTCTGGCGCAAGCTCCGGTAGGGAGATGGCTGCAGCTTCAGCTTCACAGTGCTGTCTGGGCTACCAGAGCCACGAGAATTGCTGTAAGGAAGAAGAGAGCTGCTGCAGCATCCCCGTCCCAGCTCTGGGCTCATCTGGCTGCCCCCTATGCCGGGAGAGCTTGTGCCGGGCATCTGGTAGCAGGTACCATAGAATCATTGAGGTTGGAAAAGACCTCTAAGATCATCGAGTCCAACCGTCAACCCAACACTAAGTTGGACAACCATGCCCACTAAACCATGTCCCTAAGTGCCTCATCTACACGTCTTTTAAATACCTCCAGGGATGGGGACCATGACCCTACACTGCTACTGCAGGCTTGACAGACCTGCTCCTGTGCTTTCTGATCCTTTCTTTAGCCAAAACTCCCCAGAGGGAGCACCCTGGAAGAGCCCTACCCCATGGCAGACCCTGATCCCAGCACCCTGCTCCTAACGCCCCCTCTGTGACCAGCCCTTGGCCAATGATGGTGGGGGGGTGGCTGCCCCCTGGCCTGTCCCTCTGCCCCCAGCCAGTGGCGAGTGAATGATGGGGAGTGCAGCAAGACAGGGAGGGAGCAGGACAGGGAGGGAGCGTGGCATGGCATGACTTACTGTGGAGGTGGAAGCTTCTTGCTGGGGGAGAAGACGAGTGGTGGATCTGGAAGGTTATGAGAACACAAGGGGATCACACAGTGAGCAACTCAAAGTGATGATGAGGAGATGGCGGCGTCCACTACTACCATCCCTGGTAAGCCCCCCAGCCCCGGGCTGGCTTGTCCCCCTCCCTGGGGGGGGGACCCAGGGCACTGGGTCCTGCCACTCTGCACATGATGTATTGAGCTCTCTGGGAGCTCCAGGATCCAGGTGCCTGCACCCAGCCAGCTGGGTCCTACCTTGCCTTCGCTTCTGGATGCGGGCAGCACGCCGGCGGTTCATGATGCAGGCGGCCATGGTGCTGAAGATGACAGCCACGCTGAGGAAGCAGATCCCCCCGATGACCCCGGCCAGCACCGGCTGCGGCAGGAGCTCTGGCAGCTGAGTGCGAGACGGATACACCTCCATGCCTGGGCCAGACAAGAGGCATGGTTACCCGTGGAGCATGCCAGCACAGCGGGCACAGCCTCCCCCACATCGCCAGCACCACAAGGATAAACAGCAAAGTCTTGGCTCTCTCTCCCCTCGGGGCTGGTCTGCCTTCAGGCAGACCCATGCCCTCTGCCGTGCTGGGTGCCAGGAGCAAGGATGCTCTGTGCAGAGCTCTCCCGCTACCTGGTCCATGAGACCGAAGTCACACCAGATCCACAACTGGAGATGGCTCTGGACCCTGCATCCCCTGGTCTAGCAGCAGGGACACTTGAGGGCAGGAGCAGCATGAAGGGGTTTCTATTTGGGAAGATCCTAGACCACACCGGGCACTTTACACCTCTGGTTTCTGTCCCCAGGGCAGGAAGAGCAAGTGGGCGGCAGCCCAGGCCTTACCTGCTGTGGAGACGTTCACCGTATTGCTGGGATCACTGATGTAGCTGCCAGCAAAGGCCACCAGTCGAAACTCGTAGAAGGCGTCCTGGGGGAGCAGAGGGCCATTAGCCTTGTTGGCACGGCAGCCAGCCAAGCCTCAGCCCACATTGCCACAGAGCCACTTGGCTATGCGGCATCGCCAGATGCCCCAGCTCCAGGTACCAGCGATGCAGATCTGACCCCCTCCCTTGCTGCGTCCCCCCAGAGCCGCCCCGCAGAACACCTGGTGAGATTCCCACCTTGATGAGTCCTGGCACCAGGACCTGGGTCTTCGTGCTGGGGATAGAGCGGTCCAGCACCTCCCAGCCGCCCTTGTCCTGCCGCAGCTCCAGTGCGTAGCCGCTAAGTGCCACCGAGAACTGAGCCGGGGGGTCCCACTGCAGCAGGACCCCACGCAGAGTCTCATTGGCGGTCAGAGCCTGCGGCGGGGACAGGAAGACGCGCATGGTCATGGCTGGCGGCTCTGGAGGCACTGTGGTCACTGGGAAGCCTGAAGAGAAAGGGGATGCTGGTGTGGGAGCTGATATGAGGGGACAGCAGGGCAGAAACAGGAGCCTCCTAGGTGCTTGAGGGCTCTGGGGGGAACGGGGGCTGCTTTGGGGAGCACATGGGCCCCCTCTTACCCCTGGGCATGGAGGTGACAATCTGGCTGAAGGGGCCGCTGCCCAGCTTGTTCTGGGCCAGGACGCTGAACTGGTAGCTCATGTCTGGCTGCAGATTCTCCACCAAGAGGTGCTGAGCCCCCACCGGCACCGAGAGTGACACCCAGTCATGATGAGCCCGGGGCGGATGCTTCACCCTGAGGAGATGTGGGACCTGTGAGTCCAGAGCTGAGGGCCCCAGGTGGGACACCAGACCCTGCCCACAGCAGGGACTCACAGCGGTGTGTACCAGACGCTGAACCTCTGGAAATAGCCTCCATCAAACCCTGGCTCCCAGGAGACATTGGCTGCCAGCAGGAGCGGGAGCACAGAGACGTTGGTGACAGCATGAGGACTGGTACCTGGCAGGGGAAGCAGAGAGAAGACCTATCAGACCAGGCGGCTCAGACAACAGCTGTGCAGGAGCCTTTCCACCCCTTCCACCTGGTATCATCCACCCCAGGGCAGCCCAGCACCCATGGACAATGCAGGCCCACCAGGGACAGGCAACTCACCCAGCACGTGGACAGAAGTGGTGGTGCTGACGCTGGCTACCTGGTTGGTGGCCGTGCACTCCCAGACCCCATGCTGCTCCTTGATGAGCGGGCGGAAGATGAGGCTGCTGTTCCCATCCACCTGGGCGCCGCTCTTCCCCGCGCTGCCTACCTGCACGGTGAGGCACGGACACGCTGATGGTGGGCGACCACCCAGCCCGCCCCACCGCAGCACTGGTACAGTTGCTCTGCAGCAACCCTGCAAGACCAGGCCCTCGGGGAAAACGGGACTTGATGTGATCCACCACCCTGGGGCTAGTTTAGGAACTGAGGGGCAGGATTTTGCCCTGGTTTCTTAGAGGGCAACACAAGCAAAGTGCCCTGAGCCCCTTCTCCCGCAGGAACCAGGAGAGATGTGATCCTGCAGCATCTGCGGGGACATGGACACAGGGACTGCCCTAGAGTGATGCCCCAGAGGCCAAAAGCAGCATCTGCCCCCGAGGAGGGCTCAGCTGGTTCCCCAGAGTGGCAGCTCCTACCTTCAGCCAGGTGACAGTTGGGGGGGGATCCCCATGGGCCACACAGGGGATCACCAGCTCCCGGCCCACCTCCTGGAAGTATTCCCCCTTGGGGCGCACTGTGAAGGCGGGGGGGTCCTGGAAGACAGGCATATACAGTGCGGGGCTTGGCAGCAGGCGGGACAGGGTGCAGACCTGCAGCAGGGCAGGCCAACAGGCACGGAGCGCACCCGGGCTGCTTGACACAGCAGGGTGGGAGCAGCTTGGGCAAGGGACTCGGGTAGTGTGCCCACCTGCCCAGCCTCACCTTCAGCAGAACACGTGTGGGCTGGGACTCGCCAGCGGTGCCGTAGCTGTTGTATGGGGTACACGTGTACACTCCCAGAGCATCGTCGTTCCCCGTTGCAATGACAATGGAGCCATCCGGTCTCACAGACCAGCCAGGGAGCTGGGAGAGGCAGGCATGGGGTCAGGACAAGAGGCTCGTGGGGGTGGGAAGGCAGGGGAGGGCGCAAGCAGCGGTACCTTGTCCAGCTCCAGCGGGCGCCCGTCCCTCGTCCAGCTGACGGAGAGCAGAGGAGGGTTGGCCCTGGTGGAGCAGTGGATCACACCCTGCATCCCCTTGGGCAGGTGGGTCTCTGGGAGCATGGTGGTCACCTGCGCCGGATCTGTGAGGACAAACAGGGTGCTGGGGCCTGCGTGAGGGCAGCAGGGGGCTGGGGTCTCCACGGCAGCTGAAGGGGTACCCCTTCCTACCATGGCCTGCAGGGACCCCCCTGGGCTGGCCCAGCAGAACCTTTCTGTGAGCGGAGCCACTGACAGCGTGGCCTGGGCTTGCGAGAGGCTGCAGGGCTCTTACACAGCACTGTGACGAAGGCCGAGGCAGAAGGTGGCTTCCACAGCCCGTTGCTGGGGATGCAGGTGTATTTGCCGGCGTCATCTGGGGTTGTTCGCTGGAGCAAGAGACTCCCATCCACCAGGACACGGACCCGAGTCTGGAGGTGGCTGCAAGGGAAGGGGAGAGCAGTGGTGAGCAGCGTGGCTGGGACCACCCCCAGTGCCCCAGGATGAGTGAACGCCCCCCGCCATGCACCCAGCCAGCCCACTGCGCTCAGATCCAGGCTTCGCGGGGCCACAGCAGCCTGCTGGCCCCAGCACTGCTGGCAGGAGCCCACAGCTGCCTCGGTACCATCCCTGTCCCCACCATACCTGAGGTGGAAAACGTTGCTGCTGCCCTGGAACCAGGTGTAGGTGAGGTTTCCCGGGTATGCCTCGGCCTGGCACGCCAGAAAGGCATCCTGAGAGACGTTGACAGTGACGTTCTGGGGTGGCACCACGATGATGGGTGGCCCTGCAGTGTGGGGCAGAGGGGACGGTGAGGGCTGGGGACAGAGAACGGCCTCAGCTGCTCCCAAAGCCCATCATTCCTGCGCCTGCCCCAAAACCAACCCCTGCGATGTGGCTCCTCTGTGCCCTGCGGCGGCACCCAGTGGGGTGGCCCATGCAGCCAGGGCTGGGAGAGCACTCGCTCTTACCCTGCACAAGCACACGGGTGGTGTGGGTGATGGTGCCCTCCTCACTGGAAGCATGGCAGGTGTAAGTGCCTGCACTGGCACGCTCCACGGCAGCGATGCTCAGTGTCCCGTTCTTCACCTGCAACGGCACCAGGCACGTGGCATGGCCACCAAGGGACAGGACACTCTCAGGAATGTGGCGCTGTAGGCAGGGCCGGTGGCAGGAGGGGGGTGCCACCGTGGTGGGGACAGGCACCCGCTCTCCAGCCAAGCAGAGTTGCATTGGGCTGCCCCGCGAGACCCTTGCTGAGGTGGGGGGACACATCATGGGCTGGGGGGGGGCAGTAACGAGTGGCTTGCTGTCCTCACCTGCACTGTTTCCCCACTCTGGACAGCCAGGTCGCTCCTCTTCCAGATGACAACAGGCTGGGGGTTGCCGACAGCCGTGCAGGTAAGGCTCAGCGTGTCCCGGTCCCGCACCTCCACAAATGCAGGGGGGGTCTCCAGGAAGGTGGGGGGTGCTGTAAAGACAAGTCCAGACCCTCACTCCCAGGTGCGGCTCAGCTGGTCTTGGAAGACCAGTGGACCCAGTCCCAGCCCTGAGAGATCTTGGCTGGTGCTGAGCAGAGCAGCGACTGAGGGTGGGATCAGCCCGTACCATTGACGGTGAGGTGGATCCAGGTGCCGTTCTGGAAGTCAGCGTCAGTGCTGTGCCGGTCGAGGAAGAGCACGCGGCACTCGTACCAGCCTTGGTCCTCAGCACGCAGGAGGTTGATGCGCAGCGAGGCGCCTTCCTCAATCCGCACACGACCTGCACACCCAGAAGCAGCCGTCATGGCCAGCGCTGCTGGCTTAGGGGCAGCTGCATCCCTGGGCCACCTGCCTCCCCGGGGCACCCGCCCACGCAGCACTTGCCCCTGCCACAGGCTCAGCAGCTTCCCTGGGGAATGGGGCTGACTGGCCCACTTGGCAATGGCAGGGTCTGCCCGTGTGGCCAGGCCGTGCTGGGCTGCTTCTGCCTTGGCTGGCACCGCAGGGGGCTGGGAACGGCTGCGGGACAAAAGCCAGGGCAAGCCATGCTGCGTTGGAGGTTGGTCACACCGACATTTAGCACTACACCTCTTGCTGTTGTCGGGGGAACAGGGGATGACATGGTGGTGGGCTCTGCCACCCACCCCTGCATAGGGTGGCCTCAGCAGGGACCCCCCAGCCCAGGCAAGGTGTGTCCCTGCGCCCTGAGCATTGCTCCCAGCAGCTAGGCAAGAGAGCTGGTCCCACCGTGCCCTCCGCCTCCCCCTTGAACTGCCAGACTGCCTGCAAAATCCCTCCCCGCACCCTTCCCCCTTGCCTTTCAGGGACTGTTCCCCCACAGCCTTGGCCACCCTTTCCCCGGGGAGCCCCCCCAGCTGTCTCACCCTTAGGAGCCCTGATAACACTGTTCTGTCTCCCTGCGGCACGGGGTGGGGTCGGGCCAAACCCCTCGCCTGCCTCGCAGGGACGAGCACTACAGACCCCTCGAGGGGCACGGCGGTGGGGGGCTCTCTCGGGTTGTGGGGCCCTCACCCCGAGCAGGCAGCAGCCCCGCACCCCATGGCCTCTTGGATGAAGAGGAGGAGAAGGGCGCAAAGCGACAGCGAGCACAGCCCTTTAATCCCCTGGGCTATTATCAGAGCCATAATCGGCTCAGGCGTGCAGCAGGCAATTGGCTCAGCCCTGGCCGGGGTGCACAGCCAGCAGCACCCACTGCCCCGGCACCCCCGGGGCTACACACCCCCAACCCTGCTGCAGGCACCCACAGACCAGAGAGCTGCTCCAGGCTGGGGACGAGGGTTTAGCCCCAGGCATGCCATTGCCCAGGGTGGCCTCGCTCTCAGCACGCCGCAGCAGGGACACAGCCACGGTGGTGGCAGCACTGCACACAGCTCTTGGCACCGGAGCAGCCCACAACACTCCTGTCAACATCCCAGAGCTCCCCGGGACCAGCATCTTCCTGAAGTATTTCCAACAAAGCAAGTTTTGCCAAACATTTCCCCCCCTCCGCCCCATCAGCTCTACCAATGAGCTCTGTGTCACAGGTGGTTCCCATGCACTGCCCCAGCCACCAGAGCCCAGGCCGGGCACTGAGCATGTGCTACCAGCAGCGGGAGGCTGCATCCCATCAGACGAGCCTGGCGAGGAGGAGGAGGAGGAGCGGTGGGACCCGGGCAGGCTGGTTTGGGCACAGAGGTTAGGTGGTTGAGGGACAGGATTGGACACTAAATGCTGGGGCCATGCAGCCCTGTGTGAACCCAGCACACAAACACGTGCAACCCCTTCCTAACAGCACCCGGAGCTTCTTCCAGCTGCTGCAGCCACCCGCCACATCTCCCACCCCTCCTGCCTCTCCCCATGGCCAGCTCCAACACAGATCCACGGCATCTTCTATGGCAGGAGATGCCGGGGACAGATGGACATATCTGGATGCCTAGGGCCAGCATCCCTCACTCAGAGGGCAAAGCAACACCCCAGGCAAACCTTGGACACAAGGGGGATGGCAGGAGCAGGGAGAGGGATGGGAGCCACGCGTGGGTAAAACACCCATAGGATGAGGGGTCCTCCCACCCCTCACCCCAGAGCCAGCTCCCATGCCGAGCCCCAGGAAGCAGGGCAGCTCTGGAAAACCCCATCCCTGCCTGCAGCTGCCAGCTCACAGTCCCAGGAGCCAGGCGGGAACAGCAGGCTCCTGAACAAAGGTCCCTTTGGAAGGGATCAGAGTGCCCCGGGGACACCCCCCAGCCTCTCCCTAATCCCCTGTGCTGGCCCCAGCCCCCTCCTCCTCCTCTTCCACCACCCAGCCGATAACAAAACCGCCGCTGCCCTCCAGACCAGCATCCCCCAGTGCCTGGCAACCGCCATTCAGAGGGACACAAAGGGGGCTGCAGCCCCAGCCGCTGTGCTTGCTGCTGGCAATCGAGTGCCTAAGGCAGCCAGACCAGGGACCACCGGCCCTGCTCCAGGCCAGCCAACAGCAGGGGACAGTGGCACCTCGGGGAGAGCCGACCCCATTCGCCCAAGCGAGCCAAGGGCTCTCATGGAGGTGGCTGCAGCCCACTGTGCCCCCAGGATACCCCAAATTGCCCCATGAGGAGCATGGGTGACAGCAGGGTCTCCCTGGCCCCTGTGGGTGACACCTGATCTACTCTGCCTGCCTTCCCAGCCCCCCCAGAGGATTGAAAACAAGCCGCCCGGCTGCCATGGTGACAGCCACCAGCCCCCCTGCCCACCCAGCTCGCCCTCATTACTGCCACCAGACCCCTTCCCGCAGCACATCCCCCCCCAGCGCTGATCCCAGAGCAGCCCAACCTGCTCCCACAGCCCCCCAGGGCCTTGCTGGCAGCAGGGACAAGCGGGAGGGCTGAGGGCAGTGCAGGCAGGATGCTGCCAGGCCCTTTCTAGGTAACCCGAGCTCCTGTAGCTGAGGGGCCCTGCGATGCCCGGCTCAGGTAACAGGAGCCCAGCCTGGGCCTCCCGGGAAAGCAGGTGCCTCGTCATCACCAGAGGGTTTGTTGTCACTGTGGGTCCCACTGAGCCAGGTCGGGGCTGGCTGCAGAGCAAAGGTGTCCCCAGGCACAGGCCAGCAGCGGAGAGAGGCCGAGGCGTGCCCCGAAATTGGTCTTCTACGCAGCCCAGGAAGAGGCAGCACTGCTCTGCCCACGGCCAGGCAGGAGCAGTTGGCTCAAACCTCAGCTTGCTGCACATTTTTTAGGCAAGGGCTGGTTTCAGCAGCGGTGGCAAGCTCCTGACCTAGGCACAGGCTGGTGCTCCAGCCCTCCCCATCTCATCCCATCCCATCTGGTGGGAGGATTTTGGTGCATCGCTGCCACAGGCTGTGGGGGCCATGCTCAGCCCAAAACGCCGGCCAGCTGCCAGCCCTTCCCCTCCTCCCCAGCCATCCCCGTCCTCAAGGGACACTACTGTTGTCTTCACCCCTATGCTCGCAGGGATCCCTCAAGGTCTACCACTGCTTCACTTTATGGGATATTTGAAGAGGAGAATATCCCCCTCCCATGCTGCAGCCCTTCCCCAGTGCAGCTTTGCTCCAAATCCCAGCCAGCCCAGCACCGCCAATTGGCAGCTTTGCCAAAATCCCCTCCCCAGGCTCAATCTTCAAGTGACCCGCATGGGCTGAGGCGGCGGCGTGGCAGCGCCTGGGTGCCCGAGGCCTCTGGCACAGAGCATCCTGGTGTCACCGGCCCCGGTCCAGCACAGCAGGCAGGATGGGAGAGCCAGGGCAGCGTGGCAGGCATTGCCACAGTGCTGCAGCCCGGGCACAGGCAGGTGGGCACTCAGTCATCCCCACTCCCAAGTGGGTAGTGCTGGGGAGGCCTCAGCAGCCAGAGGCCATGGTGATGGGAGTAGTGGCTGGCGTGCCAGGAACCTCCTGCCTGAGAAGCTTCTCCCACCCTCTGTCCAGGTGAGGATCCCTCCCGCTGCTGAGCTGGGCCGGGGGCTGTGCCTCCCCTGTGAGCTGGGTGTCTACATCCCTTCTGCTTCCTACTCCAGCCATTCCTGGAGCTGCTGCACAAGGATGGGACTCTGCCCTGCTGCGGGGACCTCCCCAGCCCCATAATGTCCTCTCCTGCCGCCTGGGGCCAGAGGGAGAGCCCTGCACTTCCCCACCACCCCGGGAGCGTGATTAATGTGGTCTGACAGCAGCAGCCCACGGCTGGGGCCCAGCCAAGGAGAGCGGAGACGCAGGACACCAGAGCCAGCCCGGTCAGCCTCACGTACTGCCCCAGGCCCATCCCAGCCCGGAGGGGGGGGCCAGGAGGGCCCCCCAGGACCCCATAACCGCCCACCGCCACGGCGCCACGGCTACGGGACTTACCGATGTACTCCGGGTCCACCCGCGGCGAGTAAAGCCCGAACTTGATGAAGATGGGGAGGACAAAGCCGAAGCGGACCCACTCGATCACAGGCCCCCCCAGCACCCCATCCCCCCCCCCCGCCACGGCGCCACGGCTACGGGACTTACCGATGTACTCCGGGTCCACCCGCGGCGAGTAAAGCCCGAACTTGATGAAGATGGGGAGGACAAAGCCGAAGCGGACCCACTCGATCACATAGAGAGGGGGACGGGCCTCGTGGGCATCCAGGAGGTCGCAGCCCAGCACTGTGCTCTCCCCGACTCGCCCCACCACAGCCTGGGACTC
>NW_008795479.1:836501-837616 GCF_000699145.1 Aptenodytes forsteri
CTGTGAGTGGTAGTTCCGGCGGGAGGGTAGGGGGACGCGGGTGGGACGGGGGAAGGACACGAGGGTGGGCCACTGCTGCGGGGTACGGGTGTGCGATACACCCCTGGGACACGGGCACGGGACGTGTGCGTGACACAGGTGTGTGTGTCCAGGTGTGTGACACAGGTATGCCTGCACACTGCCTGGCTGGGAGCATCAGCAATGCACGGCGCCCACCCAGGGCTGCTGCAGGCTGAGCCCTGCTGTGCTAGTCGTGCTGTGCTATGCATAGCCATGCTGTGCCAAGCCATGCCATGCCATGCTGTGCCATGCCGAGCCCTTCCCTGCCATACCACACCATATCATACCATGCCAAGCCATGCCACGCAGAGCCGTGCCATGCCACGCTGTGCCATGCCGAGCTGTGCTATGCCACACCGCGCACAGCCCCACAGCCGGGAGGCAGCGCACGTGCCGGCATAGGGCACCCCCGTGACTGCCGTCGTGCCAGGGCTCCCCACCTGCCCTTCCCCACCTCGGTCATCACCTCTCTAATCCCACCCTAAATGCGTCCCTGGCATGGGGACGGCCACCAGTGCGGTGTCCCCATCCCACCAGGCTGAGCCGGAGCTGGGCTGCCCGCCAGGCTGGGGGCTCTGGAAGGCCTCTTGGGACAGGGGCTGACTGGGGAGGGGACAGCCCCCGCGTTCTGTCGCCACGATGGAGCCTGGCATCAAGGGCTGAGTGTGGCCATGCCGGACCACATGTGCCATGCTGGGCCCTGCTCTGCGGCACCGCCAAGTCCCAGGAGCAGTGCTGAGCACTAGGTCGGGGATGCTGGGGCAAAGCCCCCTGGCCCAGCCCCCCCTTCCCTGTGGCAGGGGGGTCCGCGGTCCCCCCCGTCGGCTCGGCCTGGCCCGGCCCCCTGAGCCTGGGAGACTATTAAGGACAGAGCTAATGTAAGAGGAGTTAAAGTAAATAATTCTGTGGTTAAGCTGCTTTCCTGCATCTCACGGGCCCATGTGAGTCCTGCAGCTCCTGCGGGCTTAGGCACTACAGCTGGATGGCGTTGCCCCGTCCCCGTTGTCCCTGTCCCCTAGCGCAGTGCTGCCCCCCCCCCCCCCCCCCCCCACCTC
>NW_008795479.1:837774-839168 GCF_000699145.1 Aptenodytes forsteri
CCCCCCCCAGTGCCCCAGGCAAGGGGTGCAGGCAGAGTCGAACACCCCCTGGACAGCCCTGCGTCCTGGTGTGGTGTCACAGCCCAATGGAGCCATGGCATTGCTCATGGGACATGGGTGCTTCCTGAACCCCCGCCAGGGAAGGGCCATGGGGCACTGGGCAGAGCTGGGGGCTGCTTTCTACCCCCTGCTTTTTGGGGTGCCCCGCACCCTGCAGTGAAGACCCCCCTGGTCACCTCCTCCATCCCCGCCAGTCCCATCCCAAGCCCTGTGGGAGGAGCCAGGTCCAGGAGAGGGGGGGACACCGGGGTGCTACAGCTGCCCCAAGACAGTCAGTTGTCCCCAGCCACGGCTCTGAGCAGGGCACAGCCGTTTTGTCAGCAGTGCCCAGTGCCACCACCCTGGTGCTTCGTTCCCAAGGGAAGATGACGACATTTTGGGGTTTCAGAACAATGTTTGGGGGCCATGGAGCTGCCTGGCAGAGGCGATGGCCCTATCAGCTCAGGGAGCTCGTGCCCAGTGAATGCCAGGCACTCCCAGCCATGTGCCACACGTCTGGGAACGGGGACGGTGACACTTCTTGCACTTAGGATTTAAATGCCACCAAGGTTAGGAGCAGCTGAGAAGAGATTTTCAGGATTGGACTTTTGGACAGAGATACCTAAATTCCATCTGAGCTTCACTTTAAGCATCAATGTCCCGGGCCGGCCCCCATGCGCTGATGCGGCTGCCACCCTCCACTGCTTTAGCAGGCGACCAGCTCCAGGACCCACCTGCCGGTGCCCAAAGCAGAGCTGCTTGTGCTCCCCAAGGGCTGAGGCCAGGCAGAGACCCAAGAGCCAGGACTCCCACAGCCTGGGGTGCGGCTGCCGACCCAGCCGGGCGGTGCAGCGGGATGGCAGGGAGCCTGGCAGAGCCGCGAGCATGTGTGCTGCCCACCGGTTCCCCACACAGAGCCCTGGAGAGAAGCTACAGGAGAGTCCTTTAATGTGGGAGGGGACAGACGGCAGCACCTTGGGGCTGGGAAAGGCCCCCCACCATTTCGGAGCGACCGTCTCCATTGAACCCATTCAGCACATACTGCCCTGGGGAGATGGTCGTGCTCACGCCTCCTCGCTGTCCTCTCCGGCGCTGTGGTGGGGCAGATCCCACTGGTGAGCTGGGCTTTGGGACCCACAGCTCCCCTACCGCTTGCTGCACCCGGCACGCCACCAGCTGTGGCCCTGGCACGGCACAGGGAGCCCCTCTGGGGAGGGGAGTAACACAGAGACAGGACTCCCTGCTGCAAGGCTGCACCTACTGAATGCGCTGGCAGAACTGGATCACAGCTTGCTCCTGCTCCCATGTCTCGATGGAGCCAGGCCGCAGCCGCCGGATCTCCCGGATGGCGTCGC
>NW_008795479.1:840407-848581 GCF_000699145.1 Aptenodytes forsteri
CTCCAACGTTGGGCAAGGGTGTGCCCCCTCTCTGTCCCCCCGCGTTGGGCAAGGGTGTGTCCCCTCTCTGTCCCCCCACTCATCCGCAGCCCCGGTGTTCCCGGTGTCTCTGGGACGGAGTGGGGCCCCTGAGCTGGCAGCAGCCCCTTCCCCCGGCTTCTCCCCCTTCTTCCTCTCTAGCAAGTTTTCTGAGCCCAAATTAATTACCTGAGCCACGCTGAGCTTTGGTGGGCTTCAATTTGCCTGGCAAAGATCATTGCTGCTTTTCAAACCCATTTCTTCATTTATGTGATGCCAGGTGGTTTTGGGGGGGTTACACAGCAGGGAAGGGGGGCGACACAGCCCCTATGGCAATCACGGCTTGCCCAGTGCTTGCCGGCCACCATGAGTGAGAGCGCAGGAGTGCACCAGTCCCACGTTGTGCACCAGGCGTCAGGGCTTCAGGTACATCTCGCCCATGATCTTGTAGGGGAAGTTTCTCCAGCTGAAGACGGGGGCTTCGTCGGGGCTGTTGTGCATGGCTGCCATCACCCCCGAGGTGGAGATCCCCGTGTCTCACATGTACACGGATGAGATTTCCCCCACAAAGGACTGCTGGGTGTCAAAGCCACCCCTGAAGGTGTCCTGCTCCTGCCCCAGCAGGAGGGCCGCCTCCGCCCCCATGTGTAGCCCCTCTGCAGCCCCTTGCGGGGCCAGGGCTTCCTCTTGAACCAAAAGCCCATGATGCCAGTGATAGACTCCCAGCTGGCGCAGACATGCTCGCTCGCCACGATGCTCTTGGGGACACCAAAGGACACAAACCTGCCCCCCATATAGAGCCAGTACACCCAGGGCTTGGGCTTGAAGAGGAGGATCTTGTCCTGCACCTTGGTGGCGTAGGAGAAGAGGCTGTAGGGCTGGGTCAGGTCGGTGTAGGACCACAGGCACACAGTGAAGTTCTGCAGTGGCTCCTCCAGCTTCATTGTCACAAGCTTGTGGGAGTCTTTGGTCTCTTGGGGAAACACAAACACTTCGTACACCAGGTCTGGGAGAGGTGAGAAAGAGGTGGCTGCTCCTGCCATGGTGAAGGCATCCGGCCAAGTTCCCCAAGGAGAAACAGGGTTGCAGTGTGCCAGCGAGGAAGCCACCACCAACCTGGAGGTGGCCTCTGGCATAAGACCCAGAGGTGGCTTCCACCACCAAGACCGGCCATGCGTGGGCTGTGATATGGGGTGGCACAGGAACGGGGTGGTGAGGACGAGCTGTCAGAAGGAGGGGAAGAGCACTTATCCCCAGCTGTCCCCTTGGTCCCTTCCCTATCATTTATCCACAGGTTGAAGGTGGCCACGTCGGTGCCCAGGGAGCCGGTGGCCGTACAGACGTAGGTGCCCAAGTGGGTCTTGCTGAAGGAGGGGAAGAGGAGGACATTGTTGGGGCCTTTCTGCAGGGGGTCGTAGCTTCCTTCCTTCTTCTACAGGAACTCCTGGGGTCTGAGCCAGGCTGGGTGTCACTCAGGTGGGTGGACACGCTGGGGTGGCCATGCCATGGGGTGGGGTAACACAGAAGGACCATGGTGCTCCCTCCCCAGCCCCTTCTTCTCCCACTGCCCACAGGGCTGGGGATGCTGGAGCTGCCTGCCCCATGCCGGTGCTGTGCTAGAGGCTGCAGGAGAGTGGGGAGCACCTTACCCGGGGTCCCCTGTGACCTCGCAGCAGAGCATCAGCTGGTGGTACAGGGTGGGTGCCGGCGGGTGAGCCTGGATCCGGGCGGTCACTTTTCCTGCAGCACCCAGCGGGAAGGGCCAGACTGGGCGGGGGGGCTCTTCCTGTCCCCCTGTCCCCACCCGTGGTGCCCGGCTGCACCAGCCTGTGGGAGCCCCGTGTCCCCACCACCGCCCCAGCCGCAGCCCTGCAGCACTCTTCATGGTGCTTGGTGTTGTGTCCCTGCCGCCCCCCACTGCTGGCCCCACTGCGGCGCTCAGGGTGCCCCTTTTGGCTCTTGCTACACTGCCATCGCATCTCTTCCCCCACCCCTGCTGCATCCCCTTGCACCCCCAGCGCACTGCGCTGTGCCCACTGCACCCCTCTGCAGAGCTCCAGGTGCTTCCTCCACTGCATGGCTACTGCGTGATCCCCACGCCTCCCCCTGCACCCACTGCACCCCTCTGCAGTGCTCAGGGTGCCCCACTGCTCCCCACTGCCACCACCACTGCATGTCCCCCTATACCCATTGCACCCACTGCTCCCGCTGCTCCTCACTGCACTTTCTGTTCTCCCCATGGGACCCAAAGGGGGTCCCGGCACAGCCCCTCTGCCCCTACCTCGCAGGGCAGCGAGGCCGAAAAGCACCGTGAGTGTGAGGAAGCAGAGCCACAGCTGCCTCATGGCACTGCTGAGCCTGGCCACCGGCACCTCCATGGTGAGGGAGAACTGCAGAGCCACTGCCACAGCGCTGGGGCTGCTTAGGGTCTGTGCCAGGGTGAGCGCAGCTATGCAACAGTGACATTCACCCATGACCTTCGTCCCCAAGTGCCTGGAGGCACTGACCCACAGGGCTGTTTGGCAATCTGGTGAGGGGCCCGGGGCCGGTTTGCCTGCCCGGGAGCCTGCAGACCCAGCGGGCTGGCAGGGAGCCTGGGGACGGTGGGTGTGCATGGGGACGGGCATCGGGGACAGGTCCTGCATCCCCAAGGGCTTGTGCTGAGCCCCTGCCTGCTCATCCCTAATCACTTATGCTGTTTCGTGTGTGGCTGGGCAGCGCTGGAGCTGGTGGATCTGCATCCTGCCCACGTGGAGGCTGGCCATGGGGCAGCTCCAGGGGGGGGGTGCGGGGAAGGGAAAGGGTGCCCCAGGCATCAGTGATGGGTTGGTGGCGGGTGCTGGCGCTCAGGGGGACTCTGCCAGGCTGAGTGGTGCCCCCAGCCCTCTCCAGCTCCATCTGAGCCCCGTCCTGACCAGAGCTCCCTGGCTGGGGCACGCAGACGGCACCTTCTTGGCAGGTTGTAGAGGCGAAGGGGTGATGGGGATGGGGAGGGGAGAGCGGGGTCTGAGGCTGCTCCAGTCCCAGACCCGGCCGGCTCTCATGGCCCCAGCACCTCCCGGAGCCGGGGTTTCACTACCACATCACCTTTCACCTCGTAGCTCAGGTTCTTCCAGGCCAGGACAGCAGGCGGCAGGCGTAGGGACTGGTAGGCGGCTCGCATCTTGTCTGGGGACAGCCCCGCATCCCACAGGTAGACGTCGGTCAGCTCGCCCGAGAAGGAGTTGTAGACGTCAAAACCACCCCCGAAGGCGTCCTGCTCCTGCCCCAGCAGAATGGCCGCCTCCGCCCCCACCATGTAGCCCCTCTGCAGCCCCTTGCGGGGCCAGGGCTTCCCATTGAGCCAAAACTCAGCAATGCCGGTGGCCGACTCCCAGCTAGCACAGACGTGCTCCCAGTCCCCGTGGCCCTCAGGGACGCGGAAGGTGACGAACTTGCCCCCCACGTAGAGTCGGTACTCGCTGGGCTTGGGCTTGAAGAGGAGGATCTCATTGTCCTGCGCCTTGGTGGCATAGGAGAAGAGGCTGTGGGGCCGGGTCAGGTCAGTGTAGGACCGCAGGCACACGGTGAAGTTCTGCAGCGGCTGCTCGAGCTTGGCCCTCAGCAACACGTAGGCATCGCTAGGGTCCTTCCGGAAGACGAACACCTTTCGGTACAGGTCTGGGGGACGAGAGAGGGGATGCGGTGGGAGGTTGGGGTGTCCTGCAGCCCCCTCTGACTGCCTCTGAGCCTTCCTCTGTTCCCCCCGGGTGATTCCGCATCCCTGACATCCCTTCTGCTGACCCCAGCCTTGCTCCAGCATCCTCCAGCCCTGCTGACTGGGCTCTGGCATGAAGCAGAGGGCTCAGAGAGCTGCTGCCACGTACCCCCTGGACCTGCCCTGCCCTGTGCCAGCTCCTGTCCCCCAGCATTGCCCCTACCTTCCTGGGCCACGATCCCCGAGATCCCGGCCAGGACAGCAAGCCAGAGCTGCAGCTGACCCATGGTCCTGGGCGTTGCAGTCGGTGCAGGGAAAGGAGCCGCCTCAGTGCAGGGCTGCCGCCCGCCAGGTTTATGGGCCGGAGGGTGGGAGTGGAGCCGCGTCCCGCCAATCCCGTCCCCAGCAGCCTGGCATGCCTGGGAGGAGTGATTTCATGCCGTCACGCGGCCGTGCCACAAGACCCTAGGTCACCCGCCTGCACGGGGCTCCCCTTGGAGCTGTGCCCACCCGGGCCAGGGGGGCACCCCAGCTGCGTGGCTTCACCTCGGTCCTCTCGTCTCCCCGCCCCGGGCAAACGCCCTGTGGGAGTGACCCGGTTTGATCCCGGCTCATCTGAGAAGCACAGGGGAAGCTGCCCCTGGCCCCCTCGCCCTGACCTGCGGCTCTTGGGCATGTCCCCGGGCTCTGCTTGCCCCTTCCTGGCCAAAGGGACAGAGCCCAAAGCCAGAGCTGTGGGCACCAGGTGGCAGAAGAAACCGCAGCAAAGCCGAGTGACCGAGGGTCCGGTGTCCTCCGAGGGTGCCCGTGGTCTGGGCATCCTCTGAGGGCGTCCGTGTGTCCTGCGACCAGACAGGGCTGGCACACAGTGCGCCGTGCCCCCCGCCTGGGATGCATCCTGGTTGGAAAGAGGGAGGATTTCGTCTGCTCCGGGCTCTTAATGATGGTGCTGGATTGGCTGCTGGGCAGGGGGTCCGGGCTGGGATGTGGGGCCGTTGCATGGGTATGCTGGGGGGGACAGGTGGCAGGGCAACAGCAGGATGCTCTCGGCCGTGGGTGGCTGCCCCCTTTTTGGGGACAATGTGGGCTCGTTCCCTGCCGAGTCAGTACCTCAATTTGCCAGGGATGAGCCCCCAGGTCCTGCAGGGCTTGGCTCAGCCGGGGCAGCTCCTTGTGTGCCACTGTGCCAGGTCCTGGACCCCCCGGGTGGGCAGCTCTCAGCTGCAGGCTCGCACCCCTCCATCGCCCCCCCTCCAGCTCTCCACCCACACCCGTTTCACATCCCATGTGCCTTGTGACCACACGTGGCTGTCCCTCGTGGACCATGGCTCAGATGCCTCCAGCGCTGGATATAAATCACCCCAATTCCCGCTAATAGACTGCAGACCTTCATTATGAACTTTTCCTGCTAATTTGGAGGCATGAGGAGCACACACCTCCTGCTTCCCGTCCCTCAGCCCACAGGAGCCTGGCTAGAGGTGATGGATGTCACCCCCCCGTCCCCCCCCTGCACCTCCCAGCCCCTGCCATTAACCAAACTTGGCAAGTGGCTCTGACAGACGTATATATTGTATATAATTCCCACTGGCTGATCTCAGGCGTGACGCTTATCTCGGCTTGTCAAGAGGGAGTGAAAAATCCCCCATCGCTTCACATCGCTGCTGCCCTTTCTGCCTGCCAAAATCTCCCTGTGGAGCTGGGGCAGTCGGGGCTGAGCCTTGGGGACCCCCAGGGGTGTGCAGGAGCCTGGGGCTGACACCCCCCAGGGACTTGGGAAGATGCTTGAGGCACCCCAGGGCCATCTCCATTGAGCAAATTGGGGTGTCTGGCCCCAAACAGTGGGGCTGAGACCCCAAGGAAGGGGATGGAGGGAGGAGAGGCACCAAGCCTGGCACATAATGGGCCCACATTGCCCTCCCCTGGGTCCTGAGGGAGCGTTGCTGTGGGGCAGAAGCTGCGGGGCTGGTGGGGACATTGTGGGGAGAGGGGATGGTGCTGGGGGCTGGGGGGCCAGGGGATGGTGTGAGGCCCTCAGCTGCAGCCCCAGGAGCTCAGCAGCTGCTGCTGGCACCTGCCCTGCAGCGGCAGAGCCGGGCGGCGAGCAGCGCTGCGGGCCCCAGGCAGCAGTGCAGCACTCCCAGCCCCTCGCTCAGCCCCAGCACATAGTCAAAGTGCTCGAAGGTGCCGCAGGTGGGCTGCAGCAGCTGGGTGTGCAGGAGGAAATCCACGGCCAGCCCCACACCATAAGGGACCCAGAGCCCAAAGAAGAGCCAGCTCGCACCAACACCTGCCTCCCAGCCCACCCTCAGCTGTGGCATGACCAGCGTGGCCGCCAGCAGCACCACTGGCAGCAGCAGGAAGAGGCAGAGGCAGAGGGCGAGGTGCAGCAGGTATGCTGGGGAGAGGATGTCCACACTCCGGCGGATGCAGCTTGTCTCCGGGGCTGCCACCGTGCCACTGGCAAGAGCTGCTGGCGTTGCCAGCAGCAGTGCCCCAACCCACACAGCCACGGCCAGCCGCCCGCCCCCCCCCGCCCCCGCCGGCTCCGGCGGTCCCAGCGGCACCAGACAGTGCTGCAGGAGCTGCTGCCCACCAGCAGCCCCTGCGTGAAGAGGCTCCAGTACCAGAGCAGGTAGGTGAGCCTGCACAGCCCTGTGCCCAGCCACCAGCCCTGCCTGATGCCCACCGCCACCGGCGGCAGCAGGGCGGCGAAGAGACCTGTCCCCACTGCCAGCTGGGCCACCAGTGCTCGGCTCTGGGGCCAGCCCCAGGCGTGGGGCCGCTTGGCCAGTGCCATCAGCAGCGCCCCAGTGCCCAGGGTGGCCGCAGCGCAGGTGACGGCCAGGAAGGTGGGAGCCACGCGCTGGAAGAGGGGACAGTACTGATTGTGGCAGGGCGCGGCATCGTAGTCCAGGGAGGTCATGTTGCTGTCATCATAGGAGAGGTTGCCCATGATGTCCAGCAGGTCCAGGGAGTTTTCGCTCTCCAGGATGCTGGGGCTCTGTGAATGAGACCAGTGGGCATCAGGGAGGGACGTACCCGGCCGACTGCAGGTGCCCGCATCCCACAGCATCGCTTGAGACATCCCCTCTGATGGGCTGCTGCTCCCCGCCATGGAGCTGCTGCCCTGCTGGTGCTGGGGGATTCATGTACAGTCCTGGTGCAGGTTGAGCAGGGCAATTTATCAGGGAGGGACACACTGCGGAGAGAGGGGAGGCCTTCTGCTGATACCTCAGGG
Organism: Aptenodytes forsteri; assembly: GCF_000699145.1. Lineage (NCBI taxonomy): Eukaryota > Metazoa > Chordata > Aves > Sphenisciformes > Spheniscidae > Aptenodytes > Aptenodytes forsteri. The sequence goes on from NW_008795479.1 coordinate 847,361, forward strand.
GTGTGGGATTGTCCTGAGCTGGCCCCGCTGTACATGAAAGCACAAATTTTCTTACAGCCTCAAAGGAGGGTTGCAGACCCCTAGTGGGTGGGTGCAAACCCCACCGAGCTGTCTGCAAATGAGTGCCAGCAGTACCTGCTGAAAGCCGTGGCCCTGCTCACCACTGTGCACCCACGTGGCCCCAGCCCTCATGTCCAGTGGGATGGGAAATCGCTGGGAAGAAGCAGCAGGGGAGGGGAGAGGCACTTACCACCAGGATGCAGTTGCCCATGATGTGTGTCCCAGGACGGCACCTGCTCCTCTGTGTTTGGGATCTCCAATGGGTGCTGTGCGTGGCAGCCAATGCTCAGCCGCACATGCTGACTGCAGGGCGCTGTGCCCAGCGGTGCACACTCAGGGGTGCACGCTCTCTGATGGGCGCCACGCACGTCAGTGCACACTCTCCAAGAGCTGTGTTGCACAGCGGTGCCCGCTCCACTCACTCTCCCTCAGGCTCCACTCCTCCCGCTCAAAAGGGAGGCAAAGGACTGTGGTAACGAGATAAGAGCTGCCTCCTTAATGGCAGCCCTCCTGGCCTGGCAATCCCCTTTGCTGGGGTCTGAAGGAAACAGGCGGGTCACCACTGCCGGTAAAGCCAGTGAGCTGCCAGTGCAAGCCTGCAATTTCTCGAGCAGGAAACAATCAATTCCTGGCAGAACACCTTAAATTAATTAGGAATTGTATTTACAGGCACTCCGGCTGTGTGGATGCTCCTGTTGCTGTCCTGGACTCAGGCGTGTGCAGAGTTTCATCCCAGGGATGCCGGCTGAGTGCAAGCCTGGCTCTGGGGCATAGGGTGGGTGTTGCGGGTGCAGGATGCTGGCAGCTGCCGAGGGGACCCTGTGGTGGCGCAGCCTCAGCATGCGGTGCTTTCCAGCTCCCGTACAGCGAGGAAATCCGCAGCTCTTCCTCGAGACGCCCTGCTGGGAGGCCGGATCCTGCGGGGTCACCCTGTGACACCGGGGCTGAGTCATGGGCTCCCTGGGCTGCAGTGGGAAGCAAGCCCAGCTTGGCAGGGGACCGGCAGGGGCCGGTGGCACTTGGTGGCCCTCATGCCTGGTGGGAGCCTCCTTGGAGGGTGGTGGGGCTGGAGGGGGTGTCAGGGGGTTGGGACTGAGGGCTACTGTCATTTGGGGGGGCTGTTAATTTGGGAGGAGCTGAGGGTCAGGAGCTGTGTGTCTG
>NW_008795479.1:848837-858412 GCF_000699145.1 Aptenodytes forsteri
GGGGGTCTGGGGGACTAGGTGGGGGAATTTGAGGGTGAAAGGGCTGGGGGTCTGCACAGGGGGACTGGGAACAGGCAGCTGATGGAGACTGGTTTGGGGGGCTGGGGGGCAGCAAGGGTCAAGGGCTTGAGGGGGACTGAGCAGGCTGTGTGATGGGCTCAGCTGCGTCCCTCCCATGCTGTGCACCAGGGTGAGCCATGTCCCCCCACCAGGCTGAGCTCTGCCCCTCCCCGGCCTCTGTGCCCCTGGCTCCCCCTCGCCCCAGGGGGGTCACGGCCACGACACCTCCCAGGCCCCGGCAGTGGCCGGTGTGCGCAGGCAGAAGCAGAGACGTGCAGGCAGGTAATGTGTGTAATCCAGATATATTTATAGGATTATTTTCCAAGATTAGCACAGGATATTAGAAAGGTTATAAAGTCACATCGATGTTCGTTGTCTCCCTTTTATGTACATACAAGAACACAGCACAACAACACAGACCATCCTCTGCCCTGCCTTGCTGCCACCCCATGGCGTCTCCAGAGCTCCCTACAAATATGGCTTTCATGTCTATTGAGAGTTCAGTGCCAGCTGGGAAGTGGCCGGAGCCTCGCCAGGGCTGGTGAGCGGGAGTGAACAGGCCTGGCTGCAAACGAGGACCACAGGGTCCTGAATTCTCCTCGGTTCCCCAGCACCGGCCCTGGCCGCATCCTGGTTTGGATGCCCCGGGCCCAGCACAGGTGACAATGGTGGCACAGCGTGGACATGGGGCTGGAGGTCCCCTGCCCGTGTGGCTAACGAGGACCCCCTGCTCCTGAAGGGGCCACCAAGGCCCAGGGAGGTGGCTGGTGCCCTGGGCTCTCCCAGGCACGTGGTGACACCGCCTGGCTTTTCTGGGCACCGGCAGGGAGGGACAGGAGCCCGGTGTCCCCTCTCCCCTGTGGCAGTGTGTCCCTCATGTCACTGCCCCAGCAGCACTGCCTGCCCCCTTGCTTCTTCCCTCCGCAGTGCAGCGCATCCACCATCGGCCACATCAGTGACACCATGTACCCCGCTGCCTCCCCGTGCCGCTGATGGTGTGTGGTGTCACCCCCATGCTAGCATCAAGGTGTAGCTTCTCACCCCTTCACACGACCCACATCACCTCTTGTACTTCTGACATGGTGTACCCAACCCTCCTTGACAGCCCTGAGCCGGTGTACCACAGCGCTGTACGCACGTACAACAGCACATGCCTCAGACCCACACAGGGTGTATTCCATCAACCCCCCCTTCACATCACCCTAACACACTCATGGTGTGGTGCAGCTCACAACTGACACCCATCGTGCCCCCACTCATGGCTGTGTACCTGTTCCCCTGCACACCTGTGACATGGTGTATTCACCACCCCAGAAGACTCAACACACGGCGTACCCCACCAAGCCCCTGGGCTCCCAAAATGGTGTTTCCCACCACACCTCACACCCATGACATGATCTATTCATCAGGGCCTCAAACTCGCAAAGTGGTTTCTCCATCATGCTCATGACACGGTGTGTCCTCTCTCTCCTTCCACCGGCAGCATGGTGGGTGCACCATCACTGCACCCTCCCACACCGCGACGTGCCCCATTGCAGCCTCATGACGGTGTCCCCATCACCCCTCGCACTCATCCCACAGCATCTCCCTCTTCACACGTGTGACCTGGTGTATCTGTCACCCCTCACATGTGACACAGGATCTCCCTTGCCCTCATGCCTGTGGCAGAGGGTCTACTGCTCCCTTGCATCTACCAAAGCCCTTTGGCTCTTGCTTGCAGATGCAGCCTCATGTTCATGCTCCCACCACTCCCAGGACCTGTGACACCTGGGGCCATAGCTCAGCCTTTCGCCATGGCTGTAGCAGGACAATGGGCCCACCTGGGGTGAGACCCGGCCCATCCTTTGCTGACATCTGCTGCAGGCAGCAGGTCCCACCCCGATGCCCTGCCTGTGCCCGGTCCTCCCCGTGCTGCATCCTGCCATGTCCCATACCATGCCGCATCTCAAAAAGGCCAAATCCTGACTTCTCTCACCAGGGCAAAGCGGTGACCACTGGTGCCAGCCCTTGAAGCAGCTCTGGAGCAGCGGTGCTGGGGAGAAACTGGCCACGGCCATGCCTGCGCTGCCTCAAAGGGGCACAAAACTCCCTGTCCGACGTCAGCTCCCACCTCCTTTTCCCTAGGGACCAGTTAACCCCCTTCCCTCCCAGACCCCTGGGTTAGGGCTTTCTTTGTAACGATCTACAGCACGTAGACTTACAATGAGATTAAATTGTACTTGAAAACATGTCCTTGCATTTTTATTTGAAGGAATTACTTCTATTCGATAGTGGATGTTAAAGATCTTCAGTGAAGCGTCAGGTCGCACATTCATACATGCTCAGTGTGCAGTGGAGTAGTTAACAGCATCGACATCTGCAGTGTTATCTCCGGCAGCAACGGTTGCATCCCTTGAAACGAGCTCGGAGCTACCGTTGGGACTCCAGGCCAACGTCCTCCTCCAAAGAGATAGGAAGGGAGGAACAACGTCAAGAAAACCGCAGGTTTTCTTCGCCATGTACCACGAAGGCTTTGTGCACTTCTCTCTTGTGGTGCTAACACCCTGCTGCCTGCATGGTCCTGACACACGATTTAGCCACAGTGAACCTAATCACATCTGTGCATGTGCCACAAATGCATCACTCATTCACACCCTGTGCCTGCCACCGAGCCATGCCTCTTCTTCCTCGCCTGCTTTGCCCCAGCCCCCTTCCAGCCCTGCTTGCTCTGCGATGGTTTTCCTGTGGGCATCCTCCTTGCGCCATGTGCTCGCAGCATCTGGATGGGAGCAGCACTACCTGCCCCATGGGCACCTGGTACCCCATGGTGGAGGACACAAGCTCTTCCTCTACCTCCAAGGTGAGGTTACCCACACCACCAAGGGCTTCTGCTCCTTCCCAAAGGCCTCTCCTCCTCCAGACAACCCGAAATCGAAGGGGCTCCCAGCTGAAAGACAGCTCCTGCAAACCCCTTGTGTCCAGACCAAGAGATGCTGGGATCCTGGGAAGCTGGAAAACCTCATCCCAAGGGTGAGGGATGGGGCCTGGCTCCCTGGGGGATGTGGGGTGTTCTGCAGATGCTGGAGTGCATAGCTCCCTGCAGCCCCATCCGTGTGTGGTTGGGGTGGGCCAAGCGGACCCTGGGGACATGCTGGAGAGGTTGGGAAAGCTTCTTATTTTTGTCTTGGAAGAGATAATGAAACAGGTAGGAGGTAGGGCAAGACCTCCAAGCCTTCTTGGAGATCCCCGAACTACCGAGACACTAAACCCAGGCATTTCGGCCACTGTTGGCTGCAGCCCTTGGAGCTGAGAGGGAAACGGCCTTTTCCAAGCTCACACCTGCCCTGGGAAGGGGCTGGGGAGGGAAGGGGGACAGACAGCTCCAAGAAGCAGACCCCGGTGGAGACCCTCTCTGCACATCTCCTTGGCCAGAGGAATCCCAGGCCTCATGCCGCTCTAGGCTGCTTGCGCTGGAGAGCAGGTCGTCTCCAGCTCAGCTCAGCTCCCGTGGTGCCATGAGCTGTGTCAGCTCTGGTTGAAGCCACCCTCAGGGTCTAAACTACCTTTCCAGAGGCTCTGGGTGCCCCAGAGCCAGCCCAGCGAAGAAGGAAGTGGCGATGGCTACAGGCCCACTGGCTCTCCTGGCTCTGCCCGGTGCTCCCAGCGCTGTGGCCTCCTGCACTGAACATCTCAATAGATGGTTTAAATTGATGTTTCCAATCTGAGAATTTGTAAAGTTGGGGCTTTTTCTCTGGATTCGCCCCCAAACCTCTGCCCTCCCCCCTCCCGCTGGGGTGGGACCGGGGAGCTGCAGTGCCTGGCAGCTCCCAGTCTCTCTGGGGGCCTCAGCGGTTCCCACCCTGGAAGCTCATCCCCCCCCTTCACACATCTACTGCACGAGGACAGCTCTCCTCCCGAATGGACACTGTTCAACAAGAACCACCAAGGATAAAATCAGGGCAGGGGCCTGGGGTCCCTCCCCACTTGACCCCAGCCGCGTGCCAAGAACGCAGAGATGCTGCCTGTCGGTATCCCGCTCCTGTCCCACCGGCCGCGCTCCCTGTCCCAGCTGGGGCTGGGGCCATCGCACAGCAGCTGAGGTTGGGGGGAGCAATGGGAACGTGGGTCCTGGCTCTCGGTGGGAGGCACAGGGCAAGCGTTCGTGACAGAGGGGCTGCCCAGCTGCCCCGAGCTTGTACCAGAGCCTGGAACTGATTTTATCCTTGGATGTCAGAGAAACCAAAATGGAGGGAAACAAAGGAAAGAGCTACATTGACCCCAGCCCAACATCCCAACCAAGGGCCCAAAGCAAAGAGCAGCCACGAAACCAAAGCAAAGGTCCAAAGGAAGAAGGAAAGTTGCTCACTCACTGGTTCGTCTGTGTTTTGCGCGAGCGCTGGTCACAGGGATGGAGGTGCAAGCAAGCAAACGGGGCCAGGGCTTTTGCTGTTCGTAATAATAACGTTTTGTACAAGTTCAAGAAGAAGCATCATGTCTCAGGCCGGTCGCTCTCTGCTCTCTGTCCCGCCATCCCTCTGTCTGTCCATCTGCCCATGCCGGGCGCGAGAGAAAATCTGTTGGGTTGAGTGGGGTTTGTGGTCTGATTTCCGTTTCCATCGGGGTTTTTTGGCTCCATTTCTCACTCCCTCCGACACCCCTAGATGAAATACTCCTTCTTGTCGTCGCTGCTGGCTTGGCCACCCTCTGCATTGATGATGGCTGTGTCAGCATCTGGGGCGTCGTCTGACCCCTTGGCCTCGTGGGTCAAGTAGGTACCTGGGTGGGGAGAGGGGCTCAGCGTCACGGGGAGGCCCTCCTGGCACCCTGCTCCCACGCAAGCAGGGGGAGGCTGGGCTGCCTGGAGGGGCCCCAGTGGCAGAGCGCGAGGGCTGGCTGGAAAGTGGAGGCGAGAGGAAAGTCCTTTGGGTTTGGCCTGAAATGGAAAAGTCACCGGTTTCCCTGGGACAAGCCCTGCCCGGGGACCGAGCCTCGCCTGGGTTGCTCAAGGCTTTTGCAGTCATCTCTAGCCAGAGGGTGAAACTGCCTCCCCTTTGCAGGCAGCAGCCTTTGCCTGCATTTCCAGGCACATCTCCTGCCCTCCCCACTGTCTGCCCCTCCCTGCATCCCTGTCCCTGTTCCCCCTCAGAAAACTGGAGGGTTTCTCTGCAAAACTGCCATCTGCAAGGAGGCTCCAGCTCCCGGCTGCCCCTGGAGCCGGCACGGCATAGGGCAGAGGCGGCAGCTCTGCTGGGCTCAGAGGGCAGGGATGGGGTGCTCTTACTCACACATCACCTCTGCTGGGTTTTGCCGATGTCTGGATGTGACCGTCTCCCCGTGTCTTATGCACATACCTGCCGGGCGGATGAAAAGTCCAGGGATGGGGAGATGCAAATGGTGGAGGGGAAGGAGGAAGAGGAAGGTGGAGGGCTCGAGGGATGGCGAGGAGGGCAGGGAGAGGGAGGAGGTGGGGTCAGGCACAGACGGGGACAGTGGCATGGGTAGTCCCGGAGCAGTGGATACCAAGCCATAAAGGAGAGATGGAGAAATGGGGTAGAAGCTGCCTCCACCTGGTGCTGCCCAGCTCCAAGGACTCACTGTGACATCTCCACGCTGGGGTTGGTGCCAGCATGGGCATGGCCAGCAGCCCCCAAACCAGGAGGGCTCCGTTGGCTGCACTGGGTTTCTCTGGACATGGGGCAGGTCTGCAGGACGGGGAGCTGCCTCTCTTCACCCCTGCCCCACGCTGCCCACTCGCTTTGGGGATGTAGCCCTGCTCCCAGAGACCCACCGAGGGGTGAGCACACCTTGCACTGCCTGCTCCGACGTGGCACAGGGGTCTTGGCTCCGTGCCCCTCCATGTGCAGCTCCCCCACCCCGTACCTTTGTGTCTGATCAGGTAGTGTCCCAACACGATGAGAAGACTGAGCAGGAGGAAGACAATGACGGCAACCACCCCGCCGATCACCGCGTGGTACGTGCTGGAGGTTGAGGGCACCGGGCTCGCATCTGCCCAGACAGCAAAGGGAGAGAAAACAGAGAGAAGGAGATGCTGTGGACTCTGCTGCGCGGCAGAGGCTGCTGCTTGTCCCACAGACCGCTCAGAGCTGCAGGTGCGTGCCTTGGAGGGCCCAATCCTGCTCGGCTCAGTGACATCAGCTTGATCCTGCTGCAGATGACAGCTGTCGAGGTAGGTGCAAGAAAAGGGAAGGCAGTGGGGGAAGCAAGGAGGGGAAAGCAGTGGCCATCAGTGCCAGCTCCTGTGGGGAGTCAGCCAAGAAAAGCCCCAATGGCTGCGCTGGGAGTCCTGCCTGGGTGAGAAGGCAGCCAAGAAGAGCTGTGATGGGCAAACCCATCCCTGTGCCCAGCTGCCTGCGATGTGTCCCAGGGAGCAGCACCGGCAACATGCTTTGTGCAGCTCGTGGTATTGCTGCCTTCAGGCACAGCCATGATCCCACTGCCCCATCCTTCACGGTGGAATTTTTGCCCCAAAAGGGGAGGCTGAGCACATGGTAGAGCCAGGCTTGGCTCACTCTTCCCCTGCGCCATGCCAGCAGGAAGGTGACGTGCAGGCTGGCATGGCCATACACTGCACCCCAGGAGGAGACGGCACCCCAAGGAAGGTGGGACCCCAAGGCCAGTCCCAAGTCAGCCGCATCTTGTAGCGCAGTCTGTGCTGGGATCCTGCGTTAGCCCTGGTACACAGGGACAAATCCTCCTTCCACTCCACTCTCATTGTGCCCCACCAGCTCTTGGGGGAGAGAGCCACAGAAACGTTCAGAGTAGGCATTTGGACAGGACAGGGTGGGAAAGACAAACAGGGGAGGCGACAGGATGGAGGGACATCTCACACGGACACAAGGCACAGGTTGCAGCTCACAGGCAGCTGCTGCCACAACCTGCCAGGAAGAGCTGAAGGACCATTATGCAGCCCAGGCTCTGGGGCCTCAGCTCTTTCTGTTGCATACCACCACCCTGAAGTGCTGAGATGGTGGCTGCAGAGTCCACACATGCCAACAAGCAGCTGCACAGGGACTGGAGCCTGGCTGGGAACCTGGGATGTGGCAAGGGTGCCCCTGGCCCAGGGCTGGGCCACCATCCTCCTGTGGAGCTTCTCCCACCGGGCTGGGGAGCAGCGGGTCCGTAAAGAGACAGAAAAGGAGCTTACGGTACCTTGCATGGGAGCTGGAGTGAAGGATGAAGCGGTGGCCATGGAAGCATGAGAGATGGGCTGGGAAGGGCCCGGCGGAGGGGCTGGAGTGGAGTGAACGTGTGGGGTGGGGAGCTGGGAAAGATCTGGGGAGGACAACAAAAACACAGGGACACGAATCAACCCCGGGAGGTGCCAGTGAGGCGTGACAGAGCCCATCGGAGGGGACCCCGGCTCCCCCCAGCCTGATGGGACCCGTTCTTCTCAGCGGCTCCTTCCATGACCCCTTTCTTGGCCACGGGTCCCACTCCTCTTCTCCTGCCACTGTCCTCTGGGACACACTGCTGTGAACATCTCCCTCCATCTCCTACCCTGCCAGCACCCCTGGTCACCCCTTCCTCTGTGAGGGACCCCATTGGGACCCTCCTGCCTGGGAGCCCTGGGACTGCAGTAGCCGGAAAGTGTCACCCACTGTGAGGTGCCACCTGCACTTTCCTATGCACACCCTCGGGGACTGCTCCGTCCCCGCTCTCCCTCACAGCCAAGCAAGGTGGCTGCTGTGGCAGGCAGGCTCGAGGGCTCAGCCGGGCAAGGCGGCTGCTCCAGTGATGGTGCCCAAGACCCGAGTAGCTCTGGGGAAAAAGAGGGGGGATTTGACAAGGGCGAATCAAGCCTATATGTGGAGCTTCTCTGCCGGGGGCTGTGACACCAAGCAGGTGAGGGACACTGGTGTTCTGGGTGCCGTGTGCTCATGGATGGTGTCGAGCACCCCGGATGCTGCTGTGAGCCTGCGGATACCTGCTGAGCACCCTGGGGGCTGCTCTGCTCCTGGATGGGTGCGGAAGGCTCTGGGTACTGCTGTGTGCTCACAGCCGGGCTCAGGAATCAGCGCCCTGCGCAGACCCCGCATCCAGGGGGATGGGGGGGACACAAGGGGTGACAAAGGATGACTGCACAGGGTTGGGCATTTAGGGGCTTATCCTGGGCAGGCAGAGGAGAGGGACTCAGGGGGACAGGGTGCCTGAGGTGCCATTGCTGCCATGTTGGAGGGGAAGGATGCCGAGAGTGCCTGAAACAGGAGGGGAGGGAAAGGAGACGGGAAAGGGAAGACCTGGAGCATGTACAAGTGCTGGAAGATGGAAAGTCCAAGGCTGGTAGAGAGGAGAGAGAAGGCAAGAGATTTGGAAGAAGAGGAGGATAACCCCAAATCCAAGGCCAAAACCGCAGGGAAACAGGCTCCTACCAACATGGGAAAGCTGCTGGGCAAGTGGCTGGGTGCTGAGCACAGGAGTCAGGGCAGCACCGCCACCAGCCAGGGATGGGCTGGAGAAGCACTCGCAGCCCCACGCAGCACACAGCTCTGCTCCACGTGTGACACATGGCGCTTGGACATAGCAGGGCACAATGACAACGAACACGGTGGCAGAGCACAGCTGGGGCAGGGGGAGGTGGTGAGGGGATGGCACCGTGCCAGCAGGCGGCGCATGCTGCCCCTTCCCACGCGAGGATGGGTGTCGACTGGTGATACACTCTGGGGACGTGGGACACAAGGCAAGCCTGCGGGTCCAGCAGCTCAGGGCAAGCAATGGGGCCTGTCTCCAGAAGCTTGGGACAGGGCTGGCAGGGCACCTCGTGGTTTGGAGGGGTCGGTGCCGTCTGGAAATCCTTTTTGGCTTGTGGTGGCAACACGCAGAGGCTTCCTGCAACAGGCTCAGGAGCACTGGCCTTTCCTCCTATCCCAGAGACTCCAGCAGAGTCCTGCCGGCAGCCCCTGCAGTTCCCCCATTGCAGCCTCTCCCACTCCCCATTGGAGGCAACAGGGACTGAGCTCAGCCTGGGCCATGCCATGTCCCTGCCCTGACTCCCCCAAATTGCTCTCTGCCCTTCTCGGCCCCAGGCAGCAGCCTTGCACAGTGCAGGGAAGGACAGGGAGGCTGGATGTGGCCAGAGGAGCTGGGGATGCAGCACTCTGCCAGTGAGTGCGCCAGGACTCAGCTGCATGCACACACCCACTCTGCACCACAAAGCTTCCCCTTCCACCACAGCCCTCCCTGGATCCGTGCGCCCCTTCACAGGGAGACACAGGTAGGATGGAGGTGGCTGTGCCATCCAGCAGCTGCTGGGAGAAGTTGGGTGATGCCAGGTGCCCTGCGGCCCCACTTACCGCTGACGTCGAGGTTGTACTTGGCCACGACGCTGCCCATGGAGCTGGTGGCTGTGCAGACGTAGGTGCCGCTGTCACTCTTGTTGAGGAAGGGGAAGATGAGGACGCTGTCAGAGCTCAGCTGCAGGGGCACGTCGCTGCCCTCCTTCTCCCACAGGAACTCCTGGGGGCTGCGAAGCGGGATGGCGGTGAGGCACCACCGCCTTCCCCAGCACCCCGGGCGGG
>NW_008795479.1:859169-864665 GCF_000699145.1 Aptenodytes forsteri
GGCACCACCGCCTTCCCCAGCACCCTGGGCGGGCTGGGGCAGAGCGGAGTCCCTGGCCGGGCAGCGGAAGGGGCAATGAAGGTGTGGGAGTATTTAAGCAGGAGGGAAATACCCCATTTAGAGATGAGTCGGGATGGATCTGCTGCTCCAGGGAGAGGACAGGGGCTTTGCCTGTTCTCCGTGGGGTGCCTGGCCCTACTTGGCATCGATGCAAGGCCAGTGCCCGGCCCTGAGCCCAACACAGCGCTACCTGCGATGTCCTGCCTGAGCTCTGGGGAGGGCTAAGTGGTGGTTTTGGGAGCCTGGCAGCAGGAGGACGAGTTGGCCAGGGCCTGGTGGGGCTGAGCAGGAGGAAGGCGAGGGGGGGCCTTACATGGGGTTGCCCTGCCCGTCACACTGCAGCTGGAGCTTCTCGCCTTCCCGTGGGTACTGGGGATGCGGCTCGATCTTTGCTGTCGGCTTGTCTGAAAAAGGAGAGGCACAGTTGGGTGACCGCCTGTCCCTGCCCCACACTGTGCAGGGGCCTCCCGGCACCCCAAAACCCTGCCCCTGCACCCTGCCTCGGCCCCAGCTCTGTGTGTACAGGGGTGCAGTGTGAGTGCACCTGCAGGTGGTAGGGTGCACCGATGTGAGGGTTGGCACTCTGGAGATGCACAGTGCAGCTCCCACGTCCCTCACCCTGTCATCACAGGGGACATGCAAGACAAGGGGAATGGGAACAGGCAGGACACAGGAGATGGTGCAAGCGGGTAGGAAGGGATGGCACAGACAAGTCTCAGGGAGATAGGGACAGGCAGGACATAGGGGGCAGGGACAGGCAGGGGAAACCAAGGGCATGCATGCGCAGGGGAAGTGTCACTGTGCATTGCCCCTGTGCGTGACAGGACCGTTGTGCATGCAGGTTGATGAGCCTGTATGCATGTATGTGTGATGGCTGTATGTATGTGTAAATGTAGGGCCATGTGTGTGATGTCTGCTCAACTGTGGTGATGCTGAGGCCTCCTCCACCTCTCCCACCCCTCCACAGCCCTGTCCCCTTCCCCATGTGGCCCTGTCTCATCATCCCCACACATGACGTACAGTGGACCTGCAGCTTCTGTGTGGTCGACCTCTCGGAGTTCTGCAGGGACTCGTGGTCCACGGTGCAGGTCACCTCAGCTTCGTTGTCCTCCTTGGTGACGCGGAACTCCACCCGACTGCTCACGGTGAAGGTCTTTCCGTTGGGGTCCTCCACCACCTCGGTGCCCTCATCTGTGGGGACAGGGGACCGTTAGAGCTGATGGACACAGTACCCTAGCAGAGGTGTGAGGCTGACACGCGTGTTGAGCAGGGGACACCTTGTCCCCATGCCTTTGTTGGCAGTAGCATAGGATGCCAGTGTGGTCCAGCACCGGGCACATCTGCAATGCCTGGTGTCCCACCTGCCTCCATGGTGTTCCCCAGCCACCCCAGTCCCTCGGGGCAGAGCCCCACTGCTTGTGCACCCACCCTTCAGCTCCTTGTTGCCCTTCTTCCACCGGAGCTGGGCCGCAGGCTTGCTGCCAGAGGACCGGCAGGTCAGCCGGGCTATCTTCTCCTCATCAATGGGCTGCTCATGACCGAAGATTTGGGGTTTCTGGGGGATTCCTGGTAGAGGAGGAGGCAAGAAATACAACAGCCTATTAGCTGTGTGTGTGCTGCCACCCAGAGACGGATGCACATGCAGAGACGTCAATAAACACAGCAAGGATGAGTTAACGGGTAGGGATATGGGAGTAGCAGAGATGAACAGCTGCATGGACAGCATCTTGCAGGCAGGGCAGTAGCAGGCAGGAGATCGGGAGCAGGTGGGGGGGCTGCCACCAGTGGCTTACCCAGCACGGTGACGAGGGCCTTCGCAGTCCGCACGGGCATGGTGAAGATGGAGCAGGTGTATTCCCCCTCATCTGACAGCACCACATCACTGATGCTGATGGTCAGCTCATTGGGTGTGGACCTCTCCAACTGGATCCTGTTATCTCGCAGGGCTGGGGGAAAAGGGACAACAGGGTGAGTGACAAGCTCTGTACCATCACACCCCTCCGCTAGCTCATATTTTGCCTGGTGGCATCACTGTAGGTGGGGAGCAGGAGGGAACATCATCCTCTGGGGCACCATTGGCCCTGGTCCACTTTCTCTCTGCCCCACCATTGCTCTGGTCCTGGAGTGGGCTCCTCTCCCCCAGCCAGCCCTCTCCCATCCCCAGTTCCTGCGCATGTACCTCGTTTCTCCCCAAAGTAGAGGGTCTGCTGGGCAGGGTTGGACCACTGCAGCGAGGAGTCATCGGGATCCTCCACCTGGCACTTGAGCACCACTGTACCACCGGCTACCACAGTCTCATCCGATGTTGTGGGCTGGCTCTCTGGACACAGACAGGAGAGGTTAGTGGGGGCCCTGGGCATCACCTCTCCCCAGGTGTGCACGAGCATCACTGAGCAACCAAGGGAAGGGAGGGAGGAACACAGCAGTGTCCCCAAAACCCCTGGGACAAGTAGGCCTCCAGTGCTGGGCTGAATACAGCTTGCTTGGGACAAACATTTTTTCCAGCTGACCCTAGGCCCTGGATGGCTGGGCTACACAGACTGGGGTAGGGGGACCAGGTCACCTTGGCTCAGCTGCTCTGGGTGGCAGCATGGAGGGGCATGGGGAAGAAGAGCAGGTGTTGGCAGAGGTCTGGCTGGATCCAGGGAGACTGTCAGTGTGAGTGTATGCCAGTGTGCACATGTGTATATCTGGGAGCATCTGTACAGCCCCTTGAGCATGGATGTGCGCGCACACACACGTGCTTATGGTACATGTCCCACTCCAGGGACAAGGGGTTTCTACTGTACAGGCAGCGTGCTTGGAGTGGAGCCCTTCTGCACACCCTGGGGACAACAGGGACCTGCTCACGGGCACACGTCAGCCCAGGTCTCCCACTGCAATCCCATTCCCCAGCAGGGAACAGCCCCACTACAGCTGCAGAAGCAAGGACCAGCGGGCAGGATCCGTCCTGCTGCCCAACCTGCAGCACCTGCTGGGACGGCAGCTCCCAGGACACTGCTGTTCGCGGGCAGTAGCTCCATGCCAACCTGCACAGACACATCAGTGTCAGGCCTGGCTCCAAGCATAGCCCCTGGGGCTGCTGTAAGATACAGGCAGCTGGTGCCCACCAGGCATAAGCTGATCCAGACAGGGGCAGGGGTACGCCAGGAGGCAGCAGGAGAGCCTGGCACCAGCACAGGCACCAGCTGAAGGTGCCTGGGGAGGCAGCAAGCTCTGCTCCACTGCCCTGGCAGTGCCAGCAAGCCAGGGCTCGCACCCATGGTACCTCCATGCCAAGCACCCCATGCAATGGGATGCTCCACCAGTCATCTCCACCCCTGCCTCCAGCAAAAGCATCCGTGGTCCACTGAGTGTGGCCTGTGGGGTGCAGTCAGTGGCCTGCTCTCCATGTTATTCCTTAAGGGGATTTTCTCTTGCTCACGCTGCTCCTGGGCTCTGCACGTCCCTTCCCAGACTGCGTTTCCTCAGCTAAGACATTGTCCTTTGCTTCCTTCAGGCTCCTTGGAGGGCTCCACACTGCCAAGCAGCCCAAGGACAGAAGAGAGCAGCAACAGGATCAGATAACCCCCCCGCCTGCCCCAAGGACAGCTATTTTGGGAAAGTTGATGTGCCAGTGAGCTGAGCTGCACAGGGAGAAGGGGGATGCTGGCTCTCCCAGCCGGGGGCTGTACACCCTCCTCACCCAGCTGGGTCCACAGGCAGCCACATGGACAAGAGGGAGGAACACGGATGCTTCTATTTGCACTTTGCTCATGTGCTGGACACAGGGCTTCACAAAGTGTCATCTTCTATCTCAGCCCAAGTTACTCATGTTTAGGCAGGGTCTCCTCCTCAGGACCCCTGAGCCTTGGGTGATCCTGCCTGTGTGCCCACGCAGCCTGTAGTGCAGTCCTGATTTCACAGGCTTGGTTTCCTGCGTGATATTCACTGCTTGGGAGAAGCTCCAGTTATCAGAAGGAGAGGGGTGGAAGCAGCTTCGGATGAATTTCCCCATTTTCCACTCAGAATGGTGAAGGGAAATATTTTCTTTTGCTCACATTGCAAATTCCCCAAAGCTATCGCAGGGAGCGGGAAGGAGTGAAGAGGAAGGAAGGCAGGAGGACAAGGCTGCTGGGCTTCCCAGGGACCACTTGACTCATGTTAAACTCCAGGAAAGCCTGGGCTGGAAAGCACATGAATCCCTCCCTGCCCACTCCCAGCAGCCATGATTACCAGAGATGCATCAAATTTGGATTAAAAACATTCCCAGGGTAAAGACTCTCTCTCCAGCCCAAGGAAACTCCCAATCACTAATGCTAATGTTTCATGCTTGCTATTGAAGTTTTGATCCTCTCCACCTGCCTGGGTTTGATGGCCAGCCCTTGGCCATCGCTACACTCTTGGTTGAACACCTCTGGTTCTTCCCTGCAGACATTTACAGGTGGTGATCAAGCCTTCCCCACACACCAGCCGGATGGAGCACCCGAGCCTCACTTCACAGCCTGTTCCCAGCTGATCACAGCCCAGGCTCTTCCCTGACATGTCTCCAGCTCGCTCAAGGCCTGGGCACAGTGGGGGCTCTGGTGAGGACCACTGGGACCCCTGATGCTGGGGATGGCACTGGGCGAGCAAGACACCACACACCCCCCCCGCCGTGGGGGACACGTCTCTGCCACGTCACATGCTGGGGTCTGCAGCTTGGCCAGGGATGGAGGCCATGGCTCTCTGTCTGCTCCTCTGGAGAGATCTGTCTGTCAGCTTGTTTTAATTTGGTTAACAATGCCTTTGTGCTGCTACTACCATAATTAGGGGATTAGGCTGCTGCAAGCTGCTGTTGTCCAAACTCAAAACACTCCAACTCAGATGCCATTGAGGACAGGGTCTAAAACCCACACAGAACAGACCCAATCTCTTAATTAACACAATTACCATCACCTGCCACAGCACTAGCCTCATTAAGGTATTAGTGTGGAGAGACATTAAACAGAGCAAGGTGTCTTTCCCCCAGGGCAGGGGCCAGGCAATGCCGCCCATACCCCCATGCTGGGTGACACACAGGGCACCGCACAGACCCACTGAAGCTCCAGCTTTGCCTTGTTGACAACCTCCCTTCTCCCTTCCCGGCTCACAGCTGTACAGCCAGGACCACCAAGATGGGTCTCCAACCCCCCGGAGACCATGCTTCTGTGAGAGCTGCAGAGCCCTGCGTTTAGCTTTCCCACCTGCAGGCATGTGCTGGCGGCTCATGCAGGGTGGGGGACACAGCCCCACACCAGCCCCTGCGGCAGAGCCCCTCTGGCCTGCCGCACTGTGCCCTCCGGCACGACCTAGATACTCAGCTCGCCTCCGTGCCATGTGCCCGACAGCTTGGAGGAACAGATGGGCACGGCTGGGCCACTGCACCAGTGCAGCTTGGTTTAATTAAAAACCGCCATGGCTGCAACCCCGTCGCCC
>NW_008795479.1:864707-876006 GCF_000699145.1 Aptenodytes forsteri
ACCACACCGCCATGGCTGTAACCTGCTGGCCCTTGACAGAATAGGGGCAGAGCCACCATGGGAGCTGCCATGGGGCCAGGAGAGGAGGGGGCGGCAGGACCCCAGGAGCAGCAAGTCCCACCACAGGGAGCTTCACCCCTTCCCGCTCCTGCCACGGCCTGCGAGGAACAAGGCACAACCCGCGGGGTCCCTGTCCCTCTGCAGCCTCACTGCCACCCTCGCAGGCAAGACCCCCTCTGGCAGGGCAGGCAGGTGGGCACAAGGGGCAAAGCTGCCATCCCATGGCTGGGGACAGCGGCACACTGAGAACGAAGATGCCTCATGCACTGTGACTGCTCCCAAATCCAGCAGCTCCAGCCCCGGCACAGCCCAGTGCATCCTCCGGTCAAATCCTGAGGGTTCCCAAGGAAGACAAAGGGCAGCTTAGGCCACCCTGCTCACACCAGAATGGCCCTTCAACAGCATCGTGAGGGGTGCTGCTATGAGAAAGCAGGCACCTGTCACAGGGGTCCCAGCTCCCTGGGCGGCATCCCAGGGGCTCGGAGGCATGAGGGGGAGCAGAGCAAGGATGCTCTGGAAAGCTGGCTGCAGCGAAAGCTTTCAGGTCTTCCTGGCATGTTGGTTAAAACAGCCCCCACGAGCCCAGGGACAGGTGCCGGACACTCAGGGAAGCATCCGCCCTCACTGTGCCAGCGACTGCTGCCAGCATGGAGCCACTGCCACCTGACAGCCTGGGCTGGCAGTCCCCTCGCGCTCCCTCTGTGACACCGCACGATGGCCAAAGCAGCCCCTGGGGCCACCCCGCCACCACGGTCTGAAGGGCTGCACAGCCCGAGCCCCAGCACGCTGGCAGGGCTTGGCACCAGGCTGCACCAGAGGACAGCTTCTGCTCTCACAACAGGGCAAAGGAGGCGAGTGCAAGGCCCCAGGAATGCCAGCATTGCCCTGCAAGGATGAAGCGAGGCAGGAGAAGCATGCAGTGTTTAAATCCAGCCTTCCCCACAACATGCTGGGCTCGGGTAGGTGCAGCCAGCCCAGGACCCCTGCTGCCTGCATGGCCAACAGCCCGCCCGTGGCTCATGGCTCTCCTCTCCAGGAGGGGAAGCAGATCCCTCAGATCTACACCTCCCAGGGCCACCCAAGCCTCGCTGGCCACCTCAGGCCCCTGCCATCATCCTGCAATAGGGTGAAAAGTTATTTTGCAGATGGTAAGCCAGCAGCAAGGTCTCCTGGCAGGCAGAGGACCCGGCTCTCCCTCCGTGGGACCCTCCTGGAGGAGGCCAGACCTGTTGCAGGTAGGGACACTGAAAGCTCAGTTACTGCCTCAGACCTGGGGACAGGCAGAGCAACCTCAGGCACCCCACAAAACACCACAGCAAAGGCTTTGCCAGGCACCCTGTTTTTGGCCAAGGGCTGCTGCCCATGTTTGTTTCAGATCCCAGTTGGCACAGTGAAATTAGAGAAGCACCACACTCTAGAAAAATCAATATTTCGTTAATTAAACCTGTGCATTTTTGCAGGGGGGCTGCATTCATATTTAAGAAGGGAAAAACAATGTACACACCTCTCCCGGCCCTCTGAACCCAGCAGCAGGACCTGCTGGCACGCACGTCCCCTTCCAGCACAGACCCTTCTCAAAGGTCTGCAGCTCTGCTGCTTCCAGCCCTGGGAAGCTCCCATGCAGACACACAAATCCTCTGCAGCACCGCACCTCTGGGGCCTTTTGCAACAAAACACCATGGCATGCCTTCTGCCTTCCAGGAGCCGTTTCACCTACTTCCCATACTCAGGGAAGCAGCGAGCGATGCCTGGGAAGAGCACTGCAGCCCAGCAGCCTTCACGGTGCATCTGGAAGATGCCCTGCTGCCCACACCAACCTTGACAGGGCAGAGCATTTGCTGAGGCCTGCCAAAAGCTGGAGGCACTTCCAGCAGCAACTGCAGTTGAGGCAGGCAGGAGCCAGAGCCGCCAGGACCCTCTTCCAGCCTCCACCAGGCATGTCCACCCCGTGCCTGCCTGAGTCTGCCTCAAGGCTGCGAAAGCGTTTCTGTTGGGGCAGAAGCAGCCCCAGAGGAAAACACCCACTGTTCAAATCCCTCAAATGCCTCCAGTCTGCAGCCATGGCCCAAAAAACACCACCTGTCATTTTCCTTATTCTTTTCTATTTAATCTAGTTTTGTCATGATAAAGATCCAATTTATCTCTGTTGACACAGACATTTTCTAAGGCGAGTTATCTCCTCTCTGAGGACTGTATTTTAATAATTCACTCAGCAGCCATGAACTGCAAAGCTCCATTTCCAGCCGCAGGCATCCTTCCCGCACGGTGACACCAGAGCAGCCCGGCCAAGGTGGCAGTTTTGAACTCGGTGGATTGCAAACCCGGCCAAGCGGGCTCAGACATCTGCTGTGCAAGCTTGCTTGCAAGCTGATTTGAGTGGTGTGTGAATCCACAGTCTGGGATACCCAGAGCCCAACTTCCAGGCTCCTCCTCACCGGCAGCTGACTTGCTCCAGATTTTGTTAGAGGGGGAAACCTGCTCTTGTTTCAGTGCATCTGCTCAATGCCACCCCGCGCTCCTCTTCCCTGCATGCCTGCCTGTGGAAGCCAGCCTCGCCGGCATGCTCCAGCCCTCAGACAGAGGACGCATCCCTCTGGGAGCTGCAGGGCAAGGGGCCCTCCTGCAACACCTCCAGGGCCAGCTCCTTTTCCAGTCCTGCAGCATTTAGACATCTCTCGTGGCTGCAAGGCTTTACCAAGTGCTGTCAACCAAGAGGCTGCTCGTGAGATGGGACGGCTCCGTGCCAGACAAGCAAGAGCAAGGCAGAGGAGGATATGGGCAGCGGGAGGTGAAGGAAGCAGATGGAGGGCCAGCCTGCAGGCTGAAGCAGGCTCAGATCAAAAGGTGGTGGTGGGAGGGATGTAAGAAGCCAGGCTGATCTGAGAGAGGACTAGAAGAGGGGACATCCCCATGCACTGTCACCCAGCTGCTCTCCTGGTGAGGAGGCATATCCCACTTTCAGGCTGGGCAGGCAATTCTCCCCGGCACAGCGAGGCCACGGGGCTGTGGCATCCAGGTGCCTCGGGAAGTTTCCCAGGTTTTCCTCACCCTCGCAGGGACAAATCCATCCAGGATCCCCATTTGCACCCTCTGGTGCCAAAACCTCCCTCTGGCCCCTCCGCCAGCTCCCACCCTTGTACCTCCAGCCCACAACAGCCAGCCTCTCTGACCCATCCTTCCCACAAAGCAAGGGATTTGATTTTCAGGGTGACAAAGGACTGTCACGTTAACACAAATGCTCACTAGAAGTGGAAAACACACAACCCCTAAGAGTCTACTCTGAACTCCAGATCTCTTATAGACAGGGATGCTGTGACATGCTACGCTTCAACAGCTGGCTCTGTAATGGCCAAGCCCTCTGCTTTGGGGGCTTGTGATGTGGGGTGCGAGATCCAGAGGTTAATGGGGGGCATGACAAGGGGACCTGGTGTCCAAGCTCCCAACATGACAGGAGCTCACTCCTTGCAAGTGAAGTGGTCAGCTGAGCGCAGGGGCTTCATGCCTTCAAGTGTGGTCCACATGAAAAACCCTAACTCCCAACCCTAAACACCAAGTTCTGTATTATCTCTCTGAAAGCAGACGTGTACATGAGCATTCTCTGGGAAGGGGCAAAGCAAGAGGACCCAGCTCCTCATCACAGCCTGCTCTGAACCCTGGGCCTTTGCTGGGGTTCTCCCAGGACCATGCTAGAGACTTTGGACACAGCCTCCAGGACCCCATCAATGCTCTCCAGCAGCTCTGAGCCCTCTGCACGTGAGAGCAGCAGGGTCCTGGTCCAAGGGGCACCAACACTCAGCTCCAAGCACCGTGGGCAAATTACAGAGCTGCATCCTTCTCCCAGGGTGTGGGGATGTGGTCACCTCCTTGACAGACCCTGCCCAAGGGTATGGTGAAAGCTGACAGCTGCCTGTGACACCTGACCAGGGTTAGGCAACTGAAACACGGCCAGCAACTAGCAATCAATCAGCAGCCAAGAGCAGCCAAGAAAGAGAAGCAGCTGAAGAGAGAGGCCAGTTGCAAATGCTGCCGAAGCTCTCGGATCACAGGATGCCCTCCTCCTCCAGCCCTGGCTGGCTGCTTTTAGAGCAAGCTGACAAAAGCCCCTCCTGTGTGCCTTTGGGTACACCCTCGCCACACGCCTTCCTCTGCCGCTGCGCATCAGAGCTGAGCTGGGAAGCAGCCTCTCTCCAGGACCAGCAGGACTCTGCTTTCTGCCCTATCAAAGCACACAGCCTGGTCCCCCCGACATTGACTGCTCTTCCAGTTGCCCCAGGGCTGGACGAGCCCCTGCAGAGAACTGGGATGGGAACAGGCTGGTCGGGGGACAAGGGAGCTGGGGAACCCCTCTGATGGCAGCAGCAGCTCCTGCCTGCAGCTTTGGCAGCCGCACAAATGCAGGCCGCCGCTGGCAGCTCTGCTCAGTCGTGTTTGCACATTTACACCGGTCTGGCAGCCAATTAGCTCAGCAAAAGGCAGCGGCATCATCAGGGAATCCCAGCGCCGGGCATGGTGATCGTCTCCTTCCGAGGCCACCGGCAATCCCATGGCTGAGAGGATCTGTTGCCACCCTGACCCACAAGTCACCAGCCAAAGCTGCAGCCTGCCCAGGGACAGCAGAGACCCCAGCTCAGGCACATGCTGCACGCAAGCCTGCCAAGTAACAAGCAAGTCCTTGGAGGAGGCAGGACAGAGATGAGGGGGAAAAGCCCTGTTCTGGGCCACCACAAATCATCCAAGCACCGTGACAGCCATCCCCAGTGTCAGAGCTTTCCTGGGACCCTCCAAGAGGGGACTAACTCCCTTGCAAACAAGCAGCAAGCTCACCCGGACCCTCCTGTCTCAGGCCTCCCTCCAGCACAGGGCAGCAGCAAGCAGAGCCAGGCAGGGTGACCCCTCTCCCACGGCCCTCCTCCAGTTTGACAGCAAACAGCTGATAACTACTTTTTTGAGCATGTTTTTTAGCTCCTACCCTAAGGCCAATCTCCAACATGACTGTTGCCAAGGGAACGAGCTCTTTGCTTTGACAGTTCTGTTTTAAGGATCTCCTGCCTGCCCAGTGAGGTGTCTCAGAAATGGTTGCTTCGGATGCCCTGGTTCATTGCTTGTTGCTTTGCAGGCATCTAAACACTTGCAGCAAAGCTCTGCCCAAGCTGGCATGAG
Organism: Aptenodytes forsteri; assembly: GCF_000699145.1. NCBI lineage: Eukaryota > Metazoa > Chordata > Aves > Sphenisciformes > Spheniscidae > Aptenodytes > Aptenodytes forsteri. Next base: position 869,928 of record NW_008795479.1, read on the forward strand.
AAACTGTCACTCCCAACTGTCCAAGGATTAAACACACAAGGTTGTGTAAGAGGATGTTTATAACAGAAATAAGAAATGGGGAAACCCTGGCAGCTCTGCTCCCCTCTAGGGGACAGCATGCCTGCCAATGGGCACCACACACTAACACCTCCTCCTGACTTCCCAGAAAGACAGGGCAGAAGAGTAATTTCAGAAGATTAAAATACAGGTCCAATCCTGCTACTCTTTCAGGTGACTGTGGTGGATGCTCTGTTGTGCCCAGCTGCAGCAGGGAGTCCCCACATCCCAGTGGATGCCCAGGGAGAACGGCTGTGGCCCACCAGCTCATCTCTTGTTGCATGGTCTGTCCCTTTTGGAGATGAAGTCTCCAGCATCACAGGGAGACAAAAAAAAAAGCCAGAAACCAAAGCTGGTGAGATGCAGAGAGGCAAAACGGACCCCCCCAGGAACGTGCCACAATGCTGACCTGTTACTGCGTTCATCTGCTCGGGGTGAAGGTGTTTAAAGACAAGCTAAGAGCACAGCCCTGAAGCACACAGCCAAGGCAAGGAGCACTGTCAGCAGCACACTGCACCACTGGGCCTGTCTCATCACGGCTTCCACCACATGTCAGACTGGGAGGAGAGCAGAGTGCAAGCCTTATGGCAGCAGAAAGGAGCACGAGGAGTTGCTGCCCTGGGCACAGCACTGGCACGGACACCACCAAACACATCCCACATCTGGAAAACAGGTCCCCAGGGTGCATGGGGCAATGGGGTCCCAACACGCCCTGTCTTCTGTGCTTATCTCAGACTGAGAAAGTGGACCCAGCTCCTGTCCAGCATCTGCGCAGCAAGTGGCCCAGGAAGCCTGCTGCTCTCTGCACTGCTGGCCACTCAGACTAGAAGTGTCAGAACTCGCTTTCCCTGGAAATGATGGCCTGAAAGCAGCAGCAAAAGCAGTGGTCTGGAAAAGCTAATGCTCCACATGGGACTTGCCAGTAAATACGCCATCCGAAGCATTGTAAGGTGAGGAAGAGCATCTGTAGATGGAGCACTGCCTGGAGCATCACCTGAGGAAGGGTCAGGTCCCCTTGAGCAGGACCCTGCAGCAACAAGAGGAAGCTCACAGCTCTGCTGCTCCACAGCCACAGGCAGACTCTGGGGTCACCTGGAAAGATGCTGCTGTCTGGCACAGCAAGCATTGCTGCCCTCCAGCATGTCCCTGTGACACCGGGAAGCCCCCGCAAACCCCAAGCAGTGGAAGCTGCAGCACGGGCAGGTGTCGGATGTGCATGCTGGTCCCTGTACCAGGGCTGTGTTTCAGCCTGCACTACAGTGGAGGCAGAGCACGATGCCAGGCAGGTGACTGGAATGGTTAAGCACATTCCTGCCCAGCCCTCATCGTGTGTCTCTGCTTCTCCGCCTCCCTCTGCTGTTATTGACTGCTCGTTTTAGGTAGCCTCATCTGGGTTAGTGCTTCTGGCATCAGGGCTGTCCAAACACAACACACAGCATTACTGCGTCCGACTCCTGCCTGGCTCCTCTCCTTTCCCCTCAGCCAGCATGGCCCTCCCTCTGCCACAGCAACCGCACAGCTCAGCCCAGCGCTGGCTGCGACAGCGGCAGAGGGGCTGAGACAGCCCTGGGTGAAAGCAGGAGCTCTTTCAGAGCACAATGGAGAGTCCTGTCCCCCACCTGCCCTTGCAGGCAGACAGAGGAGCTGGGGCACCAGGAAGATCACTTACACCTCACCATCACAGCATGATGAAGGCTCTACTGCTGCATCACTTCATGGCTGCAGGTGCCTGGCCAAGAACAGAGGGGAGAGAACGGGACCAGATGGTTCAAGCTGAGCTGACCCAGTAATTCAGAGGAGGAGGATCAGATACATCTGACTACGTGGGTGTTACAGCACTGGCATCACCTTCAAGGTCCCATGGAGTCACTGAAGAGCCAAGCAACAAGGAGGCAATTCAATCTGTGCAGACACAGCATCAGGTGACCTGCATGGCCAAGCCATTGCCTGGGCTGTAAAAGGAGCCCGGAGAGCAGTTCAGATGGAGGCAAGGCTGGGCACCGGGGGTACCACGCCACATGCCAGCACAGGGAGCAGAGCACCTCCCACAAGGCATCTGCACAAGCAGACCATGCTCTGCAGTGGCTCTAACACAGCAGCAAACACATGCGACCCAGGAGAACAAGCCCAGCAGCACACAAGCAGAGACCACCAAGCTCCAAGACCACCACACGGACACTGCCACCAGCAAAGGCACCTTGGACACATGCTCACATCCTGCACCACCTCCTCCCTCACGCTGCTCCTCTCCTGTGAGGACCTGAATGGTCACATGACACCCTGGATTGGGGCAAAACTAGGTTAAAACCAACCTAGTGAAAACAAACAAGAATGTTGGCTTTAATGCAGATTCCTCCATCTGGCTAAGTGCCTGGCCATGCCAGCACCAGGGTGACTACCCAGATGTAGACGCCTCCAGTTACTCCGGCAATTCCAACACCCCTGGCGAGGCGAGAACATCAGGCAGAGGGAGAACAGGCAGCGTCTAGCACACAGGAGACCTCACAAGCAGGGAATCCTGGGCAAGTAGGGTGCTTACTTCCATCTACTTCCAGAGAAGGAAAGGTACCCACACTTGGGAGGTGCTCAATTTGTGCTTCAGCAGCAACACCACGGTCTGTTGGGGATTTCTCCTCTGGCCAGCAGACCAAGCTGCCATGCTCCCAGCAAACACCCCGGCCTCAGCATTGCAGACCATGCCAAAACCTGAGGCATTATTGGGACAGTGGCAAAATTCCTGTCCCACGGCAGCAGTGCCAGCACATCCCCTCACTGTCTGGGTATGTGGCAGGGCAGCTCTGCAGCACTTGATCCCATGTATTGTCTTAAAATCCAGCATTGCCTGTTGAGCCTAACGCGTTGTGCCAGACAGCTGAGTGGTGGCTTTCGTACTCCCCGTCCAACTCCCTCCGTCTGGCTGCTCGCAGAGGGATGCTCTCCTCCAGCTGACATGCTGATCCCAGCTGCATTGCCACTGCGAGAACAGCTCACTTCCCCCAGGCAGCTGATCAGAGTCATCCAAAAATCAGGCCATCCAGGTATCGAGTGATGCAGATAGGTCACACTCCCTCTTCTCATGCCTGCACACCACCGCCTCATCAGGGATGTCACTGCTTCCTCTACCCTAGTGCCAAGGGCTTGTGCTGGCACAGAAAGACTTTAGCATATGGTAAGCCCTAATGACATGTGAGAACAGGGCATTTGCACACATTAGTTGGGTAAAAGCACTGCCGTTAAGCATCAAAGGATTATGTTAGCTTCAGACAACTACTGGGCTTCCACCATCCCACTTCTGCACACCAGGGCTCCCTCCTCAAGGTCTCCCTGCCACGGGCCTGGGGCCGATGCTACAGGTTGGAAGTTGCACACAGCCTCCCACAATCTGGCTCAGGACCAGTGCTAACATCTCCCCAAAGCTTCTCCTGAGGGAGCGGGACTACAGGACCTGCAGCCGTCATCTGCTCTGGGGCTAGAGATGGTAAGAGTCCTGCGGGAGGCCAAACCTCTCTCCCAGCCCTGTGCTCCTACCACTAGACACTGTTCCCGCACAGGCAGGGCAGGGTGGATGACTTCTTACAGAAAGGACACCAGCTGGAAGCACAGGGCATTTCCCCAAGACAAAGAAAGCTCCTCCTGCGTGGTCTGGCCGAGCAGACGCCTCCATCAGCTTCAGAAAGATGAAGCCACCTTCCAGGAAGGGGAGTCTCCTGAACCTGCCTCTCTGCAAACACCAGACAGGGAGCTCATCTCACCTGGCTTCAGACATCTCAAGATGGTCCCCAGGCTCTCCTCAGCCAATGGGGAGGCGTGGGCACAAGCCACCTAACCAACCTCAGCATCTACAGGAGAAGATAGAGCAGCCCTGGCCCCCCTGCTGTGGCATCTATACCTGGTCAGGCAGGCCCAGCTTCTCCCAACAAGAGGAACACACACGATGAGTGAAGCAGTTCTGGTACAGTGGGAGGTAACTGGATGCGAGACCTGAGCTCAGCTCCCTGCTGTGCCACTGAAGCTGCCCAGCCTCCTCCCTCGCTGCTGCAGGATGGTGGTGCTCCTTGTGCTGCACATCGAGGGTCGCTCAGAGCCCGCAATGCCAGTGCCACAGCAGGATGAGGTTGCTACTGAGCACAGGGGAAAAACAGCCCCAAGAAGTCTGGTTTTCGCATGTTGTTGCTTCCCATGGGACAACAGTAGGGCACTGTTCAAACAAAAGGGTTACACAACTCTAGAGTGGAATAACTCTGCAGGGGGAATAATCCTCACAGCAAGGACAACCACGCATCCAGCCCAAACACTCAGAAATCTGCCGACAGCAGCACAACATCAGCCAAGTGCACAAACACGGCCCCGGTGTGAAGCACCAGCGCTTCCAGCATCCAGGCAGCTTCAAGGGGCTCTGCCAGGCCCTGCCGCAGTTATAGCTTTGAATCCAGAGCACTGGAGGAGCGTTTCTTCAAGGAGAGGAGACAGCTACTCCATCCCTGCCCCAGGAAGGGTGCTGCGGAGGGGCTTTTCTAGCTGGAGAGCCATGCTGGGAGCTGATGGCTGAGGGGCACAAGGGTAAGGCACTGACCACGAAGACATGCCAGCAGCTTCTTTTCAAGCATCTTCCAGCCATCCGTCTCCTCTGCTCCCAAAGGCTTTTTGGGGGTCTGTTTGTCTCGCTGTGTCAGACAACAGAGAGCCTGGCAGCTCATGGCCAGGGCTGGGCCACAGCAGCAGGCCAGCCCTGGAAAAAATCTTGCAGTGTCATCATCCAGACTGCATCCTGCCCTAGGACTACACACAACTTCAGGTCACAGCCACCCCTCCTCATGTGAGGACTTGCCAGGCTGCTCAGCCACCCCCTCCAGCCCAGCTCTGACCCACATGCTGAGCATCTGCCATGCACAGGATGCCAGGACATCCCTGCACTGTGGGACTGAGCATCACACACACCCAAGTGATGCTTTTGGGCTCCTGTGGGAGGACCGTGGCCATAACCAGAATAAATCCCGGGATTTGTGGATGGGAATGCAGCCACCAACCTGCACCAGCCCCCAGAGTGGCTCTGCCTGTGACAGCGACCTCCTCCAGCAAAGGGACAGGCCACGGGGGAGGCACCTGCTGGGGAAGGCGGGTGGGAGGCTTGCTCCTCGCTCCAGCACGGGCAGCCCAAGCCATGGGCAGGAAGCTGCCGGGTTCAGACGTCTTATCCTCTGTATCACGCTCCCTCCACCACAACAGCCCTTGGGACCCTTGATCCCAGGGCCACACGTACTCACACCAGAATTACCTCCCTGCTTCCGATGAGCCATGGGCAGGGACTCAGATGGCAACTGGACCCTCTCCCGCTGCCAGCCTCCACAACACCCCACAAAACAGAACGCGCAGACCAGGGGTAGAGGCCAGGCCCCAGGCAGCTGCTGCATCTCCCCATGACCTGCTCCCCATCCAGACACACACAGCAGCAATTTTATCATGACCAGCGACTCCTGACATAGCAAACACAGCCACCAACAGCCTGACAGGAATTACAGGCCCTAAGCAGCGAGCACTGGCAATCCAGCAAGGACTCTGCAGTTGAATGGTTATAGAAAACAAGATGCTGCCGCTGATGAGCCCTTACCAAAATTACATTTGCTTTGCGGCACTTCATTACCAGCTGCCTCGCCCCGCAGCGCGCTGCCCGCCGCTGTGGTGGATGGCAGGTAAACACCCTTTGTCTCAAGGGCTGATGCTCCCGCCGAGCCCTGCGCCTCCCACATACAGACACCGAGGACCGACCAGACGCCGGGATGCCACTAGACATCCCGGCAGCGGCAGGATCCCAGCAGGATGGGGAGCGTCCACCCTTCCCCAAGCCCACCGCTCCAGGGACGGGGGGCTCCAACCGGGCAGCTCCCACCGAGGGCTCCTGCTCTGCCGGGGGGAACCTGAGATCCGCCCCATCCCGGGGAAGGGTCTCCCCACCCCGGGGGGGAAGGGTCACCCCGGGGAGGTCACCGCCCCGCCGTCCGGGGGCTCCATCCCCCGCCCCGCC
>NW_008795479.1:877453-898049 GCF_000699145.1 Aptenodytes forsteri
CGGGCCCGGGCACTCCCTCGGAGCACGGGCCTGTCCCCGTCGGAGCCCACCGCGTCCCGCCTGCCCTCGCGTCCCGCCTGCCCTCAGCGAGGCGCCCGGGGCAGGCCGCGGACAGCTGCTGTGTTGCCATGGCTCTGCCCCACATGCGGGGAGCACAGCCATGCAGGCGATGTCGCCAGGGCTGCCGTGTCCCCAGGGCGGGCCAGGGCGCCTGTCAGGCTGGGACCCTCTGCACGGTGACTCTCCAGGTGGGTCTGGGATCTGTGGTCTGGGAAGCACGTGGCAGAGCCCCAGGCTGAGTGATGGGCGGCTCGCGATGGCTGTGGGATGGAGGTGGCAGCAGGCAGGGTTGCCTGCTGCTATGTACTGCTGTTCTCTAGGGTAGTTGGCCCTGCTCAGTCTGGGGTTGCTCTCCTCTATGCCACATGCTCGGCATATGTCGGTTTGCAAAGCAACTCCCATGGCTCTTGCGGCTGAAGGACTGGCTTTGGCTTTCCTCTTGCTCCTGTAGCCAGCCTGTTGAGCATGGACGAGCTGACAGCGTGCAGCTTGATCGATGCAGGACGGTCTCCTCAGTGCTTCATGGGGTCAGAAGGACTACAGCTGAAATGCTGGGGTGTGACCCATGCTCATCAGGGTGGCTCAGCCTGTCTCTGGTCCTCGGGGTTGAGGACTTCCTCTCTGTCTCTGCAGCAGCCCACGTACCGCCCGGTCTCACGATCAGTCCTTGCTCAGACTTGCAGCCAAATTACATTTGGGGTGAAGTCTGCGTTTGCTCCAGTCCTTGGCTGCCAGTCCCTAAAAGTCAGTGTCCAGCCCTTGCTATCCCATGGCATCTCCCAGGCAACTCCTTTATCCACTGTTATCCATCCGTGCTATCATCCATTAGATGATAATACCCAAGTGCTTGCTAACGCCAGCCCAAACATTTCTAGCTCAGACTCCCTCCTGCAGCCCTAGAGGAGAAATTAACCCCTTTTGCTTTAGTAGGTCTGAAACAAATGCGTACATTCATTTCACATGTCAGCGTAAACTCCTCCTCACGTGCTTTTATGCTGGGCTTTTCCGCACCCTGATGCTCTCCTGCACAAATGCTGTGCAAGAGGGATGTCTCCATTAGTCATAATCTCTGTGGGAAGGGGCTGTGGGAGGAACAGCTTTCTGGTGGTCAGATCAGATTGCTGCTCTGCCTCCGTTTTCATCGTGTGTCTGGACATGGCCCTAAAGGTGATGCTGCTTGTGTTACGGCCTTTGTCCAGCTGACCTTAGAAGAGCTGCAGCTGGCCCCAGCTATGAATTCAGTGCTCAGGGTGCAGAGCCACGGCCCATGGGGCAGATTTGGGGACAGTGTGGGCCAAGTGAGGCCACGGGAGGCTCTCCCCAGGTCTTTAGCTGGAAAAGGGTCTGCCTTTGGAAAACAGCTCTGGCAAGCCGGGGGATGTGAGAGCAGCTCACACGAGGTCTTCCCCCAGGAGCAGAGTGAATACAAGCACGGTTCCTCTCTGAGGCATGAGCGTGGTCTCGTGCGTGAGGGAGGCTCCAGTAGGAGGCTGCAATGGGGCAGGGAAGCTGGAGAGGGTCTCGTAGGATGGCTTGTGGAAGGGGACCGTGCTGGGTTGGGCCCTGGAAGGGTGTGGGTGGCTCCTGACACTGCACGTGGCAGTCGGGGGGGGGCAGTTTCCTCTGGAGAGGAGGGCTAGGGTGACGCTGGGTCTCTTAGGGCCTTTTGTGATCCCCCAGCCTCTTTGCTGGAGGAGGACATGCGGGAGTGTCATGTCCCTCGGAGCTGTGCTGCGGTTCCCTCGATGGAGGACGGAGGCTGGGAGGGCATGCTGCCTGCCTGTCGCAGCACTGGCTACAGCGTGGCAGGGCTTCTTCACGGCAGATAATTGCAGTGCACAGAGCCCTAAGCCCCTTCCCTGAGCCCCCTGCCTCCCCAGCCTGCTCCCCCCAGCCTGTCCACTCGCCCTGCCCTGCCGCAGGCTGGAGGCTTCGTAGCTCCAGGTGGTGCTTTTAACCCTTTCTCTGTCTCCTGCAAGGCAGGTGTTTTGCAGAGAGCCTGGCTGCCAGCAGACAGCTGTCCCCTGCCTCTGTGGATGCAGCACCCACAATCTCCATCACACGAGCAGCTCCTGAGAGGTGATGGCTAGTGAAGGGCCAGGCGGCCGGAGGCAGAGGAAGAGGAGGTATTCAGTGTGCAGCAGGTGCCGAGGCAACGCTCGCCACAACAAATCCCTGTGATTCAGACCCAGAGCATCTGCCGCTGCTGGGGACCGAATGTTAACAAATGGCAACAAACGGCCGAGGGGGCTGATGTCATGCAGCCGCCTCTGCCGAGGCGTCCCGGAGCCCCCAGGAACTGGAGCTCCCCTGCACGGATTCACTCTGCCATGCCCAGGAAGGATGGTGCCTCTCAGCTCTGCTTTGCCTGAGAGACCCCCCAGAAGTCCCTGCCGACCTAAATCTTTCTGGTTCTCTGTTGCTGATGACAACGCAGGGCTGTGAAAGTGGGTGTTACACTCAAAGCAGTGTTGGCCTCCGGGTCTCCTTGCTCTCTGGGAGCATGTGCCTCTCTTGAACTGGGCTGTTCGAGTCCTCCAGACCTTCCCACATGTGCCAGCAGTGGTCTGGCAGCATCCTTCAGCCAAGTGTAAAGGACTATGCAAGGTACGGGCATACAGACTGTGGGTGCAGGACTGGTTTTTTTTAGCTATGCCACTTAGGTATAGCACCCTTGGGCAGAAGCAATCAAATCTCACTCACCTCCCACTGACATTAGTTTAAGAACTGCCAGCCCTGGTCATCTGTGAAAACTTCCCAGCCCCATCTCCTGGCTGCAGCTAATATTAATGCTACAGAGGAAGAATAAACCACCCTGGTGTTAGCTTTCTACCCGGGACCAGCTGGAATGTAGAGCTAAAATATTTTCCAAAATACCTTAGCAATGCCAGTTACAATTTCTCCCCACCCCTCCCTCCCTGCCAATCTAAAAAAGCCAGTCCCCCCCCCCCCCCCCCCCCCCCCCCCCGCCCTTCCTCACCTCCACCAGCCCCTCGCCCCAAGCCCTTCCTCACCTCCACCAGCCCCTCGCCCCAAGCCCTTCCTCACCTCCACCAGCCCCTCGCCCCAAGCCCTTCCTCACCTCCACCAGCCCCTCGCCCCAAGCCCTTCCTCACCTCCACCAGCCCCTCGCCCCAAGCCCTTCCTCACCTCCACCAGCCCCTCGCCCCAAGCCCTTCCTCACCTCCACCAGCCCCTCGCCCCAAGCCCTTCCTCACCTCCACCAGCCCCTCGCCCCAAGCCCTTCCTCACCTCCACCAGCCCCTCGCCCCAAGCCCTTCCTCACCTCCACCAGCCCCTCGCCCCAAGCCCTTCCTCACCTCCACCATCCCTCCCTGCCAATCTAAAAAAGCCAGTCTGTTTCACCACTCTCTTATCACACCTCTGGAGAAGATTTTCCCCTCTGATTATCTGAATTTGGCCTTTTCTGGTGTCTTGCCACCTGTCTCCTGACTTTTAGGATCAGACCAGAAGCTCCTGCCTTTCCTTTGTAGTCCTTCCAATGGATACTCTCTCTGGAAGTGGGGTTGGAGGATGGAGTGAGAACGAAGCCTTCTAAATCATCAAATGGGCTCGATAACGTATTTCCCTTTAAACAATCATGTTTCCTAGCCTGTGTTTGCTGTTGCCCCAGCCATGGATAGTATCTCCCTGGAGGCTCTGCAAAGGCATAAAAATCTCCAGGGAAGGTGTGAAAGATGGAAGGAGAAGAGTCATTTAGCATCTCTGCGATATCCTCATCTACCATAATTGCTTCCTTTAACCTCTGACACTCTAACGGCCCCATGTTTCCTGATGGCTTTTTGACATGCTCAGCCCTGTTGTTTGTTTTTATACCTTTACTGATTTGCTCTTCAAAACCCCTTTAGGCTTTGCTTAATTAGCCTCACACTGATTTTTAGCATTTGCTTCCATTTGGTGTCACTCACTGCTGTTTGGTCCTGGCTTCCCTGTGCAATGCTGAACTGAACAGCACTGGGGCTGCTATTATGCAGCATCTCAGCTACTATTGGTTTATGAATTTGCTCCTGTGTGCCACTTAAAACTCAGTCAAGAATGGCCTCCCCACTTCTTCCTGCTCCTCTCCTTGTGTCGAACTTGGAGATACTCTGTCTCTGAACTGTGTCCCACTGTGCTGCATGTTTGTATGTGGGTGGTTCAAGTCCCTTACTATCATCCGCTGTTATCGCACCTTTGCTGGAGTCTCATGCCATTTTGATCTCTCTCATCAAAGAAGCGAGCCTGCCACTTCTCTGAAGCTGTCTGGGCAGGGAGATAGAGTCTTGCGGGGATGTGATTGCATCTGGGCGTTTGACTGCTCCTCTTTGCAGCTTGCTCGAGCTGTCCTGCAGAGCTTGCAGCCAGATGTTTTGGTATTTCTTTGACTTCTGTAACTCCTTTTATATCAAGATGAAGGTCCGGGCAATTCACCTATGTTTGCATACTGCCCAGATATTTGTAATGCTTGTTCCAGACCAGTGCAGGCTTTTATCAAACTTGTTAACCTGCAACCAAGCTGATTTTACAGAAATATTCTGTACAGAAATATCTTGTCCTTGATTTGCTTCTGTTAAGGCTTTGGTAGTTACTCCTGAGTCACGTTGCTGTGAGTCAGATCACAGCTCTGTTGTGTGTCAGGAACCAGAACCCGATGGCCGTGCTTGGGGATTCCTCCTAGAGCTTGGGTTTCGTACATTTAGGGGCTATCTCATTTGAACCAATTTTCATCAAAGCAGGATTTATTCATGGCTGACTGCAGCGAGCCCAGAGCAGCAGAGAAGACAGGAGTGGGGAGTGAACACAAAACCCCAAATGCGGCAGGGTTGTATGGTGGATTCAACCTGACTTGCACCAGCTGCACAGTCTGTTGTGTTGCAGCAAGCCCTCAACATATCCTTTATCCAACTAACTCTCAGATTTTTCAGCACTGTCCTTTGTTTCTGTAACTTCTAGACCTCACAGTTTATTCAAAGTGCAGAGTCTTAGAATGACTTGTATTGTCGTCTGGGTACATTCAACATTTCTACCAAAAGCCTAGCAGAAAAATGCAGAAATGCCTCTGATGCACTGTGCAGATGACAAAACTGTTGGAGGGTAGGGCTGGTGATTTGCTAAGGTGGAAGTAAATAGATGCTTTAATAAGGCTGAATGTAGCATTAAGTGTTGAGGAACAAATGATGGATGGTGGTGTTCTGAGACACAGTGACCAGAGAAGACTTGGAGGTCACTGGAGTATCAGGTAACCTTTATCTACTTTAACTATTGCATTTCTAAGAGCACTAAGGCCTTACTTAGCCATGGTACCTAAGTGTCTCAGCAAAAGATCCTGCTCTTTTAACAGGTCTTCCAGCCTGGAGGACAGCAGTAACTGGAGCAGGATCCAGTGGCTGGAAGCTGGCAGAGGACAGCTGGGATTTGGAATAAGGTTCTGACCATTGGAGTGACTTCCTGAGGCAGATTAACCCACTCAGGTAATTTTTAAATTACGAATGAACTTTTCCCACAGTCCATTCACGTTCAACAGGAATTCAGAGAGGTGTCGTGGCTGCCACTGCGCAGGCTGATGGCCAAAATCCAAATGGCCGTTTCTAATCTACTCTGTGTGGGCTCGGTGACATTTATTAGCTCCTGGCTTGCAGCACAGCTGTGAGCTGACTTCGAATCCTGGCTGGCAATTCGCTCTTTGTAGGTTGTGCAGACTGCTTTTCCAAGCACTGGTAGGACAGGTACAGCAGAGCTTTGAGCCCTCTCTGAGATCCCCCTGTAGTTTCCATTGCAGTTTGAACAGTGGGTTTGCGTAGCTTTGTGTAGAAAATGTTGCAAATAGTGTAGGAATTTATTCTGGAGGATTTTATTTTTGCAAAGGAATGAAATTCGCCCCAATTAATGATGTATTGAGTATAAATGCACATGATGTCAAAACAATGCATTTAAATAGCTACAAACAAAACAATACAAAATGCCAGTCAAAAATAAAATGTTCTTCGAAAAGCTGGCATAAAAATTAACAGAAAAAGACAAATGCAGCAGAACTTTCTCCTTGGTAACTCTCAAACTTCAGAGCAGAATTCAAAAGCTCTGTTATAGGAAGGTAACACCAGCTCCAGAAACTCCTCTGTTACTGAGAACTAAGTTAGTCACCTGAGCATGTAATAAGTGAAATAAATTGTTGGTTAAAATGGTTTAATCCATGAAACTGACATTTTATAGATCCAGCTTTGCAATCCTCAGCTACTGAAAATGAGATTTTTGTTATTACCGGGAAATGCCTTGAACAACTGGGCAAAATTTGAGGCTGGAGAAGCTGCTTCTGTTTTGGGGGAGAAAATTAGTTTTAGACACCATAAATGACAATCTGTGAAGCAACTGGTGAAAGACCTTACAAGGGGACAAGTAACTTTTGATTTATTCCAGAGTAATACACAGAACCTGGATCAATATATCACTATCAAAGATATGCTTTTTTTTATACTGACTGTAATGTACTCAAATTCAACATCCTTGTGAGGAGAAAGAGCCAAAAAAGTTGACTGCAGCAGCAGAAGTTTGAAAAAGTCTTTAAATGACATAAAAAGAGGAAGCCAGTTAAAAGGAAATTAAAGGGAACAGCTAAATGAGTAAAATACTTGGCTTTGCCATGGAGAATATTTAAAGCCGCCGTGTGAAGGTCTTGAGTCAATAGTCCTTGTTCTCTGCTGTCACAGATGTACTGCATGGTCTCGGGGTGAGTGGCCGGTCAGGGGGGATGTCTGGAGCAGCTGGTGGGGCTGTGGGAGCGGAGGGACAACCGGAGCGGGCAGAGTGTGCTCCATGGCGAGGGACCAGGAGGTACTGAGGGGACCGGGGAGCCGATGCACAGCTAGGCTTTGACAGCGAAGAAAGAGCCTTTGCAGCAGGAGGGACTCAAGTTTCTTAGAAACCAGGAAGCCACCCAAAGTTGCTGAATTGAGGTTGAAGGACAAATTCACTCTGCAGGGAAACCGGTCTGAGTTTCCCCTGTTTCAAGAGACATTTTGTTCTCATTTGTATTCTGACACTATATATATTTAGAGGTTAAAAGTCGTTTTACGAGGCCAATTTTCAGGAAGACATCCAGGCAGCTCTGTCCTGAGGTGTGCATATCAGGAGCAGGGAGGACACACGAAGAAAACAAAGCTATCGTGCAGAAGCAAATGAGTTCCTTGTGTTACTGCTCGCTGCAGCGGCATCCCAGGAAGGTTCCCTTTATTTGCTGTGCAGAGGGACTCTGTCAAACTGAAGTGTTGGCAAAGAGGTTTTGGAGCAAATCAATACATTGCCCAGGCTGACCACAGTTACGCAACAGTGCCGGAGGAGTGCAGTAGTGAAGCTGTTAAACTACGAACGGGCTTGCGCTTTAATACCTAAATCGGTCTTTGAAGGATACAGGAGTGTGATGTCAATGAGTGAAAGGAGTCCTGGACTGATTTAGGGACCAGAGTTAGTGTTCAAACAGCCTCAAATTGTTAGAAGCAACAATGTAGAATAATTTTATTAGATGCTTGAATGAGTACAGTATATTGGGGAAGAGTTTTATTTGGCTCTTAGAGAAGGAAGTCAAAGCTCAGAAGCATATCCAAACTCTGAAGGTGTGAGCAAGCTGGTGGGCCAGGGTGATGTACAGTTAGTACACTTGTACATGGGGGTTCGCATGTTTTGAGTGAGTTCCCACATCAGTAACCTACAAGAAAACTAACTTTTCAAGGGGTGAAGAGGCAGGCCCATAGATTAATAACCGTTTACAGGAGTATTGAGCCCATTTTCACAGTGGCGGCAGATGCTGGTGGCAGCATACAGAGGTCCGTGCCGGTATTCATGCCGATCAGTGCATTCACAGAGGATGCAGAGAAGACTGTGAATAGTGAGCTGGAAAATTTGTAGGGAAAAAATTATTCAGGAGAGCCAAATCTAGGGCTGAATGCAAGAAGCTGAAGAGGGTCCCATGATGCTCATGCATAAAATGGCAGATTAGATTCAATTCAAATACATGCAAAGCCGAATTCAGAAGAAAGAGTGGTGTGTACAGGGTGTCGATAGTATCTATTGGAGCTGGCAGTAGAGCTGACTGGAGGAGGTACAGAAATTCTGGCAAGGAGGCCAGAGCTGGCTTCTCTATAAAGGATGGCTTATGGGGTAGCGCCCAGCTTGGGATGGGGTGAATTGAAGGGAGTGTAACAGACATCTGTGGCAGAGAGAGAGAGAGGAAATGTTTTGCCATTTCCCACTGCATGAGAAGTGGGTGCGTGGATGGTTGTGATCCATTCACATCTCTTTATGAATCCACCTTCACATGATGCTGAGGATTGAAAGCAGAGTGTGTTCAAAATGGGATTAGGCGAGTTCACAGCAAAAATCACAGTCCAGAAAGTTCAGTCCAGGATGGAGACTTCTACATTTCCAGTGATGAGTGAGTCAGAACAGCCTGGTGTGTCCTGTCCATGGGCGAAGGACTGGCACGAATTCAGTTATGCAAAATCATTGACATGAATTCAGACACAGCTGTGGCGTAGTGGCTGGCGGGACTGGAGGGGGCATAGAAAGGTTGCTTACTATGTCCGTGTGGAAGGCCTCTCTGCTCACTGCTGCCAGCACAGGTGGTCCCCGAAGCTGTATCTCATTGGGATTGGTGGTAATGCTGGTTGCTCTGCTTGGTTTTCCATGTTTTGCAGCTTCTCTTGGCTCTGGCCCCCAAAGGGGATGGTGGCATTTCCTACATGAGTAGGAAATCACTCCTTGAGTGTGAGGGCAGGAACCCTCTCTGCAGTGCCTGAGCTCATGCCTGTAGGCTAGTGACAAAGGGGCAGGTAACAGGAATATGACATGTTTTTTCCTGAATGACTGAGTCTGTGACACAAGACAAACGTCAAGCCACTGAACAGGCAAATCTGTATCTTGGTTTTGCTTTCCTGTGAAATGAGATGGTTTTTTTACATGCCAGCTCTGCTTGTTGTAACATCTTCTGCATGGTTAAAGCAGCTACATCCCCAGCAGCATGGTTACACAGGGTCCTCAGCAACCTTGCCAGAAAATAAGACAACAGAGAGCTATCTGTGGACAAATGTTCTCAGACTTCTCCACGTTTATGGGTCTAAATGACCAACTGCCCCAGTCCTGGTGATGCTGGTGGCCAGCGTGCCATCTTGCCAGAGGACGATACTGTCTCAGCTGCACTGCAGAGAAACAGCACATGCGCTGAAGCACGCTGTAGTGCTGGGTGCGGAGCTCTGCTCTCTATCTGAGCTGTTGACCTAAGGTTGCCTCCTGCCCAGGTCATATGCTGGAGCTCTGGAAACAGTAGATTGTAGCAGATTACAGATTGCTAGCATGACTAATGCTTGCCAGTTCTGCTTTGTGGAAAATAAGTTCTGCCCTGCAAACCTGAGTGGTATCTCTTGGCCAGATTACAAACTTGGCTGTTGAAAATATATAAATGTATTAATGCTCTATGTTAAAGCTTCTGTAGGGCATTTGAGTTCCTTTGCTTGCACAGTCTGATTACAGAGTTAGCCTCAGTCACACAGCCTAGGAAAAAGTTATGCAGTGGATTAAAATTCAGGTATATTCTAGATCTCCAAGAACCTTTGGAAATGGGGGAGTGGATTGGCAGATCCTAAAAGAAGACGTGAACGCAACAGGCATATTGGAAACCTGGGCAAGGTGGACAATCCCTGGGGCACTGTAAGCCGAGTGATGTTTGACAGAGGGTTGTAAACTGAAGGAAGTGGGCAGGCTAACCATTCCAGTAAAAACCAGAGAAACCTTGTGGAAAGAAAGGTCGGACCTAGATAGGACGATGGTCGTACTGTGTCCCTGTATTGGGTATGCATCACTGAGCTCCTGGCCCAAGTGGTGTGCTGAAAGAATCTGAGAAACAGCTAAAGAAGAAGAGAGTAGATTTTCCTCAAATATACCAGAAACAAGAAGTGTGCCAAGGAGTCGACAGAGCCAGCACATGATCAGATATAAAAGGAGCAATTAGAAAATATGAGCCCATTGCAGAGAAGCTGAAGCAATTATTTGCATTATTGTTGATTGTAGAAGAAAACATGGAGATTCCCATGCTGTAATTAACCTTTGTGGGGACTCATCAGAAGATATGTTCAAAACTGAAAAGCCTGGAGCAGGGATTATGGATCCAATTGATGAAATGGACAGTGATAAACCATCCAGGCTTGTTGTCTTGCTTCAGACTTCTTAAGAAAGCCAAGAATGAGACTGCTGAATTAGAAATGGTGGTGTGCAAGTGCTTTCTCAAACCGTCTTTGCATCTAAAGGCTGAAGTATGGAAAATTTTGAAAAAGAGCTCCAGAAAAGATCTCGTTGATTTTCGTTTACCCCATAATACCACAGAATGGTATTTGTAGGCAAATGGATGTACATGATTCACGGGGGAAGAGGCAGTGGAGTCCTCTGATGTGACAGACAAGAGCGATTTATTTAACAGACTGTATTGGCATTCCCAAAATGCTTTCGACAATGTCCTTCACCAAAGGCTATAAGGAAAATAAGCAGCCATAGGATAAGAAGAAGAGTGCTGGAAAGTATAAATAATTCGTTGAAAGATCAGAAATAAGGTGGGAGTAAATAGTCAGTCCTTCTGAGTGCTGGAGACCTGCAGAGATCGTGGGTTCAAGGAGAGACTGGACAAGTTCATGCAGGAGACGTGAGCTGAGGGTTGCAAATACACAACAAATGCCTGCTTTGTTCTCACTGTTCCTGTGCATTTGCCTGTGACCACAGCTGGAAGGAGACTGGTAAGTCAGAGAGACTTCTGGTCTGATACAGTACAGCTACTCCTGCCTTGTTTTGATGCCCTAATTATCAATGACCACAAGTGTTGGTATGGGGAGTGATTACTGCAGGACTATTTTCTCATGTATCATATATCAGTAAAAAAGAAAATGGTAGCAACTGCTCAGTTGTATGGAGTCATCTGGGCTGGTTGGTGAATTGGACTTGCTGAGCACGATGTGTTCGTTTTAGTATGAGTAATTGCAAAACAACATACAGAAAAACAGCGCTCACATTTACACGGTGGGGACTATTGTTTGGAAGAAGAAGACACAGAAGAAAGCTAAAGATCCTGAAGTATAAATGACAAGTATGAGCTTGGGATGTGAGCTGGTGGCCGAGGATAGAAGGATATTTATGCAAGGAAACCCTGAATAAGAGCAGAAAGAGGAATTGTCTTTTTGTTCATCCCTATCATATGGATGCTGCATCCAGCTACAGTACTTCCATGTTTAAAAAGTCTGTTTGGAAATGGCAGAGAAAACAGCCACAAGTAAAATTTAGAGGCTAGAAAGTCTTCTTTTGAGAGAAAATTCCAAGAGCTCAAAGCGCTTTACAAAAAAGACCAAAAAATGATCTGATTTTCATCTGCAGTTCACTGCAAGGGCGGAAGATTTCTCACAGTGGAAGACTGAATAATCCCAGCTAGAGACTGAGTGAGGTCAAGTGGCTGAAGTGAAGCATAGATTCAAACAAGAAAGAGGGTGCAAAATATCAGCTGTGCAGAGAATTAACCATTGGGATGCTGTGAAGGCTTCTCTGCAATTTAGGGTCTTCATTCCTAAAAGATGTGTGGCCTTCCAGCTGGGAGGGGTGGGCTGTGCTTGGGGAATCCCTGGCTGAAGTCCGTGAAGGCCTGAACTTGGGGCTAAATGGTGAGCTTGGTCCTTTGGAGCTCCAGTACCCAGGAACACACCAGTAACTCTTGCTGGTGGTCCCAGGTTTACTCTCCTATCATGAATGCGGGCTTTACTTAGCAGATACCCAGCTGTCCTGAAATTAGTGGGATTAAGATGGCTCGCTCTCCCTTAGCCTTGGGTTGATCTCATCTTTGGCCATCAGGAATTGCTCTCCAAGAGTGATAAATGCCAAGCTGTTTGCAGAGAAGTAATTTCTTAGAATAGAAACCTCTCCTCTCTCCTCTCTCCTCTCTCTTCTCTCTCATCCCTCCTCTCTCCTCCTTTCAGCTCACATTTTGCCAAAATTCTGCTCTGGCCACAGATAACGTGTGTGAAATTCAAACGCAAAGAATTTTTTTGAGAAATATAGGCTGTGAAATCGGGCTTATAAATGAGCGCAAACTACACCCTTAACTGTGGAGTCCTTAGCCTGGCTTAGAAGGCTGCTAATCCCCATCTGCCATAGAGGTAAATTGCCTGAGGAGGCTTGGACTGTTCCCGTTACAGCTAGGTTTTGTGCTTCCATGTGTGGTAGCGCTGAAATAATTTGCTTCTCCTGTAGTTAATTAATTACTCTTGTGTCTACCCAACATGTCTTACCTGCTCCTTCATATGAAAAATCCCCCTTGTTGTTGACCACCCCAGGTCTTTCTGGAAACACCTGGGCTCACCTGGAACCAGACCTCGGTCCAAGGTGGTAGACCTTAGCCTGGGCAACAAGGTGCTTTTCTCTTACCCCCTGTGCTTGCTAGACCCTTAGCTCAGGAAGCCAGAGACCTGCAGGGCAGGGGGCTGCATTAGGAACATGCTCTGTTTTCAAGTGGTTTCACTGTTCTCCACTCCAGTGTACAACTCCTTTGTGATGTCTGTGCTCCAGGAGGCAGCCACAGCAGGTTGCACCAACCATTCCTCTGTTTAACTCCCTCCAAACTCTGCTGCATGATGCTGAATTTGAAACTGGCATGTACAGCTCAGGAAAGAGCCCTTGGAGCCATTGGTGGTTCTCTGAAATCATCAGCTCTGTGTGCAGCAGCAGCACCCAAAAAGCCAACGGCACATTGGGCATCCTTACATAGACACCAGGCATCATTTTGCAGCTGTCTTGCACCTTGTGTAGCTCTGGTCTCTGCATCTCAAGTTAGAGAGAGGTGTAGAGAAGCAGCTAAAATGATCAAGGGGATGAAACAGCTGCCTTATGAGACCGAAAAGACCTGGACTCCAGTTTGCAGAGGAGAAGGTGGTAAGAGAGGGAATGTGGCTGAGGTTTGCAACGTCATGGAGGTGGTGAGTAAGATGAAGGCAGAGCTGTCATTCACTAAATCCCACAGTACTAGAACTATGCGCACTTGGTGAATCTAGAAGGAGAGCAGTTTAAAGCAGATAAAAGAAAGTTCATCCTTACACAGCAGGAAGTGAAAGTGAGGAACTTGCTGCTGGAGGAAGCAGAGGAAAGACAGTACCAGCAGGGTCAAAAAGGGATCAGAAAACTTCAGAGGCAACAGGTTCATCAGCAGAGACTGAAGGCAGCAGGCAGGGACATCTCCTCTAACATCCCTGATACAACAACTGTGGATGCTGGGGAAGAGCAAGGAGGATGCCTGCAGAGTGGCTAGGCTTGTGTGCATCCTAAAGAGAAGCTCCTTTTGCTTCTGCCAGAGACAGAGCCCTAGGCTAGGTGAACATCTCTGATGCATGTGGGGGAGCTCCCAAGGTTGGAGCCGTAAGAGCCACAAGGGCTGGCATAGCCACTTGGTTTAGTTTGCTTTCAGGGCTGTGCTAACCTCAGCCAGAGGATCGGGCAGAGCACATGCTTCTTGGAGGGTGTCATGAGCAGCATTGCAGCTGGCAGCCTGAGAAAGGGGATCTCTGCAGCTGCTGCGGCACTGCCCTGGAAAGCCACTTCTCCTTTTGTACAAAAGAACTTGCAAGTATTTCTGTCATGGGACTGCTCAGCCACTCTCACAGAGGAAAAGCAAGATTTGTTTGAAATACTGTGCTTTTAACAAAATACCCTGACCCCAAGATGAGGACAAACATTGTTTTCTCATAGGAGCAGACACAGTTGGAAAGCTAGAACCAAAATATTTATCAGTGACTAAAACTTTGGATTCTCACTTTTTGAAAGTTGATTTTAAAACTACCTTTTTAGATGTTAAACTTCTGTGGGAAAATAAAATCATTTGGGAGAGCTACAGCAGTTTTCTGTACTGGGTTTCAGTATGAGCTGCTCTGTGCTGGAGGGAAAGCCTTACCCATTCAGCCCTGAGCAGCATCCTCACTCTGGTCTTCTGGGACCTCACAGCACTGATGGGGATTTGGCCCTTATCCAGAGCTGAAATCAGCCATGTAGGCAGCAAGTGTGCATGCGTATGCATTTGAGTGGGATGTTCTCCGACTCCCACATTTGGCTTCTCTCTTTGGATAAATTCATGCTGCAAAATTTTGCTTGAATAGGTTTGCCAAGCATGTCCCCGAAGGTAGACCATTATCTGCAGCCTTACCCCATGTGTGCAACAACAGCCAGCAAGAAAAAGCCTTTTCACCATGGCTCGCGGTGTTTGAGATGGCTCCTTTGCTGTGCTAGCAGCAGCTCTCCGTTGCTAGTGTAACGGTCTTGTCTGGGATTTTGCTGGAATAACCCATCACTCCTCTGTGGGCATCGCTACGGGGAGAGGCTGAAAGTGAAGAGAGAGGAGGAAGTACATCAGGAATGGCATTTACTTTGTAGATTTTACTGCTTTTTGATGTGTCCTTGCAAGCAGGAGTCTCTGCCCCTCCCTGCCCCTCCTTCCTACCCTGCAGACCTGCTGTCCTCAGAAGCTGGCACGAGTGGGTTTGTGGTCGTAAGGTGACATGGTCTGAGAAATTACTCCTACTGCAAAATCACTATTTTTTGCTACTTATTTTTCATCTGTGCCAGTTCCCCACAGGGGAATGTCTTTGTGGCTTGTCCACCACTGTTCACAGGGCAGTGCAGGACCAACTCTTTCATTCACAGCACTGGCTTTTCTGGCCTCAGATATTTTCCCAGCTTGAGCACCAGTGCCTACAGCATTTGCTCACTCTCCATCTTTGTCCGTATCACCATTGCTCACTCCATTCTTCCTGGGAAGATGCTCTCTAAAGCATACGGTATGAATCAGCCTTTACAGCTTGCTACCACCTGGCAGACTGTGAGGGGTGCAGGGTCTGGGGAGAGGACTGGACTCTCTGTTGGCTCATTCTCTGACACTGCTGAGTGTAAGAGCTTTTATTCTGTATTGTGGTCCCTGCAGTCTGCGTGGCCTATGGCAGCAGGTTTGATCATCGTTAGTGTTGCTATTGTTACTACTTGAGCTACGTATAACTTGCATTTTAAATCGTATCTCATATCTGCTACATTCTGCGTTGAACTGCAAATCAAGCATTGTATAAAAACAAGGGAGAGATTGTATGTGCGTGTGCATATGTGTGCCTGTGCGCTCTACAGAAACCTGAGGTGGAAATGCGATGCAGAAACCCGTCATGATAACATGCCCTCTATGTGGGAGGGAGCAAAAGGGAGTGTGTTTGATTGCCTAAGTAGAAAGGCTGCATGGGCAGCCTTTGTTTGGGAAGTTATGTAAGGAGATTTTGAGTGCTGCTTAAGTGCTTGGCTGACTGGTTTGTCCTATCAGAAGTGCCTGCGCATTCTCCTGTTGCGTGAGCTCTCAGGAGACGCCTGGGAGTTCGGGATGCAGTGCCGAGCTGGAGGGTGTAGGCCTGCTATTGACTCTGATGACGGTGAAAAGACAGGGTTCTCATTTGCACATTAATCCTTGCTGTGCAAGCGTGCTGGCCCAGCACTGGAAGCTCCTGGGGATGGACCCTTCTGCTCGAGATCAGATGTTCCTGGGATAATTCAGGTGGGCAGGGACTCGGGAGGTCATCTGGTTCATGGCTATAGCTATGCATGTCAGGGTATGTTCATCAAAGATTGTGCTTTTACTCAATACCCATCCCTGGAGCTCCTGAGGGTTTGGATGAGTGCCCCTCCTCCCTGAAGGATGCACGGTAACTGCTTTTCTTTCCTAAACTGTCATCCCTGCACTGTCCGAAATCTAGCCATTGCTGCTGAACACATCAAGGACAAAGGCAGAGTTATGAATCCACTCTAGCACAGAGATAAGACTCAGTATAATTAGAAACTTTTTATGTGGAGAAATGAATCAAAGCTGCTTCTACTCCTGGGACATTTTAACTCTTCACAGCTTCTATTATTAGTTGTAGAACCATTTTTTTCTCAGTTTCAGGCTAGGAAAACCTGCAATAAGAAAGAAGTCCACACTGAACTGACCCTGCTGAGCTGCTTGACCCTATGGACAAATGAGTGACGATGGAGCATGGCACACATGTAGGGGCACCTCTGGGCTGTCACATGGAGCACTGGAAAGCAACTGTAAGACTGCAAAGCAAATATGTCATTTGGCCTTGTGGATGGGCAGGGCTTTCAATCCTGCTAAGCAGATACAGCACTTCCGCAGCTAGTGACCAAACTGGGAGCACTGGATTTTGTTAGTTTCCCAATAATATTCCTATTGTCTTTATTGCAGAAGGCCAGGGGGTTTGCATTGACCAGACAGCATGGAGTCTCAGGTGTTGTTTGGGCTTCAGCTGGTTTTAGCTGCATTTAACAGTTGCCTGTTGGTCAGTAACTATTGCCTGACTTGTCGTAGCTTGAGCTCTGTGAACATGTGCTAAAGGGCTGGTGAACCCAGGCATTGCTGCGTAGCAAACAACAGCCCTTTATGTTAAGTGAAGCTGGAGGAGGCTACTGGGCAACTTCCAAACTTCAGCTGGGAACCAGCGAGAAGGCAGTGTTAGCAAAACACATGAAAATGAATCCAAGCGTGCGCAAGACTGAGGAGGAAGAAATCACTACCGTGAATGGCAGACTCTTCTTGCCAATGACTTCAAGGTGCTGATGAGTTGTCGTAACCCTGTTCTGCTTGAGGAAGACCTGACCTTTCTCCAGTGTGCAGTGACCAGCGGCAAATTGTGCCTGACCAATTTGATTGCCTTGTGTAAGGAGACAACAGATGAGAGCAATGGATATTGCATACCTTGGCTTTAGCAAGGTGTTTAACACGGTCTCTGAATTCACAAGATACAGATGACTCCAGTGGAAAACTGGCTGGACTACCAACTCACAGAGTTGCAATCAGTAGTACGAAGTCCAACTGGTGGCCAGCTCCTAGTGGCTTCCTTTTGAGACCCTGCATCCCTCCACTCCAGCACTGGTGAGGCCACATCTAGTGTCCCATTTTGGGCTCCCCAGTTCAAGAGATAGATCAACATACTGGAACAAATCCAGAGGAGGGCCACAAAGATGGTCGGGAGTTTAAGCATACAGCAAATGAGAAGAGGCTATGAAAAGGTGAAGGGGGATCTAATTGCTGTCTTCTGCTACCTAATGGATAGTCATAGAGAGGAAAGCCAGACTCTTGAAAGACAACAGATAACGGTCACAATTTGGAACAGTGGAACTTCTGGTTGGTCATAAGGGAACAGTCTTCCCCATTAGGGTGGTGAAACAGTGGGACAGGGGCCAAAGAGGTGGTGGGATCTCCATCTTAGGAGGTATTCCACACTTGACTGCGCAAGGCCTTGAGTGATGTAATTCAGCTAGGAGATCAGCTCTGCTCTGATCAGTGGTTGGATGAGATACCTCCAGGGTCCATACCGACCAAAATCTTTTTGTGATTATTGTATTGGCGCACTTCAGTGGAGAGTATAGCAGGACATGACACATCCCTCCTGTTTTTGAAAGCTAAGGTATTTGATAAGAACCTTACCCTGTTATAAGCACCTTGAGAGGGTTAAGATAAGAACTGAGATCTTAGGAAATACCAGAAATAAGATAACTTCATCTTTGCCTGTGGCAAACAAACTGTACTATTCATGGTCTAATTTCCTGGACAACTTGGTTTTCTTCTGAGAACACCTGCCGCACTCAGAGCTCACCATGTATTGAGCGAAGGGGGTCTAGCTGGGCAGGACCACAGCTGCTTTAGCAGCGTGGGTGCTGAGCAAAGTTTGATGCTGCTGGATGTCCAAAGACTGTCTTTGAGAGAGGCACGTCTGGGAGCCAGGTTGAAGGGGGAGAATATATCTCCTCACGTCACAGGGCACTGTGAGAATTCATAACCTCCCTGATATTTCCGAGACTTACTTCTCTGGGTGATGAGCGCAACAGATAAATGCAAGAGGAAGCAAAAGGTTCCCTATTCAGAGCAGGGTTTGATGTGTAGTAAACAAGCCCTGAGGCTGTACACTGAATGATGAAGATACAAACTGCACTGAACAGTGCAGGAACGCAGCACAAAACAATGTAATGTGTAGCTGTCCAGAAAAGACTGGTTAATCTGTCTGGAAATAAAGACGTGGAGCACAGACAGTGCACCATGTCAGTGTGAAATTGGTGAGCGCTGCAGGTGCTGAGCTCCATGAAGGAGCCAGTGCAGCTGAATGAGAGGTTAGCGGGGCAGAATGGACAGAGACTGCTCAGAGCAAACTGGCTGCTAAGTCCTGGCCCAGGAGGCAGGCTCGGGACCTGGGAAGGAGTGGGGTCAGTGAGATAGACCCACCCAGGACACTGCAACTGCTGAGCACTTTGTTGGCAGGAGGGTACTCAGAAATGCTGCAAATTGAGAGAGCAGGCAGGAGTGGTTCCTCCAATCTGAGCTGCAAGCTAGAAAAGAGTTTTGACGCGTTATCAAAGGAATCTGTTGTGCCTGGGAATGTAGCAGTGGTGTTTTGGGTGTGATGCTGCCTTGAAAGAAGTCTGGGATGGATGGTCATCCCTTATATGCTGTATTCAAACCTGGAAAGACAAGGGAACAAACACTAATAGCAACATATGGGCCCAGTCTGGCCGCTGTGACAGAGGTTATACCCATCCAGGGCTCTTCCTTCTCTGCAGGAGCAGGTGAGACTCTGCTGTCCCCCAGAGCTGACTGGAGAGCACTGACTCTCCTTGGAAAATGCAAATCACCCTCGTTGTTTCTATGTCTTGTCAGATTGTATAAAGATACTTCAAGTTAATGCCAGGCCACCATGTGAGTTGCTCTCTGTATCTACTCTGTCCTCCTCACCACTGTTCCCCTTCTGCATCAGGGATGAACACAGGAGAGCGTTAGACCAAGAACAGACCCACTGAGTTTCCTTATTCATTTGATAAGGCCTGTTAATACACCTGTACTGATTGACATTAATTAGCTGTTAATTTTTCCTAGTTCTCTTCTATCAGCCTTCCCAGGACTTCTGGATACGGCCTCAGATGACAGGACTGTCTGCCTGCGCTGCACAGCTCCACTGATACTCTGAGCGATGCTGAAGGTTTGTATCAGCAGCAGACGCCAACCATCCAGGCACAGGTTATTGTTTATATCAGCTAAATTACCCAGTGACCCAGGCCTGCTTCCTGCTGCACTGCCCAGCAGTCCTGCCTATTTACCATTTAGGTCTGGAATTGCAATAATGACATTACGTGATATAAAGCAAAGCTCCACCAGCTTTCCCGCTCTGGCTCTCCTCCTCCCGTTCTGCACAGAGGGCTCTCTCCCAGGAGGAGTCAGCAGTGGATTTGCTGCTAGAGATTGTGCTCGCTCTGGCTTTGCCTGTATCCTTCAAAGAGAATCACTGTGAGGAAGGAAGAGTTGTTAGTTTAATCAGACTGTTTATCCCTTCAAAGTGAGCAGTTCATTTGGAATAAGTAGGGGAGCTCAGTGGACTCAGCTAACAGCAGCTTTATCCCACCAATTTGTGCTTCCAGAGATGGCTTCTCCCTTCTCCTGAAGGTGCAGGGGAAGTGGTGGGTAAGAGGTACGCTTGGTCCAGACATACAGAGCAGGGGTGTAGCTGTTGTTAGTGCAAAAAATGCAGTTATAGAGGAGCCTGGAGCTGTGAGAGCATTTGGGAGAAACGTATTAATAGACTGCGCTAGGCAATGAGCACCTGTGAGATTGACAGCAACCAGATTTTATGGATTGGGACTTGTGGGTCCTTGTGGGGAGGGGGCTGGGCACTGTAAGGGTTAGCAGCAGTGAGACAAGCGGTAGCGGGCAAGCTGAGTCTGGCACATCTGGTCTGAAAGCAGGTGGTTGTGGAGAAGGGCTGGTGGCTCCATCATGCACAAGGACAGATTACACTCAAATTTACGCTCCCAACAAGAGATTGTTCCTGCTTGGAAGCATGGTGCGAGTGGCACCTCTGATGGACCAAGGAGAGCTTCTAAAAAAACCTCTGCTATGTTTAATTCCCAGACTGAGAAACAAATCCTCAAAGCAGGTGTGATGGCAAAACAGGGGGTTTTGCCCAGTTTGCGGCAAAGTGAAGGCCTAACTTGTTGCAAATGTGATGCCTTCACAAGTGGATGTGTTCTTCTTCTGTTCAAACATTGGAGGATGGGGCTTCATTTTGCACATAAGACTGTCTGTGGAGGGTACTGAGGCAGGAAGGGAGTAGCTGTGGAGTAAACGGGACTGCATGTGAGAGTGTGGGTGAGTAATGTGTGCAGCCTCATTCACAGCAGCACCACTTCATCCTGCACCAGCAGAGCCCTGGTCACCCCCTCCCCAATTCCTGTCTGCATGGATCTGAGCAAAAAAACTTTTGGTGGACGGTGATTTGGCTGTAGCTGGATTTACTCACGGTTTTGGGAACACGAAAAGGGACTGGCATGCCAACCCCATCCTGCCCCAAGTACTGTTGAGGAGTACAGAGATGGCAGATCTTGTTAGAGCAGAAGTGTGTAGTAGAGCCTGTGCCTTCTTGTGCTGCTCTTTGAGCCATAGCCGCAGAGAGTGGGG
>NW_008795479.1:898603-917418 GCF_000699145.1 Aptenodytes forsteri
ATATACTCTAGCTATAGAGTAGCTAGGGACACATCCGGACAAGAGCTGCCACATGGTAGAGGAGAAAAATGTGGAAATTTGATAAGTGAGGATAAGGTTGGGGAAGGCAGTAGGACCTGCTTCAAGGGAGGCATTTGGTCAGCCTGTCTTCCTTGCCCTGTGGTGATGGAGTCAAGGTGCTGCAGTTAAATCGCTGATGCTGGCACTTGCACAGGATCTTGTATATTAACCGCACTGCTGTTCTGTTGCAGACGTGTGAAAAATTACCCTGCTGAAACTACACTAATCGCAGCATGCAATATGTATACTTGCAAGCACAGTATGCGAAGTCTGACTCTGCCAGGTAAGGATATGCTACAGTTCTCTCACACTTGCTTATGACTATTTAGTATCAGCACAGCAGCAGCACCAGTGAACCCTGTTTATATTATGCTGGGACTTTATTATATTAGGTGCTGCACAAAGAAACAAAAGTGCTCCTTTTCCCAAAAGCAGCTCAGAGGCCAAGTGTGGGACTGGGGCTCTGGGCACCCGTAGTCTGTAATGTCTTCTTCTCTGTGTCTCTTTGGATTTCATGCAATTTGCACTATACAGATCATTAACACAAATGTGTTGATCAAATCTCTGTGACTAACTAGAAATTGAGATTTTATTCCTCCCTTCACTCCAGTAGGAGGTAAGAGACCCCATGCCCAAAGCTTATTAGGGATCCAGATTGCACCTGTATAACCCTTGGTGAGTTCCTGAAGAGTGTGTGTGTGTTGATGATGAACTTCTGATTTATAAACCTCCTATTTACAAATTAATTCTTAAGCACAGACACGTAGGCTGACCTGAGAAACCAGCACTGACAACTACCTTTCAAGTCCATTATATTCTCACTAAATCTGCTGCTCTCTCTGGCCTCTGCATTGGGAAAGAGCTCCATGTTAGAAAACGCATCAATGGTAAAATTAAAAGGGATAACAGTTTCATTGCTTATTATCTGAGATTGTTTGCAGTTACTACCATCCTTTTAACTTGAGGTCTGAGCTAGCAGCCAAGCTAGAGGGCAGGTATTTACCCCTGTTCCTGGTGCCACCACCTTCCTTGCTGAATGTCTTATTGCATGGTTGTGGAGGAGTTATGACAGAAATGAGGCATGTCCCACGGGAGGGTCAGCTGTTGAGTGCTGGGTGCACCTCTTGGGATAGACTCTGGAGGGAGAGGGCTTTGCAATGACAATGACAATCCAATGACATTGGATTTGTCATTCATCTGCCATCAACCAACAGCTTTTGAAGACCATAGCAGGAACCTGGGCGGGGGATGGTGTGGTAAGCTAGCACCTGCTCTTGCTAGCAGTGATGCCCTTGTGTTTTCTTTGCTGTGCCTGGGTTTGCTGTGCTGGGACTTGCTGAGCAGCCAGGACAGGGTCTCATCTGGCTAAGCGATAGTCCCTTCATTGATGTCTCCATGTGAATTACCCACTACTTGCAGTTGCAGGATCCTGCAGTTTCATCTGGCCGTATTCCCTGGCACCTTGACTTTCAGGAGAATAAATTTCCACCGGTGCCTGTAACTGCATTAATTACTGAGCATGCCTGGAGAAGCTTGTGTGAGCTGACCACTTCTTCCCTGAGGCCATCTGGGAACCAGAAAAAAGGCTGCCTGGAGTCCCTGTGCCCTGAAAAGCTGTATTCCCTAGGAACATGCCTAATCACAGCAACAGGAAGCCGAGATAAATGTGTGCAATGTCCCAGAGCTTTGAATATCTGCCCAGGAAATGGGATACCTGCAGGCCTCTTTCTGCCTACAGGAGATATGAACATCCATCTGGCACTGCATCACGCCATGTGAACATACCTGCAGATAACTGTGCAGCTTGTTCAATCCCTGCTCAAAACGTGCCTGGCCCAGACATGGATGCCATTGTGCTGACAGGCAATGTGCAGTGCTGAATGCTCCAGCATCAATCCAAGCCCTGTGTACTGATGTATACAGCTGGAGCAACCCATGGCTGGCTCTGCTAGATGACACTGCAGGGCTGTTAGCAACTGTTTTTTCCTGTAAAACTCAGAGCCTGCAAAACAAGAGGTACCTGGTTGCACTGCTGGAAGCAGCAGCTGCATATCACACTCTCACAGGCTCCTGCAACTCGCTGCTTGTGAAGCTGACACAAGACGACACTTCAAAGCTACCCCAGTACAGCTCCCAGTAACCTGGTGTGGGATGTCTGTATGGGGTGAGGTGGAGTTAGCTTGCCCAGAGATGTCCAGGGATGTGAGAGGTCCTGGAGTACATAAGAAGTCACCCCAGGGATGGAAGTTGTGACACAGGACCTGCTGGAGTCCCATGCGCTTTTGGAATGACAGCTGGTGGCAAAGCTGGGTCTCCAGGGCATCTCAGATGGCACCAGACGTCTGTGTAGGCAACTGAGTCCCTATTCTGGTTGCAGAGCAGACACTGGCTTCACTTGAATCTCTCTCCGGACCTTGCCAACTAGAGCTCCAGGGCTTGGTTTGGTTACCTTAATACCAATCTCTAAGTGCTATCTCAGATTCCCCAGGGTGCCCCACCTGTACATGAGTCTCCCATAGAACCTGTGTTTGATCTCTCAGCACTGTGTGGATGTCTGGGATACCCCAAGGCATCCAAAGCAGCACTATGAGTCAACATGTACGCGGCTGAATCCCAATTCCATCGACCGTGGTAGGAAGCTGTACATCCTGCTCCCTTGTAGGTGTCCAAATTTGAGTTGAACCTCTCAATTGGCTCTCCCTGGCCCGAATGTGACCTCTGTTTCTAAATGGAGTCTGAGGTGGCAGCTGAGATGGTGATGCTGGCACTGGGTATATCCATGGTTAGGTGAGATGAATCTTGCAGATGGGATTTAGGATTGTGTCCATTTTACTTGTTCGTATCGTTTGAGAGCTGTGTTTTGCAGGATGCTTTGGAGACCTCCTGGTGATGGCACATTTTCAGTGCGGGTTGAGACCTGCGGGTTGTGATGCTTTCAGTCCATTTTATAGGGGTGATGTTGATTTTAGCATTTGAGTTTCATGGTCATAATGTCATATGGGACCAAATGAAATGCTCTTCACATTTAATTATCATTAAATTATTAATTTCCCTTTATCACACAGATTTATCATTCCATCAAGAAAACAGGTTATGCTGATAAAGTCTATTTTCTGTGAACTCCTGTAGAACAGCCAGCTATTCCCTGTCCGACTGACAGGCCTGTAATTACCCGAGTCTTCTCATTTACCTTTCTAAATATTGGCACAGAATTACCTTTTTTCCCATCTGCTGAACCTCCTGGCTTTGTTCTCACTTCCTCACTTCCACCCATAGATCTGCCTTGGCTGACTCTCATACTAGCAGACCCAGGCAGTCTGCAAAGGTTTTTGCCTTTGGTCAGGACGGGAGCTCTCAGTTATCTCCAAGATTTCTTCCTGTAAGGGAGTCACATTTCTGCCCATCCTGCCACCCCTGGGTTTGTTCTTCCTTTTCTGTGAAGCAAGGTGTGACCTCCTTACTGAGAGCAATATTTGCAAGGAAATCTGGGTCACTAGATCAGTCTAAAGGGAACTTGCAGTAATTTTGTGGCATCTTTTGTGGAGGAGAAAACAGGTCTTTGGTCTCACAATGATCTTGTGAAGGCTGAGAAATTTTCCAACCCTCCACACAGGCAGAACGTGGTGTCCATCCGTGCTGCTCCCTGGTTGCTGCTCACACATCAGTCCTTCTGGCAAGCCTACCTCAGTTTTCCTTTGTGCATCGCACATGGCCACTCCTCATGTTTTGGTCTGGTCAGCTCCTTGGCTGTTTTCTCAGTTATAAACTTCTTGGGAAGCAAGAAGCCTGGAGTCAGGAACTTGGGAATCCAGCTGACAGTCTCAGGCTCTCTTGGATCCAATTTTTCTCCCTGCAAGCTTAGTAAACCCTTTGCTAGGATTAATAAGCCAACCCAGGTCTGCGCCCAAGTCCCAACCCACGTGTATCTTTGGCTGCTGACTCTTCTCACCTCACTTACTGTGTGAGTGATCCTCTCACCTGCCTCTTTCCCAAGTAGCTCCATAGAGATCTGCTGCTGAATGGAGACCCTCTCTGTGCCTGCCACTGCTGGACATGCAACCAAGGAATTAGAGCAGCACAAATGGCAAGTTTAACCAACTCATTACCCTTCAATATACAGTAAATAAAATAATTGGCTTTAGACCCCTCTCAAAACCTCTGCTGTCTTCCCGACACAATGGTCACAGTGTTTAAACTCTGTGCTCACAAGCATTAGGCAGCACTGGGGAACTGGAAACCACAAATACTTTCTCCTTGGGCAAACATGATAAATGTGTATTTACATAAAAATGGAATCAGGAAAAGCTAACAAGTGTTAAATACCAACTCTGGAGGCTCTGGTATGAAGGGAAGCACAGAGTATCAGGAACAGATGGATTGCAAAGCTTGCAGAAAGACTCATCAGAGCAGTTCCAGCTGCCTGAACTCATATATAAGGCACAAAGGAAAAGGGGGCCAGAAAACATCACAAGCCTTAAGACATGGGAAGTTGTGGTGTTGGCAGGGATTTTACCCGACATGCTTCTGCAGTGTCCTAGAAGGTATTAGCAGCTGTTTGACTAACGGGGTCCGGGTGATAGTGGATATTTGGATTTACAAAAAGTGTGGGAAAAGCCCTTCTATGACAACTCTGAAGGAAATTTAGCAGTCACAGATTAAGGGGAGAGTACTTGCAGGGACTAATAGCATGTTAAAGGATGGGGACCAAAGACTAGAGTGAGTATTTGGTTTTCATGGCGAGGCCGAATTAAGTGTCAAGTGGTGTGAAGATCTGTGCTGGAGCTGGCAGTGCTCAACATATTTACAAGAAAAGGAGATAATTGTGAGTGGCAGTATTTTTCATTGGTGCAGTATTGTTTAGGATAGTCAAATCTAAAGCTGTCTGTGCAGCCCTGCACCAGCTTCCGTGTCCTCGGGCTGCCTCCTGAGCTCTAAAAGAGATCCTGCAGGTCTTATGGCTGTTTTTTGTTCTTGGCCTCACTCAATGCCCTGGCATCCAGCACCCCAAATTTAGCATCACAGGACAAAAAGTCACGGCAAGGAGATCTGTAAGGAGACAAGGACCTGAAGGAAACTGAATCCTCACCACATGTATTGGGCTCTGCCAGGGCTCCTCATGTTTGCTCTGGAGAAAATTTGCCAGGACCAATATTCAGCCATAGCTGCAGAATTGGCTCGGGGTGTCTTTAAATACACTGATATGCACTGGATGCTCAATTTAAAAAAAATAATCTTTAAGGCTATTTAAATTTGTGCTGAGGGTAGAATTCAGCACCTGGGGCCACTGGTCTGTGAACAGACCCAGAGCTGGCCCCGTAGTCTTGGATACGCTTCTCTCTCTAGGGCACAGAGTCACTTTTTTCCTATTGCATTTCATATTTAATACACCTTAAAGGATAACAAGTATGTCAGCACCTTAATACTGCAATGTACTCTAGGACCAAATGTGATGCACAGATACAAATGATACTTGGACTGCATCCCAGTCCCCCCATCCTGTACCTTTTCCCTCTGTGTTTTAGGGAATAAATTCCCAGGATTCCTCTTCTTTGTGATATTGCAAGAGGCACAAGAAAGTCTTTGAAATGGCTTGCAGGTTTAATGCTTAAGAGGAATGTTTAATTTGGGCTCCCTAAGATAGCCTTGATCAGATAAATGATGAAGGGCTCCAGCAAGAAGGGACACAAATGTTTGACCGAAAGTTTGAGAAAGCTTAAAAAAAAAAAAAAATTCCTCAAAACAGCAAAATAGACAAATTTGAGAGAAAAAAAAAAGTTAAGAAACCAAACAAGAGGGACCCGTTCAGTGACATATGAATTTGCCAAAACTGCAATAAATAGACAGGCAGAGCTGAAGTGTGAAGTGTGGAGGTGTATTCCCGCTTGTAATTATAGAGAAACAAACACACTTTGTCATCCTTGTGGGAGAAAGCATCCTTATGAAATGCCTAGCATCCACCTTGTTGCTGAGATTAATACGCTGGATATTTACATGTTAATGCAACACATCTTTGCTCAGACCATCATAATGCCATTAAAAATAAGTAAACACATTCAAAGGATTGTTCAAAGGAAAATTACTAGTAGTGGATAAAAAGAAGCCCTGAAAAAAGATACCCAGGAAAAATGGAGAAGGCGAGAGGTGCTGGGCACAAGCTGCATTAAGGGAAGGCTGGACTAGAAATAAGAAAAAATATTCCTATGAAGGGGAGCAGTCAGGGGCCCAGGAGAAGATCATTCCTCCCAGATGTTTGTTCAACCCCATCTTATAAGCAAGTTTATACACTCCAGCGCAGCATGGTTGTATTGGTATGGTATCTACCTTCGTCCATATTATTTTAGAGCTGTTATCGGCCTATTTGTTCCCTAATCTGTGTTTCTGAAATGGGCTGTTCTTATGTAGGCTCTAGGCACGTGTCCTCCCTAAATTGCACCCTATTTTTTTGCGGACTATTTCTCCCAATTTGTCAGGGTTATTTTGAATTCTAATCCTGGCTTCTAAGTTGATCCACCTGCAGATTTAATAAGAAAAGTCTTTATTCCATCATGAAAGTCAGGTGTGAAACGCTAAATAACGCTAGGCCTCGGCCAGATTTCCTCTTGATATATTTTCCCATTTTGAGCTAAAACCATCTCCCAAGTAGATTTTTTTTTTTTAATAGTAGATGGTTTTGCACTTGTTTTAGAGAAGCTTAACTTAGATGACTTTCTCTACCTCATCTATAGGAGTGTCATACAAGATGTGTCAAAAGCTGTGTGGAAATCCCTGTACATGGCATCTTCTCTGGGATGTCGGGAGGATTCTTGGAGAAAACTGCTGAATGCTCTGGACCTGCAAGTCTAGAAGCCCTCCATGATGAAAGTCATGAAGCCCAGCTAATACAAAAATTAACTTCCTAATCTGTTATCTCCTTCCCTTGTATCACTGAAGATTTCACACTTCTGCCACTGGAGCGAACTGGAGTAGCTCCCTTTTGAGTAAAGGCTGTAGCGAAAAGAGCCTCGTGCTTGTGACTGTTGCCTCTCGACAGCATTTCTGCGTGGTGAAGTGCTGGACCACCCCTTGCCGTTGCCCTCTGTGCACTGCCAGTGCCTTACAGACTGGTCGTGGGTGCCTCTCAAGTCCTCTGAAGTTGTGTCTCGTTTGGAGCCCAGACCCTCTGACTTTGTGCTTAATACCCTGTGCTGTTCTTAATTGTCCATCCTAAGTAACCTGAACTATTTTTCCTTTCTTTTCACTTCTGTCCTATGCTTGACATCAATGCAAA
Source organism: Aptenodytes forsteri (assembly GCF_000699145.1). Taxonomy (NCBI): domain Eukaryota; kingdom Metazoa; phylum Chordata; class Aves; order Sphenisciformes; family Spheniscidae; genus Aptenodytes; species Aptenodytes forsteri. Next base: position 905,931 of record NW_008795479.1, read on the forward strand.
GTTTCTAGTTTTGAAAAGTTGGTCTTTTACTAAATTCCTCCTGCTGCTTCCTCATCAGAATAGTTTTCAGTTGTTGCTGTTGTTTCTCTAAGTAACCATGAGTTCTCTTTAGCATCTGCGTAGATTTCCCTTCCATGGGCTCTTCCTCACCAATTTTACCAGTTTATGAAGCAGCTGGTTTTCTTCTTGTTTTTCTTCCCTTTTGGCCAGAATCAAATCTAGAAAAACTTCAGCTTTAGGGTTTTTGTTTGTCTGTTTTACCTTTTGGATAAAAGCTGTTCTGCCAATGCAGTCATAAAACTTGCCAAGCAATCAGTGATTTACAGGATCCCTGTCAAGCAATCCTGAGTAGCTAAAATCCCTTGCTACTATCAAATACTATTTTTTGGATGATATTATGAACGACTCATTAAAATGGCTGGTCTGTTTTCTCTTCCTAGCTGAATTTCTGTATGCCTCTGCTTTAGTAGCACCCATTTTTCCTTCTTTAATTCTTATTCAGAGATATTTCCTCCTGCAGTCTCATACTCAGTGAATGTACCTATGCTCTTGAGATCCTCCTTTTTCTCCTTGTTCGCCCTTCCTGAACAAGCTATACAGTTGGATATTAATATTCCAGACATAAGTTATCCCAACAAGCCTGTTATGCCAATTAAATCAGAATTTTGCTTTGTATGAAGAATTTGAGCCCCTCCTGTTTGTTCTGTTTCTAATGTTTGTATACACAGATTTCTAAGACACGTTGTCCACTAAACACGTTGTCCACTATTGTCCTTGTCCTCTTATGAACTACAAATGGTTCAAAAGCCATCCTGAAATCAGTATGGTTTCTTGCTTGTCAAAAGATTGTTTCAGAACATTACTTCTCTGGTGGTTAGAATCCTATTAATTTTCAGCCTATGTTCATGGCAAATTTATATTTATTTATTCTTGTGCCAATTTGTGCTTTGGATTAAATAGGTCTTCTCCCTCCATGGTGTTTACTTCCCTGTCTTATTTATAGCAAGCTTTTCCATCTCTCCTTAGCCTTCGCTTTGTTGCATTGAACAAACTGAGTTCTGTCATTTCAGATGGACTCCCATTTTTGAGCAGAAATCCTTAGGATCAGTGCCTAAGCATGCGCCTGTTCCTTTCCTCTGCTAAATTGCACTGGAGTGATGTTACTCCAGACCTCAAGATCAGTCAGCCCTTCTTGTGCAATAACCTTACTCCACTTTGTATTGATGATACTTCAACTTTAGGCCAGCTACAAATTTTGTGATAATTCCTGCTGGAATCGCTCAATGAAATATTAACTCCTAGATGGCTGTTTAATAGCTGATCCATTGCCTACTGGTAGAAATTAGCATCAGGCTCTGGACACCTTGAGGCAGGGGGTCTTTGGTTTGCCATCAGCAGGTGAGCAAGGGCTCCAGGAGATGGGATCGTGCTTAGTGCTCTCTGTTTGCTGTGAAAAGGGACGCTGCTGGACACTGCACTGGGCTGTGGGTTGGGGATGGGATGTGGGTAGCGTGCTCATTTGCAGCTCCCTGGAGCAGGAGCTTTGCTGGGCTTGGCCTGTTCCTGAGACAGTGGCTTGAGGTGGCAGAAACCAAGTAGTAATTCCAGAAAAGGATCCTTTTAAATAAGGCAATTTTAGCTTAAACTATAAAACTCAGCAGATGCTGAAGACGAGAAGTCTGGCTTATCCAAACACAAGTGTTTACTGCTGTCATCCCAGGGCTGCTCTAACAGCCAGGAGGAGTGTTAGAAATTAACAGGCTGAAACTGTGTCAGAAACTAGGCAAAGCAGATTAGTGCAGCATTAGAGCAGGCTGCTCTCCTGTCCCGGTGGAACACACCTCTGATGGTGCAGACTGGTCCTGCTGGTGTGATGGGCATGTTGGGCATGCCAGGCTTGGGCTGCACTGCAGCGTCACTCCCTGTCCTCCCCTCTCCAGCCCCTCTGATGGGGCTGGCCCCACACGCTGTGCCCACTGCTGTGGGCTGCGCCTGGGATGTGGAACGTGGTCTTGCATCCTGTCCTCCAGCGGTGGGTCTCGAGTGCCCCAGAGCATCTTGAGTGGCCCTGGGTGCTGATGTTTAGGCACTGCAGCCACCCAGAAGGTCTGAGCCATGACTGGTCAGCTTTGGGTAAAGCCGCCTGTGTGTAGGTGTGCAGGGATAGGCATCTCCGTGGGTGCTGAATGTGATGTCTTGACTTCTTTTACAGTTGCTGGAGACCGAAAAGTGTTTCAGCTTGCTCTGGGCACCTCTTATTTGACAGGTGAATTGCTCTGGTTCAAATAAATGTGAAGGCAGAGCTGGCCAGAGCTTTGTGATGATCTGTCTTGATCTGCTCTTGCGGCCAGCTTTCTAAAGGAACCAAGAGACTTTTAAGCTCAAACAAGCCAGGTTTTATTGTAATATGAGCTAAAATACTTAACAGAGATATCTCAAAGAGACAGATCAGATCGAATAGGACTAAAAAGGGTTTATTTAACTCTCCCCTGCCCACTTGCAGAAAAGAGTATTGCCTTCAGGCTTGTTTTCAGTCGTCTGACTTTCTGAGGTGCAGAAAACTCTGCATGGTCTCCTTTGAGTCCAGGAACGCTTCTCCCTCTTCCAATAGTGTCTGCTCCCTGCATGTTCTCATCGTGCAGATGTCCCAGCACCTCCTGCTATGTCTGCTGAGCCTAGCCAGCTCTGAATTCCCTGTGTCAGTGTGGACAGAACCTCAATGAAGACTTGCCTGCAAGGATGGTGGGGAAGGATACTTCATCCCTGCAGCATACTCACAATTGGCGACACACGGTCTGCTGCAAAATGTTCCTGGTTCCCAAACAGAGAGACCAGAGAGGCTCCAGGAAAAAATATCTAGACTTCTTTGAGGTACCCGTGCATGGAGGGGAGGGGAAGGAGCTTTCATGGGCCTTCAGTGAGGTTCAGTGGCTCTCCCCTGTGCTTGTTGTGCATGCAGGGTGTCTGCTTCCCCGAGGCGAACCAGCCAGACGCTGCTTTCCCAGATCCATCATTCAAGAAGGGCAAGGAGCGTCTGGGGAGCTACAGGCTGGTCAGCTTCACCTCCTGGAGGATGTTTCAGGCACATAAAGGGCAAGAAATGTCTGGGAACAGCCAGCAGGGATTTACCAAGCGTGCCTGACCAACTCAATTACCTCCTATGATGTGATGTCTGTCTGTATGGAAAAAGGGGGAGCAGTGGATATTGTTTATATTGATTTTTAGCAAGGCTTCTGAGGTCACAAAGCATCCTTATAACCATACCGGGTAGTTATGGACAGGCTGAATGTATGGTAAGATGGGTGGAAATTTGTCTTGCTGTTGTGTTTAAGGAATACTAGTCAACACTGCTCCTTCTGTCAGTCCCGGCGTGGGTACCTGTAAGCCACCCGCTGATGCTGGCATTCCCTCTTTCCGAGAAAGGACTTATGCTCTTCATGTGAGGGCTGCCTTTGCCAAACAGCTCTGACTCACCAGCATCCATGCCAGCCTGCTAGGAGCCCCTTTAAGAGGCCCAGCCCTGCCTCAGGTACCTCTTCTCCATGGCTGTTCTCCGAGCTGGTGGCAGCTCTTTGCTAAGGACGCTTGGACATTCCACCTCCAGGCCATGCCCAGCTCCTCCAGGTAGTGAGCTCCAGCCCTTTATTTCCTCTGTGGGCTTTTCCCTCTCCCTAGGCAATGGTGCATCTCCCCAGAGTCTGTGTTGTTTCTGTCAAGGGTATCCAGACTGACTCACTCATGGGTGCAGCTCCCCAGAAAACCATGGCAGAGCAGCCTGCGGCGTCCTGCTGTCTGGAGAGCCCAGGAGCACCCTTGGCTGTCTTCTCAGCATCACAGCCTGGCTTCTTCTTGATGCCTCTGCCAGATGATGGAATGAGGATGACTGGAAGCAGGGAAGACCTAGAGGAAGAGGCCCTCCAGGAGTGTGCAGAAGATCCAGGGGCTGTGGTAACTTGAGGTGACCAAGGTGTCGCTGTGAATGCATTTGCACTGTGCCAAGCTGTCTGTGCAAATAAGGTCCTCTCACGTTGGGAGGGAGAAGCCTGTGGTGTTTGGTGGACGGTGAGCCAGCAGTGAAGAGGCTGCATGGTTTTATGCTGTGTGAAGAGTTATGTAAGCTCTGAATAATAACAGAGCTGTTAAATATGACTTCTCAGGGTTGAACGCAAAAAAATAACAAAGCGATCATCCTGGCAGGCACAACAGGAGCTGGAGAGAAGCAAAGTGCTGTGAAGGAAGGATCTTCTTGGTGACTCGAGCTCTTGTCTTCCCCACTAGTGGTCAGAGGCAAAGCTGTGTTGAGAATCTGTGAGCTGCAACCTTCCCCAAAGGCCAGAGCTTGTGTCAGGCCTCTGGTCCACTCTGCTGTGCTTTAGGGACTTGCAAACTGTTACCACCAAACTGCTGTGGAAAGGGGAGCTCAGCAATGGCCCTGTCCTGCTTTCAGTGTGTGCAGTGGGATGGGAGGCAAATGAGGGTCTGCAAGGCACCAGGGCTGTTGTGAGGATGGAAAAGAGGCAAGCCAAGGGGACTGGTGCTTCTTGTGGTATACTCCTTTAGGACACAGCGAGCGGTTTTTCTTCAAATGCGTAATATATAAAAGCACAACTCCTCCCTGAGAAGAACCTGCTAAAGACCTCTGTGGGTGTGCAACTCTTGCCCAACAAGGCAGTAAACAGAACCTTCCTGCTTCGAACTCACTGAGCCACTGGTCCCCGACACCCTGGCTGCATCCCCTGTCCCTGGAGGTACGTATGCAGTCTGCCTCCCCTACCAGGCTGTGCTGCAGGAGGCATTGCTGAGGCTCGCCAGGACACATAGCTCAGCACTCTCCCTTCCACCCTGGGGGAAAACTCTGCTGTCTCCCTGCAGATATAGAGGCCAAATGCCCGCTTTAGTGAGTTAAACAGTGTGAAGGGATTGTCACTGGATGGCTATTATCTCTAGATGGGGTTGGTTCAGGCCAAATCATGCTCTCCCAAACTGTTTCTGGATGAGCATGGGGAGGTTTTGCTGGGCAGGGACTGTGCTCAGAAGCAATTTGTGTGTTGAGCTCACTTGTGGAGGTTGAAGAGAGTTTGATAGCCTGGATATGGGCTGGGTGATGCCAGCTGACATCAGCGCTGGAGAACAGTCCTGGATGCATTTAATTTACTAGTACAAAGAGACATCCTGGCTGGACAAACTGTAGAGCTGGGCTGGTGAAGGGCTTGGTGCCAGGTGTGGGAACAGTGCCTGCTGCATGGAGCAAGGTGTGTTCACAGCCGGAGGACTCATGGGAGAAGCGTGTGGACAGCACAGGCTCCTTAGACACAGGCTCCTCCATATGGAGGTGGGCAGCTGACAGATTCACAACAATGGTTTGTGCACAGGGATGCACAAAAGGGTATGCTCTTGACATGTATGTGGCTTCAAGCATTTGTGTCCCCTAGGATGCAAGTCCAGTGTCCTTGGCTGTGCCTGATGGAAGCACACAATCTCATGCTTGGCTCAGCTCTGGGTCTGAACATGCCATGGAGATGCTGCCTGGAGAGTGCTGCTGTCTCCAAGACGAGCAGGGGACCAGTTTGGTCCAGAGATGGCCCGTGAGCTTAGCTTTGCTGGCTCGAGGGCAGCAGTTCTGGTGCTTGGCTGTTTCTCTGCAATGGGCTGAAGCCATGTGTGCTCCTCCCTGATTCCGGGGGAGCTTTTTGCTCCCTTTGCAGCTGTTTGTTCTTGGGAACTGACAGTCCCAGGAAAGCTGCCAAATCTCCGGCTGATGGATGAGCCCCTCTCAGAGCCTGAAAACCTTTCAGACAAACAGAGCGGATCTCTTTAGGGAGCTGCATGTGGGGATAATTCAGAGTGAGGGGGCAGAATTGAAAATGGGAGCACTGTAAAGGATGGTGACAAAAATGCCTCTTCACGTGCATGGGAGTCCCCAAAGCTGTGCTGGGATGAGAGTCCAGGAAACTGAAATTACTGGCCTGAGACAGGGAGAATATGAAAGGAGTTAAGACACAGTGAAGATGCGAGCTCCTGACATGATGGGGAAGCAATGTGCCTTAAGAACAGGCATTAAAACGAGCAAATTTGGAATGAAGAGAATGAAATGATTCCTGTCATAGCTGGAGATCTGGGGAACTCCTGGCTGCAGTGTGCCATTAGACTAAATGACTTGGGACTTAAACATCTTCTCTGGCACTGCTTGTGGGTCAGTACTTCCAGCAAACCCTTCTCAGTTGAAAGGCACTTAAAGCGAAGCCAAATTACCCCAGGGCCTATGTGGATTGGCTTTTCTTGGATATCATGCTTATAGAGAGAGCAACAGGACAGCAGAAAACAAATGGCAAAATCAGATCGCAAAGGCTGCTGGCCAAGGTTACTAAATGCAGGCAGGTCAATCTCTGCCTCGTAGTGCTCACATGTGGGTCTCTTGTGGTCCTTGGAAACGTTTCCTGACCATCTCCAGCCAGCACCAAAGCAAGCAGCTCTTGGTGACCTGTTGGTCTCTCAATCAGGCTGATGCTCTGGTGTGTTATCCCACAAGTGTGCTCTGTCAGTTATCCCACATGCAGAGAAGTGTCACCGTCCAGCACTGCTGAACCAAGTGATATCCATCCAGGAATGGGAGCACAAGCTGTGCAAGCCATTAGAAAGCATATTGAGGGCTCCAGTGCAAGGCACAGGGGCTCTTCCAAGCCTTCTGGGCTGCAGACTCCTGCAGACAAAGGAGACACCTACCATTTTTGAAAGTCTGGGTATCACACGTGGGATTTTTGGCTTTTTATCCAGATGCTAGGGTCAAGCCCTTTTGCCGTAGCCAACAAAGTGGTCCACAGGCTGCAGTCAGGTCAGGCTGCTTAGCACAGGGAATTTTCTTAGTCTCTACATAAGTTTGCTGACAGTTTACTGGGGGAGTGTAAAGCATGGCTTTCCCTCGGTGTCCTTAACTGTGCTGCTACTTCACCCCACCAGGCAATCAGCCTGCATCTGGTTGCATGTCCCTGTGAGGTCCTCCTCCACCAAAGTCTTTGTGCTATCAAACAGTGCCGGTGAGGGGCCTGCTCTCCTCCAGACACAGCTTCCGTCTCTTTCTTTCCCTCCAGTGGTCCCCACAGGGTGGGGAGCAGCCTGGCATGATGTCCTGCAGATGTTTGGCCCAGGTTAGCTCTCCCCATGCTCAGCCAGCCGACACGCAAACTGCTTGGCTGGGCTGATGTTCCCTCGCTTGCTCTGCTAAGTAGCGTCTGGAGCGGCTCTGGGAAATTAAAGCCTTAACAGAAGCTGTGGTGACAGGTCCTGCCTGAACACATGCATTTTCATCCTCCCTCAATGATTCTTGGCTCAAGTGATGGTCCTGCGGGGTGATGGGAGTGATTCCTCCTGGTTCTCACGGAGAAGACCTATGGGTCTGCTGGGAGCCCCTGCAGAGCCCCGAGCCCGCCAGCATGAATGACTCAGCTGGCCCCACCAGGCCAGGCCGATGTTTGCAGTGCTCCTGAGGAGCAGCAGCCAGGGAACAGCAGGGAAGGGGGCAGAGCAATCTGTTGCTGAGTGCAAGTACAGGGGCCAGAACCAGGAGCATACAGGCAGGGGGTGGCTGGAACAGGCAGACAGAAACCGGAGCAGAGTGCTGGGTGGTAGGTGGGCTGGCAGAGACCCAGGGAGCCTCTGTGCTGGGGCTTCACACCTGCCTGATGCATCTCTAGGGAGCAAATCATACCTGCTTGCCTGAGCAGTGTTGCATGCATCCTGGGTTTTCTTGAGGACCATAATTGCACTAATGAAATGGCCATAAAGAGCAAGACACAAACGTGTCTCTCCCCTGTCATTTATGTCCTGATGGCCTTAGAGCTGGTGCCCATGTTGGAAGGACAAGTGGGAGGGCTGTGCAGCAAAAGGGACACCGCTAATGGCACCAGGAGGTCTTTGGGTTGGGGCCATGTGGCCCAAGTGGGACTGGGGCCACATCCCTTCCAGGGAGGAGTCTCAGTCACACAGGAACCCAGTTCTGCTGCCAATCTGGTAGGCAAACATGTACATTTACTGCAGCCCAGCAGAGCGAGCGCAGTGCCCCAGGCACAGCTAGACTCTTGTGTACTGCCTGGCTAGGGCTGGCACACGCAGGCTGGGGGGGTGGGTGACTGCTTATGGGGCTGCTCCTGCTCCCAGGCAGGTCTCCTCAGCTTCAGAGCAATCTTAAAACTCCTCCAATTGCTCCTGCCTCCCCATGCTGTGCTAAGGTGTGACATATCCTTCTCTTTCAGGCACCACCTCAGGATGAGATGAAGGCATGAGGGAAGCCTGCTCTTCCCCAACTGTTGCGAAAGCTGCGGGATGGATTCAGCCCTTGTGTGTGGACAACAATGTGTAAGTGTGGATAGCAAATGTGTCTACACGAGACCTTAGCTCCCCTAGGACTTACTGGGGCTGGACAGCAAATCACTCCCCAGGGTCTGTACTGTCCTCACTGGAGACACCTGCTCAGTTGTAGGCACCTTCTTGTAGATATCTAAAAGGAGATGTCTGCAACCTGGTGCTGAGCAGATGAAGCAGATGTGGACAGTCCCACACTCTGTGGCTGGGAGCAGGCATGTTTTTTGGCTGTGGGGCAACCTAGCAAGGTTTGAGAGCAAAGTGACTGGAGGAACAAGAATGGGGTGGCAGCCCCTGGCAAGGAGCAAACTGTTGGTCCCAGCTGGTACTACCTGCGTGTCCCATCCTGACAGCACTGCTGCAGGGCATGGGACATGTCCTGGCAATGCTGGGCATAGGATACACCATGCTCAGATATCCCTCCTAGCTCGGGACAGCACAGCAGCTTATAGGGATCACTGCCTGCTGATCATCAGTCAGGGGAGGACTTTTGTCCTCTGCAGGCCCAAATTATAACCACCAGCCTGCTGTAGGCATGGGCCCAGAGTCGGAGGCTGCTGGGCCACAGCAGGGCAGCTGGCTTTTTAGCTGAAAGTGATGCATTGGGTCAAAAACTGACAAGCAAAATGGCTCTCCAGCCCATGGAAATGGATGGAGGTCATGGTGAAAGTGGACCTAATCTGACATCTAGCCAGAGATACGCGTTCAAGCTCTGTGCACTGTGTTCCTCCTTGCTTGGCTTTTGCTGTGTGCTCCCCTTGGGATACATCGGGAACACAAGGCTTGTTCTTGCTCCCTGGCAGTACTCTAAAATTAGTCAGAGCCCATGGCCTAGTGGGGCATGGACTATGGCTTGGGTACCTCAGCCCTAGTGTTTCCAGTTCTTGTTTACATGCTTTCCTATTTAATGAATAGTTCTGCAGCTAATTACTGATGGGACTATTTATAGCAGCCTAGTTCTCCGTAATAGGTCTGTTCGCTGCTCCCTGCCTGCACACTCCTTTGATATAAATAGAGAGCCAGAGAGGTTGTAAAGCTGGAAGATACGGTGTGCAATAGGAAATACCAGGGGAGGGGATGAATCCTTCTCACCCCAGAGTCCTGCTGTTCTCTGCTATGTTACACCCTCTCTTGCAGACTCAGCCAAGCCTGTTATGGGAGGAGGAGTGACTCTCGGAGCCATGCCAGACCTGACCATGCCTTGCTATGGGACAAAATCACTGGAGAGACGATCAGCTTGGGGCCCTAGCAGGGCCAGAAGAGGAGTATGGACCATTGCCAGCAGCAAAACCAAGAGCTCCAGCGATGCACATGAGTCTGTAGTAACGAGACCTGAGTGGGATATAAGGAAGTCTGTGTGGGTCGGAGAAGGGAGGTGAGTGGATGAGCTGTGCGAGAGGGCAGCACACCTCAGGACATGCAGCATGAGCGGCACTGGTGCACCCGGGCAATCTTGCCTCCCAGGGAGCTCTGTAGCAGCAGGGGACCAAAGCTGAGGATAGGGGCAACGGTGAGTATTTCTGCAATCACTTTGCATTTCTCTGGCTGTTAAAGCAGCAGCATTTCCTCGTGTTGCCTCTGCTTAGCCAGGGGCTGGCTCCCATGACTTGCGCATCCCTTTTGCTATCAGACTGGAATCCAGAGCCGCACTGTGGCTCTGCTCCAGGGTGTCTAAGTTTGGTTCCAAAGTTTTCCTTGTTTTGTAAACAACCAGAAGGAAATACTTGACTCAGCATGGGGGTTAGTTGACGACACTGTGGATGCTACCAGCCTGCATGGATTCAAAAAACAGCTGGATAAATTGGATGAAAAATGCATCAAGGGCCATTAAACCTAAAGATACCACCTTGGGCTTGGGAAATCCCTGAGCCACAGGTCGCTGGGGGATGAGAAAGCATGCTAGGGATGCTTACCCTATTCTTACAGCCTTCCCTTACTGTCTGCTGTTGGAAATGGTGATAGGCAGACCAGAGATGGCTGCTTTTAAATTCTTCAAGTCAGTTACTAAACCCCATGAGCCACCGCTGCTTCAAAACCAGAATTTTGTCTCTGCGGGAGCCCCTGTCATGCTCAGTTCACTTCTAGCCTGCTTCTTCCACTGTTGCTGTGAACCCCCTTCTCCCCTACCAGATTAAAAACAGGAATGAGCCTGAGTGTTTGAGAGAAGACAGCATGTTATCCGGGCTTGTCTGGACACACAGATCTGCATTTCCAAATGGCCTCTGACAAGGGGCACAAATTTCAACAGACTGGGGTGGGTTTCCAGAGAGTTTGTTCCCACTGCCTGCTGCAAGTTGATCCCTTGTGCACAATAGTTGCAAACTTAGACCCCGCTTTGCTGGAGGTGGGCAACCAAAATTATTGACCCCATTTGAAAACGGGAAACGTATTAAAGGAAGTGTGACTCAAACGATGTACTTGAAGATATTCTAGCATGTTCTTCTTTACCATGTTTAAAGAGCTGGAATAGCAGAGTTGTTTCATCCCTGAAGAAGATGCTTGTTTCTGAAGTTAATTCCACAAATTAGGAGCATATGATGCTCTATCAGTAATGATAATTAAGTGTTCTCATATCGAATTGCAAACTTAGCTGTTCCATGGAACTACTTGTAGGAGAAGGAATTACAGAGCACAGTAAAAGTTAGTGGCTTTGGCTCATTAGTGACAGAAGATTAAATAGTAAATGTACTTGAAGCATTTGGTACTGTTTCCTGAAAGACAAATCGTTAGTGTAATCTGGTTCAGCTTGAAAATAACGCCAGGCCTGGCTGAGGTCTGTCTGCAGGCTGCAAACCCATGTGCAATGAGCTGGAGCTGCGCGGGGACAAAGCTCGTTGCAGCTCAGGAAAGTGAGAGCAGAGCAGGATGGTGTCAGCTGGTGGATGTCCCTGAGCAGGGGTCCGTGCACCGAAGGCAATGGGAGGGAGACTCCTGGAAATCTTCCTCATGCAAACAGCTCACTGCTGCCTGCAGTAGCTGCAGGTTAACCAGGTTTGCTCAGATCACAGTTTCCCAGCTTGCCCTGAATGCACAGAGACTTTTTCATAGAATCATAGAATAGTTTGGGTTGGAAGGGACCTTTAAAGGTCATCTAGTCCAACCCATGGGCAGGGATATCAACTATCAACTA
>NW_008795479.1:917873-961319 GCF_000699145.1 Aptenodytes forsteri
CAAAGCCTTCTCTTCTCTAGGCTGAACAACCCCAACTCTCTCAGCCTTTCTTCATAGGAGGGGTGTTCCATCCCCCTGATCATTTTTGTGACCCTCCTCTGGACCCACTCCAACAGGTCCGTGTCTTTCCTGTGCTGAGGGCTCCAGAGCTGGACGCAGTGCTCCAGGGGGGGGTCTCACCGGAGCAGAGTAGAGGGGCAGAATCACCTCCCTCGACCTGCTGGCCACGCTGCTTTGGATGCAGCCCAGGATACAATTGGCCTTCTGAGCTGCGAGCGCACATTGCTGGCTCATGTCCAGCTTTTCACCCACCAGTACCCCCAAGTCCTTCTCGGCTGGGCTGCTCTCAATCCCTTCATCCCCCAGCCTGTATTGATACTGGGGGTTGCCCCGACCCAGGGGCAACCTTCACCTTCCTTTTGCCTCTCCACCTTCCCCTGGCTGGCAACCATGCCTCCAGATGCCAAGTCAAGAAGATTACTGCTGAAAGGTAAATGCTGTTGGTCTTGGGGCAACCAGTGCTGAGAATAAGGCTGTCCAAACAATGATGAAAACAAATCTCTCTTCACCCCCAAAATGGCAGAGCTTTTGAAACTTGATTCTGGGTTTGATGCTCAGGTCTGTGGTTACTGAAGACTGGGCTGGACACAGCCCTGGGGAAAAAGTGCTGCTCTTCACACTGCTCTGGTTTCTGAACACAGGCTCTACACCAGTCCAGTGTCAACAAGATAGCAGCCAGATCATTAAGGAGCTCTGCCGGTGTAACCTGCCTCTCTCCAGTTGTCCTGCATGTTTCTTCCTTGTTCCATATTGCCATGCCAAATTTTTAAAAGCTCTGCAAAGATAGGCTGATGCTTGCAAGGCCATTATCGTCAGCACTGGAATAAATGAGCAGGTGGAAGCTGTAAGAGTTGCCAGAGAAGCATGGTGGTGCAGGGACTGTGCAGCCTCATTGGACTGGACAGCAATCCAAGTGACTGAATCGCTTTGGCATGGGCTGCCACAGCCCCGAGACCAGTCCTGGAGCCGGGCACCTGTTGCATGCACAGCAGTGGATCCCCAGTTTGCCACTGCTGCCCCTTTCCCCCACTTTTACCTCCAGACCCTGGGCATCCCCCATGGTCAGGGTCTGGATGGCACTGAACTGGGCAACCTCTTTGCCCCCTCCTTGGGTTGGGCTGTCTGTACTGTGCTGGGTCTGACTGCAGGGAAAACAGCTCAGTTGTGAGAAAAAGCTGCAAAAAACTTTTGGTAGGTAGCTTTCCCCCCGTGCACCCGTTGGACCTGCATTTAAGCTCAAGCCCTTGCCCTTGGTCCTTGACTGAGCTACACGGCAGGTTTGTCTGTGTCTAGGCCCATACACAGCGAGTCCTGACCCTAACCTGCTTGGGTTTGCCCTTCTTGCTTGGGCTGTTATGGGAGCATGCCCCTTGCTAGTGTGGCTGCTGCCCTCACTTGCCTTGTCCTCACCTTTGGCTCCTGGCTCACCTTCTGTTGCAGAGCCACCCCGCTCTGCTGCCAGCCTGCAGCCCATGTCATGCAGGCTCAACAGACACAGCCCAGCCCAGGAGATGACTGTGCAGCTCTGCTCTAGACCTCTGGGTGTGCAAAGCATCAGATGAGCTCACACAGACTTCTGAGAGAATTGTCTATTCTGTGAGTTTCTCCCCACCCCTACCATGGCACATCCTATGGGGCAAGGAGAAGCATGGGCTGATGAGCACCCCTTGAGGGGTGGTGGGCTGGAAGTGACCAGGACAGTGGTGGTGAGGGAAGCAGGGCTGGGGTGAGCATGGCAGGATGAGAGAGGGACATGCTTCTCTCACGTTTCTGGTGCTTCCCTTCGAGAAGAGGGATGCTGCACCAGGTAGCTGTGAGCTTGCTGTATCCTTTTCCCCTGGCTCCTGCCCAGTCCCTGCTCTTCCATCATCTCTAATTCCCCTGCCTGGCTGCAGGCAATCTGCAGTATTTCTGCTGCATGTGTGCAGGGCCAGTGACTGGGCTTGTGCCAGCAGCCTCACCCTGCTCAGACCAGACAACATCAAGGCTCTGCACCTCACAAGTCAGGATCTTATGAGAATGTGACTCAGTTGGCATCAGAGCTACAGTATAAGGCAAAGCCATACAGACGAGGGTGACTGCAGCTCCGCTGGCTCCAGGGTGTGATGCTGGGGTGGAATGGGAGCGTTGCCCTCCTCTGCTGTTCCCAGGAGCCTGTGGAAAGGACTGCGATTTGTCCTGCAGTGATAAAGCATTGCATCTTCTCTGCGTGTCCAGGGAAAGGCTGAGGATAATCTCCTGCTCTGTGCAGCTCCTCTTGGCCTGACATACCTCGCAGCCATTTACTCTGCAGTGCTTGTGGTGTGGCAGCAGGAAGGAGGCAGCAGGAATGCTACCTGTTCATCTCCTGATATAGATAAACAGATATCCAAGGATCCTACTATGGGCTGGGGCATCGTGGCTAGCCTGGAAACACCGTGGAGTTTCAGCACAGCTCTGAGCGGTGTTTCTCACTGGTGAAATCTCTTGGGGTAAGGAAGGGCATGCTCCCTGGGATGAGCTTGCTCTGCTGCTCTATCCTCTCATTGAACAATGTCTCAGTACTGCCCTGCTTTTCCACAGCTGTCCAGGGAACAGCTCAGGGCAGAGTCTTCTCTTGGCTCCAGACTCCTGCACGTGCTGTTCTAGTTAGACACAGATTCACTGGAATCAGCTCTGTGATGACAGAATTTGCTCTGGATCCAAGTTCCAACTTGGTTTCAGGACAAGCCTTGGGTTCATAACTGATCTTGTGCCCTAGCTGCTGTGCAAAGAAAGGCCACAGACCTGCAGAGCACCCTAGTGCACTTCAGCCCACCCCATGGTCTGGGCAACCTCTGCCAGGATGCACAGCCCCTTGGGGCCTCGCTTGCACCAGGCAACACTGCTGGAGAGGGGCTGGTGCTTCTGGAGGTGTCATCACCTATGTCCAGACCTCCTGCTTGTGGCAGGAGGGAAGCCAGAGCATCTGGGGACAGGATGGAAGGGGGAGAAACATCAGCGGAGAAGCAGCAGGGCACAAGATGAAGTTGTGATGGCATCCAGGTGCGCTGACCCTGCTGCTGCCCAACACCCAGTGCTGCTTTGCTCCGCTGGAGCCTTGCTCCCCATGTCTGTCTGCCTTGGACGGGAAATGAAATGGGTTTGCATGATGAACATTACCACATTATCAAATCATCCCAGCCTAAAATTAGCCCTTAATGCAGGAAGGGGAAGGGCTTTGCAACGTGGAGCTGAATCAATAACAGCTTTTCTCCAACTCACCATACCTCCCTGTGTCTGTTCTCAGCAGCAGGAGTGACTGTGCTCCCCTTTGTTTAAGCAATGTCAGTATTTGGCTGATGACGTTGAAGCTGAGATCGATACTTACCAGGTTTTATAGTCTTTCATATGCCAGGGAAAAGAATGCCATTCCTTCTGTCCAGAAACAGACAGAAAGACTTGATGGTGAAGGAGAGGAGAGAAAATATAGTGCTGGATCAGGTGTTAATAAACTAATGATAATCTTGAGATGCTGTAAGGGAACAAGAAGAGGCGCAGGCTCTGGCTCACTTCAGTACCCCTCTTGCTTTCTGGGCTCTGTTGTCCCAGCACTTTGAACAATGAAGTAGGATGGGGCTGAGGAAATAATCTTCCTGCAGCCTCGCTGCTCGTTTAACTCTCAGCTGGCTGGGCATTGCTCTCGGTGTGTTCATGAATCCTCATCAAAGATTTATGCCCTCTTTAGAAGTACTCTCCTTAAGCAACTCATATTAACACAAGAGGTAAAGCCCTTCAAGGAGTGTGAGCTTTCTCCTGTAAGCAGGAGAGGAATTATTGCTGTAGCCTGCAAAGAAATGAATCCTGCAGTGCGAGTGCTGGGACAGGACTCCCTCCCTTGCAGTCCGGCTCCTGTCTGAGGGAGCTCTCCCTCAGCCTTCTCCCACCACTGGCATGAGGTCTTCAGGGCAGGTGAGACACGCCAGAGCCTTGCACTACAGGAGGGAGGTGAATGAAATAGCAAATGGAGAAAGATAAGCAGATGGTGATGGTGGGGAGGAGACCCCAGTCTGAAATCACCAGCTCAACCATAGAACAGCTTGTTGGGCTAGAGGGTGCAATCCTTTCCCAGGTCTCCCCTACCAAGACTGAGTCTGGAGCCAGCAAAGGAAATAGATGCTAATGGCTGGAGAAGTGCCAAGCCCTGATTCATGGTGCCCTCGCCTGCCCTGCAGCCATCATTTGAAGCACAGAGGTTTGCTATTTGTAATGAAATGCAACATGTACAGGAGGGTTTTCTCACCTTCTTCCTTCTTTGCTTCCTCCCTGCACAGGTTTGTGTGGACTGGACTTCAGCCAGGACGTCCTGGAGACAGATGTAAGGCTTCCTGCATCCTTTCTGATAGGTAGCAATCGCAGGGGGCCGGAGGGGCAGCTGAGCAGGCAGGTCACCAGTGCCTGTGGGGTTGGGAAGCCCAGCATTGCCAGGCAGGACTGTCTGGGGGTCTTGTCAGCATACTTGGGAATGTATGTCGGATATCATGTCTGTCCTCAGCTGTGTGTGCCCTGTGCAAGCGGCTCTAATTTAGTCCCATCCAATTCATTCCTGTACAAGTATGTAAACGCACGGTCTGTGCTATTTAAATGGTGGGAAGAGGGAAAGTCTCTTTGAATATTTACGTTAGAGACTATGAAATTTAATCAGCAATGTTAACAAGTGAAGAACCCTGCTGAGATTCCCAGTGAATAAAAAGGTTTTGACAGAGAAAACGAATAACTTGACAGTAGCCGAGAGGGAACCTAGAGTAAAATTGCTTCAAAGGCAGCTAGTCCAAAGAGATGTGGCAGAGAGCTCTTCCTTTATGGCGCCTTTAAACGAAAGACTCCTGGGAATGGCGGTAGCTGGTTTCACAGTCCTGACTCCCCTGTAGGAAGAGTGTACATGTGGAGGTGCTTACTGTGTGTACGTGCCTGTCCTAGGCATGCAGAGTGCCTCTGCCCCATGGCTTGGGTGCCAGTGTGTTTTGCTGGAAGCTGTGCTTCAGCCCCTGCACCACAGGTGTCAGGATTTCCAGAGCAGTGCAGCATGCCACCGTACCACTTGCTGCTGCATTTGACTTTTTCCACACGTGCTGTGTGCTTCGGGTGTGCATGGGGTATTTGTAGGTGCAATTTTTCATGAGCCATGTGGAGGATGAAGAGCGTGTGTGGCTCGAGTGTTGTACAACTGGGCATTATGGTGTGGAGCTGGGTGCATTGCCTGCAGACCTAAGCCTGCTGTTAGCTTTGAGGTGGAGAGCTGTGCGTGGGTTGGGAGTTACTGTATTCTGGTATGCTTTTGCCATGATGAAACAGTAGATGAGGCTGGACTGTGCCTACATACGTGAGTAACAGAGAGACTAGGGCCCATTGTGCAAACATCAGAGGGCTGATGGTGTCTGCCACAGCCATGGTTTCAACAGCAAAGGTACTAACCTCCTGGGGAAGCGTGCAGACTTTCAGGTGCATGTTATCCATCACTGCCAGTGCTTGGGGGAACAACACAGCACATGTATAGTCTATGCCCCCAGGCCTATGTGGAATTAATTTTCCTAGGTGCTTTCCAAGGGTAGCCACAGAAAATCCTTAAGGTTACAAAACAGCTGATGCAGGTTGACATGCTGGAGATGCAGACATCTCCAAATTCATCCAAATGGAGCTGCCTCCTGGCTAGAAGATCTCTCTTTGTGCAATTACCAGGACAGGTACATAATAGCGCCTGACATCTGCATTTAGTCAGGGGATTGCATCCTGTGCAAGAGACCAAGCAGAAATTTTCATCTCAGATCTGGCAAGATGGAACCTGAGCCCAGGCTTTCCCTGTGCGCAATGACCAGTGTAGGGAAGAATCACCCTTCTTCACTGATGCTTGTCCCATTCTCAGTGTCTCCGTAAAATGTTTCTGCTTCAGCAGAACAGCAGGTTTGCCTGAATTTTCACAGCATTAACACTGCCATGATGATGTTTTTACCCTTGTGCAGGATATGCACTTGCTCTGCATGTCAGGAGCAGGATCTCACAGTATCTCAGCAGTGACAGCATAATCCAGGAGTACCAAATTGGCTTCTTCTCCAAGAAGTGAACCATGGTCTTCACCTTTACCCTGGAGATGCTTATTAACAAATATATAAAAGAATAAAAATTGGGCAGAATGCTTGTCTGCATCATAGACTTTTAAATAGCCTTTAACTCAATCTACTACTCAGAGCTGAACATCAAATGGCTACAAATGGAACTGGTGGGAAAAGACGACCTCATTAAATCCGTGCACCATCCGTCTCAGGCTGGATGCAAACAAACCACATGCAGATAGGACTTCAAGCGAAAAAAAAAAGGAACAACAGAGAGATGCAGTCTCAGCCCAACAAAGGTCATAATCTCTGGTACATCAATTACTGCCCATCCTTACTGGAGCAGTCTGACACAATCACATGGGATTCTTGGGTCAGCCTGGAAAAAACAAAAATGATGATACTTTAGAAAAAGCCCCAAACCAACCAAAACCGTAAATTTTTTATTACAGAGGCAGAGAGATTAAACATATCCTAAATTATACATACATGGTGCTCATTACAAACACATCAGGGAGCTTTGGGCTGGCTATAAAAACATTACAAGGGAAAGCTTTGCAAGTTTGTATGCAGTAAAGAAACCACTGGATAGATAAAAAAACCAGTAAAACTGTTGCTAAAAGTACTCAGTGGTAGAACTCTACTCCTTCTCCTATTTGGGACTGAAGGCTGATGTCCAACTTTAGCAGCAGCCAGACTGAGTGAACTAAAACCCAAGAGAAACATTGCCTATACCAGCCTGTGAGAAGTCCCTCTCTGGGCTCAGAGATGCTGGGGTCGAGTAGAAGCTCAGTAGTTCAAACTCCTCCATCCCTTCTCCTGTTGAATTCAGCCAGTAAAGCAAACAGCTCTGTATAAAAGATTGAAAAATCTTTGATATACTAAAATGCAGATAAAACAGGGCACTGGAAAAGGCAGTCTCACAGTGCCATGACACAGAACTGTCTCAGATATCTGCCTAGATCTGGCTAGCAGACACTGAGTCACCGCAACTTGCAAAACTAAAGCAGATCACCCAATACAGAATTAGACTGGATTTAACATGAAGATGTATCTTTCTTACACTCTTTCTGTATGGTTTTACTATTTTATGTAATCTGGTGCGATTTCATGTCTGGACACTCATTTAGCAAAAGGTGAATACCTACAGGCAGCTATTATTTGTTACATCCCAAACAATACACACAATTTCTGCATGGATGTAACTGAGGATCGGGAATACAGGTGAGACACTCAGACCCTTGGAAGGGCTGAATGTTTTGAAAGCCTGATAAAGATATCAGTAAGCAAATCCCGAATAGCTGAGAGCTGTTTTCAGCAACCATAGAGGATATCTCTGCAGAAAGAAATAATTACCAGCTTTGGGGCAGAAAGGTGGAGTCAGGAGAGCTTCATAGCATGGAGCATCCTACTGCTGAGCCAGCAGAGGATGCTGGAGAGGTTCATCCATGAACCTTTGCTGGGTGAAGGTCATAAATACCTTTGACACTGGCTTGTGTGGTTGGCTGCTTTTTTTTTGGCATTGCCATGCCAGTAACTAAGCTGAATAATGTGCATCTCCTTCCTCATATGTTACTGTTACAGGAAGAAGTTTCTTCATGACTCATTTCCATTTTATTCCTCTGACTGCTTGTGAAAAATACAGCAGATACGTGCAGAGAGGTGAAGGCTCTTGCATTTTTGCACTGGAGGAGGGATTCATCTTGCTAAGCGTAGACAACGTAAATGTAGATGCCTTAAATTTCCTTCAGAATTGGGAGCTCTGCAGAGATGTTCAGTTTGCAGATGAGGAAACCTATAATCACTCACCCAGCTGAGGTTGTCTATGTGTGTGCTGGGTGTCCAAACACCCAGTCAATGGACACATAGTCAATGCAGCTGCTGGAGTCTGGAGAGTGATTCAGCCCATCAAATGCAATGTCTGGTTTGGCCTGACCTGATTTTGTCCACTGGTGAGGGGTGAGGATTCAGGGCCTCACTGAGTTTCATTAGCTAAGGCATTTAGAGCCATTTGGAATAATCTAGGGTATCCAAGACATCCCTAAGGTCAGTAAGGACAGGACTTCCCGGAGACCTTCTGGACAAGCTGCTGGAAGGAGGTAGCGTTGCTCATGGTGCCAGACACCAGACAGACATGTCTTCTTTTGCACCTATGTTCCATGCAATGCTTCCTCTTCTGCACTGTCTCAGGCCTTGACTCAGTTGTGCAGTCCGCTAAGTGGAAGGCTCTGGAGTCTGCAGCTGATGCCCATCCCTTGTCAATATTATGAATAGACCTTGGGGTGTGATTTGTTCATAGTAACGTTGATGTCTGGGGCTCAGCTGCTCACACTAAAGCTTTTGGTGCTGAGATGCTCTAGAGTATCCTGCCTGGCCTGCAGTGATCTCAGAAGGTGTACAGTGCATCTCCTGTGGTATCCCAGCACTTCTAACAAAAGCCCAACTGGGCTGTTACTACACTGGCTTCAAGTAATATTTAAGCCTGGCCCCGAACACAGTGTGGTCTGCCAAAACCCTGGTAGCAGAGCAATAACCACTACAACCTGCCTTGTTGACTTGAATCTCATGCTTCAAAGTCCATCAGAAATTCTGGAGAACATGGACTGGTGGTACTGCAACAGCATCAGCAACAAACTGTGTCCCAAATGAAAAAAAGGGGTTTATTTCAAAATTCATGTTCCAAGCTGGTGGAGCATGCTCTGCCATGGTACATCTGAGCTTGAGATACTGTAAAAGATAAGGATTGATTCCTCCTCTCAGAGTGTCTTGGTCAAGCACAACTGCCACCAAACCTCTGAAGTGGGGCACATCATCTCTTTCTGCTTTCCCAGCGGTGCAGCTCCCACCCTTGGGTGGGAGTCAATCCATCCAGAAAGGGCTTTTTCTCTCTTCGGTGGTTTCTCTTGCCACTTGAAAGAGACTGGATTAGTATGAGCTGCATGTTGCCCTGGTCCACAGGACCAGTAAACTCTCCGCTTAAACCCCAGAGCTAATGAGTTACTAATTCCTCCTCATGAGTCACTTTTTGGATTCTGTTTCCTTTCTCTTTTCTGAAGCTGCTTTCTAAATTGGCCAACTGTGGAAAAGCCACCAAACCTGATGTCTGACCCCATTCAGATCACACACTGGGGTGGATGCAGGACCGACATGAGTGTGCATCACCCCGAGATTGCACTGGTTACCATGCCCCCTGAGCAGTGCCTGGGGCCTTGGCTTCATTGCATTAGTAATCCAGGTCAGTTGTAAAGTGAATGCTGATTCCGCTGCCCTATAAAACATCTGAGTATGTGTGTGCATGCGTGCGCCTGGGAGTGATCCTGCTGCACAGAGTGTCACCCACGCTTTTTTCTCCAATGTGTTAAATACTGTCTCGTTTCCTAATAGCCTGGAGCCTCGGGTCAACAGACGCTACTCATCTGCTCCCCTCCCTGCTCTTCATCAGGTTCCCCAAGACCATTGCAAACAGATGCCAAGGTGCAAAGTCTGTTAACAGAGGATCATGCAAGGAGAACCGAGACATACAGTTTGACTATTTATGACTCTTTCTTTTGCTGAGGTGAAGCGCTTCCAGAATGGATGTTGTGTAGTGCACCAACATACACACACACACACACACATACCCCTCCACAAGCTCCTACTGTCATGGTGCAGTGGCGGTAAGGGAGTGGAGATACACACGATGGTTGCATGGGAAAGAGGTCAATGCATGGTCCATGTAGGCTCCAGTTCTCCCTGTGAACCTTCTTCCTGCATAGACTTTCTTCTAGCATGACATGTCACTAATATATCATAATTTAAGCCCAGGGCTGTAGAAAGGACAAAGGATTTCCATGGGGAGCATCCCTGTCTCTGGCCTGGGAGCCCAGACTGGCTGGCTAAACAGTGCTGTTCGGCCTCAAAAATGTTTCAGGGGCTGCATGTAGCCACTTGACATTGTTCCTTTTGGATGCCTCTGCTGAGAGTGACAGCTTGACAGTTCTGTGAAGCAGTCGTCTGTCTGGAGGAATGAAGGGAGATTATTTATTTATTTATTTATTTCTACCAGGAATAACAGGAATACAAGCACTGGCACAGACTCACTTCCACATGGAAGCAGTTAACTTGGCAGTCTCAGTGGAGGAAAGCCAGACATTGTAATAGGTATTCCTGTTCTACATTTTAAAAGCAGCAGGAAGATGTTTCTTGATAACAGAGATAATGAAATACTTTTTCCTCCTCAAGTAAGGAGGCAAGATGTGAAGTGGCAATTGTTGAAGATGAGCTACTCTAACGCCACCCTCTACAGCACTAGTAAAAGGATCAGCTGGGGAGTTCTCCCGACAATTAATGCTGAACTGCTTTAAAGATCTGTCCCAGTCCATCTGCATTCCTGCACACCTCCAGTCCTCGCCTTCCTCGTACTCGTCAGCCGTTAGCAGTCTCTCTGGTGTATAGATGTGATTACATTTCTGTAACTAATTTAGCAGTATGTGTTCAAACTCTCAGTCTGCTGGAGCACTGAGAGCACCACAGTCCCACATTCATGTAGCAGCAGATGGCACCGATTCACAGCCACCGTGGTGACACAGGGACCTCCACTCTGGTCTCAGCCCCAAGCAGTCCGAGGAGTTTTCCTTCTGGATGGTGGCATAGGTCCAGGTATCCAGATGAACAGAGGATTTAAGGTTCAGGTACTTGCTGCCATCAGCTCTCACCCCATTTCACACCACTACCAGGGAGAGCTGCTAATTCCTGTCTGTGGATGTGGCAGGGAAATGTGTTCACTGGGAAGTCCCCATGAGACTTGTGAAGACTGGGGAGGGATCCTTGTGACTCCATCTGAGCTCTTTTTACTGGATCTATTCCTCAGTGGCCTCTGCCTAGCACAGCACTGCCCAAATAATGTGATAGAGCTGGGTCCTCCCAGAAACACTGGGTGACCATGGGTGCCCGTGGAGCTGTTCAGTGTGGGCAGCAGCTGTCCTGGCACTCGGGATGAGCTGGCAGAGCAGCCATGCAGCCTTCTTCGGAGTTACCATTTCAGCCCTGAAGGATCAATATGCAAGTTTCCTGCTGGTCTCCAAAATGGGGGATACCTTGCAGGCAGGGGCACTGCAGTGTTGATATGTTGCGCAGTCCAGCAGCTATGAAGCATTTTTAATTGGAAACAAGTCAGAAGGAGCCCTATAGGCTGCATGATGCATATTGCAGGCTAAACTGCCTGCCTGGCTGTGATCTGTGAGTGGCAGGACAGTGCAGGAGCTTCATGCCAGATTGGGGCTGCTGGTTTGCAGAGCAGGTTTGAAATTACGTGTGGTAGTGATGCACTAATTTTATTTTCACATGCAAATCTAGCTGCAGCATCAGAGCCCTGAGTGCACTGAAGCCTCTGCAACACCCTCACCCCCACCCCAGGGGCTTGGCTGCCTGGGTTCAAGGCGAGCTCTAATATGACACAGCTGTGTAACCTTGGGTCAGCTTGCTGGGAAAATAGATAAGCTGTGAGAAAGAGCTCCTGCCCTTTGCTGAGGAGCTGCAGTGGGGTTCACACGCTTGCCTTTGGCTTGTGCCCGAGCTCTGCTGTAGGTATACCTATGTCTGGCCATGCACCTTGTTGATCTTTCTTCTCTGACTTCTTGGACTGAGCTGGACTTGCCTGGTGATCCCTGGGCTGCGGCTGACTCTGGAAACCTGCTCCAGGTCTGTTCTGATCTTCTCGTTTAGAATTGCACTCCCTGTCCAGGAGGACACTGTCCTGGTGCCCCCCTCTACCTGTGGGGGCAGAAGGTTGGGCACATCTTTCCCCATGGGTGGGCATGAGGGTGGCTGACCTGTGAGCAGTGCCCTGCCTGCATGGGAGGAGGTGGGGGAAGAGAAGCCATGGGCTTCCCTCCTGCATTAGGTTTTCCTGGTTGAGCTTTGCATGAATGTCCCTTAGCAACCAAATTGGTTCCTAAGTGTGCTTATATTCCAATTTCTTTCACTAAAACTCTCCAGAAGAGGTCTATTTCTGGGAGAGTGTCTCTTATAGCCAGGTGACTGAGCTGGGCTCTTGTGTCCCAACTGGAGATGTGTGTAGTCGGGCAAGGTCTCCAGGGTGTGCCTCTGGGAGAGGGGGGAGCCAGCCCCTGTGAGGAGTCCCATAAAATGCCCTGATGCACATGGGTGAGCTGTGCAGGACTGAACCCAATCCGGGGTACCTGAGGCCCTAAAGCATGCAGGTAACCTCATGATGCAGCAGCTGAGTCATGTCTAAGGAACATTTGTGCTTGGAACATCTTGCTCTGGCAGGTCACTGCAGTGTGTTTGTGTGCCACATGCCAGCAGCCTTACAATAACTTTTCTATGCGTGATGGCCTCTGAGGATTGCTCCTCTATAGGTAACACTCAGTCATCAATCAATGATGTCCTTTTAAATATATTAAAAGCCCCTGTGGTTTTGCTGCCCGGGGCAATAGCCTGTTTCCCTAAACAGTATGAATCCTCTGTGTCATGGGGGATCTTTGAACTTTCTATGCTGGGTCACTTAGTAAAAAACAAATAAACAAACAAAACAGCATCTGCCTAGCTGTTTGAGATAATTTGAATCCTGTGACTTGAAAAGTATGGAATTGCCCAGCCCAAAAGTGTTTTAGAAAATTTAAATGGATTTAGGCTTGTCATTTCAACCTCTGAGAATATATTCAGCATGGCACAGAAATGAACAATTGTCATGATTCCTTGCAAGGCAATCCCAGGGCTGCTGTAACATTGTCACCTCTGTGATGCTGCATGGCATTAACATCTTACTGACGGTGCAAACCGCACTCACACTGCAGCTTTTGTTAGAGCCAAGGGGAAACAAGCCACAGTAATCTCACCAGTTGACTCCTGGCACTTTGCACTTTCAGAGCAGTGCTGAGGTTAGGTTAGTGTTAAAGTTTTCTGAAACCCTGGGAAAGATTTTCACCAGCTTGAGGGAGGAAAAGCCTTTGGATTAAGCTCATGTAGTGCACCTGTGGGGAAGCACAAATGCCTCTAGGCACTGCATTTCTTTCTTGTTTATCTGAGCCTTGCGTTTACTCACTGTTATTTGTTTAGATAAGTGTAGCTGTGCCCAGAGGAAGCAGTCTTTGGAAAACTTGTGAGATGCTGACAACTAATTATTTGTCCTTCATCAATAGATATTCTTAGTCTGATTTCAAAATTATCCAATTCGCTAATTAATGTGCTTTGCTGGGTGTATAGCAGAGAGCACTCGGGTGCTTGGAGGACTGCTTTTGGCCTCTCTTTCACCATATCCCTCTCAAGGGACTCTCCAGCTTGGTGCTTCGTGCTTTGCTGAAGTTGTCCCAGAGTGCTCAGCCCTTCCAAGGTGGTGGTTTTTAACAGTTCACACCAAGAAAAGCAGCTCTCCTCTCTCCCGGTTGCATTTTTTTTTTCCTGCCTGTGATCTTGGGCTTTCTCCTGGTGGTGGCTCCTGATGTGGTCTGGCTGGTGAAAACCTTTGGAGCAGGAGCCCTGAATCGCTGCTGCTGCTTGTGAGGACCAGCATATCCATCAGGACCTGAAAGATGTGCCTGGCACAAGTAGCAGAGATACGTGTTCAGATGTAAATCTGAACAGCCCCAGGGGGTGCTGTCACCAGGGCTGTTCAACATAAAATGCTCATCTACAGACAGGGGTTTCTTCTGTTTCAATTTTAGGGGTTGAGGAAATACAGCAAAGAGCCTTCAGTCTCCTCACCAGTACAGTTCAGCTTATCCAGGCCAGGAGACTGTTGCATTTTATATACAGTGTTTTTCTGAATCAAATTGTACACTCATCAGAAAATGGACCTTGCTGTTTGATGTATGTTGAAAAGTGCCACGTACGTTTATTGTGCTGTGTAAATAAAATATAATAATGCTGAGACACAAGGACTCCCATGGAGTCATTCAGAAGAGAGGCAGAGGGCCGGTGAATGAATTTGGACAAGATTCAGAAAAGGGAAAGAGATTTTTTTTTAACAGAAAAAGCAAGAAAGAGCCTTTCCTGCCACAGAAACAGGTCCTGAACTGCCAAAAGACCGGACTAAGCAATAAACTAGGTCCTGTGGTTGATGAATGGGAAGAGGTATGTACTGGATGGGATTTTTCTGTCTAAAAATGTGTCTCTATCTGTGTTGGTGGCCCAGGGCTGCTTTTGGAGTTGAGGGTGCAGGTTTATTTCTGCCTGAAGCTGACATCTATGTTGGGGGGGGCGGGGTGGGGAGGACTGGCTCACACTGGCCTCAGCCACTAACTCAGTGAGCTGTTTCCAGTTAGTGATGGTTTAAAGGTGTTGAGAGCTCAGCTGACTGTGTGTGTGTTTTCATCCAAGAGCACAGTATCCCCTTGTGCCATCTGGCCATCAACAGAGGGATGGAGACCATAAAGAGTAGTGAGATGCTCTGGTGATCCTCCCACTCTGGCACTGGGAACAGTTTGACCATGCCTGAGCCTGTGGCGCAGCACCTTCCACCATGGGTGGCTGTGCCCTGTGATGGCACTGGTGACATGCTGGGAGCAAGAACAACTCCAGTTGCTCCAGCTGACCCTGCTTTGAGCAGGGGGGTTGGACTAGGTGATCTCCAGAAGTGCCCTGCCAACCTCAACCTTTCTGGGTTTGTGTGTTACTGTAGGGATTAGAGCAGAAACAGGTATCAGGGGTCAAAGATATATATATAGAGAGAGAGGAGGGGAGGGAATGAGCAGATGGCAGCTCTAACCCTTGTATGGGGAGCACCCCTTCAGATGGAAGGTGAAGAGCTGCAGGCAGCGTGCCAGGAAGGAGGTGGTCAGTGGTAACATGTAAAGCTCTCAGTGACCCTGCTATAGCAGAGAAAGCTGTCAGTCATGCCATTAAGGACCAGGCTTTCAACAGGGCACTGCATTTCTTGGGTGCTTGGTGATGTCTTCTGAGAGTGACATCAGCTCTCTGTGCTGAAGATTTGCATTTTCAGCACCGAGCTGTTTTCATGCTTGGGCCCTAGCTGCCCTCTCACTTCAGATGAGCCCTTTTCTCCAGCTTAGATGCAGTAACAGCAAAATCTATGCCGATGGAGCATGTTAATGCAAAACTTCCCTGCCTGTTTGCACCTTTTCCTGGAGCAAATCCAAGGCTGCTGCAAACACAAAGGGATTCATCCCTCTCCAGCTGTCTCCAGACAGCAAACCAAGAGCAATGTTTGACAGTGAGGAATAATTACCTTGCCAGCTTTGCTTTATCCACATTTCAATTTCAGAAGGGAGATAAAGCCACATTACCAATGGCTCAGGCAAGAAGCCCATCAAGAAGAGCATCTAGTGCAGCTGGAAGCTCCTCGTCCTAGGAGAGATGTGCCTGTCACAGCTGGGTGGAGGGATGAGAGGCACTGCAAGTGCCATCTCCCCCCACTGCCCCGGGGTGTCCTCTGCATCTGGTCCTTCCTCTCCAGGGGCTGGCTTTGGTTACAAATGGCCCTGTGATGCTTGAGATGCCCAACCAAAGTTTGGCATCATGAATCCTACCCAGCCTGAGGAACAGCATCCCAAAGTGAAGTCTGTGCCAATTTATTTTGCTCATCCTTCCCACCTCTTTAATTAAATTAGCTTGAACATGAAGGGTTGCCTGACCCTTATTGGGTTAAACGAGCCAGTCTCCATGGCAACCTGCTTCTCAGAAGGTCTGACATCTTGCTGTCTCTCCTCCAAACCCTTCCATATTCCTCACGTCTGATCCCTCTTAGCACATGCTTTTTAAAAGCACAAAGTTAAGTTTGCATCTGGGCTGGGCTGCTATTTCAGTGCTATTTCCTAATGCTGCAGGAGCTGTACCACACTTTGGAGGGAGACAGCTTTTCTCAGGCTGGTGGGATGACCTGAGATTGCTAATCTTGCAGCGACCTCAGGGTCTGCTTCCTCCAAAGCTGCACAGTGGTTTCCATTCAGATAATTTTTTGATGTGGATCAAAACTTACAGGAAGTATTGCTCTGTGATAATCCTCCTGGAGGGGAAAAAAAAAAAGGAAAAAAAAGTGCCATTTAGAACTTTGAACAGGAACAGTCCATCTGTTTCCAGGTGTCATAAATAAACAGCATGATTTGTCTCTGAATGCACATGCCTTGGAGTTGAAATTTCAAGTGCTGAGCCAGACCAAGCCAAGGGCAGAGACCATAAAATCTGAAAGTGTCACCAGACTGATGGGCATACAAAGTGCCTGGAAATGCTGAGGTGAGATGGGACGGAAGACTTTACTTTTGCTCAGAGTGTAGACCTGTGCTTGTGCAAGAAGTCCCCTTATGCCTCCCCTGCTTCATATCCGCTATCAAATCCTTTTCTTGCACAAAGATGTTTTCTGGCCTTCTGCCTCTCTGCTGTAAAGTTTGGGGCAGGTTTTTTTTCTTTTGGTGGCCAATCAACTCAAATGCTAGTGGCTAGCAAAATTTCCAAGTAGTGGAGACCAGAGCTCCTTCTTTTACATGTCTAATGTAAAACAAATAAAAAGCTAAGAAATGTCATATTAGAAGAACAGCTTCCAGGCGCTGTTGCCTCTGTAGGATTTAGCATGAAAAGGAAAGGAGGCAACGCAAGGGAAAGGTTGGGGAGTTACTTGACTGCGTGCACTATTTATGTGCCTAGCAAAGAATGTGAGTGGAGGAATAGTTAATATAACAGGCAGAGATGTACTAAGACTCAGGGATGAAAGATTTTAAGCAATTTTAAGCTCAAAATATGATTCAGGCATTTAACAAGGAGGAGAATCTATCAGGAGAACATATCCTAAAGGAAGCAATACATTTGCTATCTTTTTGCATCTTTAAACTACATTTGGGAATGGAGTTCATTTAAGATTCATTTAAGCTATTTTAGATGCCTACTTTAGGATGACATGACCCGCACCCATTACCTCCACTGACAGTAAAGGGAGCTTTGGGTGCCTGGATGAAATGCAGGTAGCTGTATTTTAAGCATCTATAAACAGCCAATTGAATCCCTCCCTGGGGTGTCTCTCTAAAATAACCTCTTCAGATGAACCATGATAAATGTCTGATTTAAGAGTGACTTGGGAAGCTTCTCTAGGTTAGGATTATGTAGCCAGCCCCAGAACAGAGATGAAAATTGTCTGGGTTTAAAAATTACAGATTTAGGGGCAAAATGAAGTGTGCATGCCCAGCCTCAGTTTCAGTCCTGTCATACATGCTAATCTGTGATTAAATGTTTCAATAGGTTTAAGCAGATACATCCTGCCTTTCATTGCAGTGGATGCCAGACAGGGCTTCTGAAAATTGTCTACATGTAAAGTGTTTGATGAGCTATGCTTCCACAATACATTGCAAAAAAAGATATAACGATGCAGAAAAACATTAGCCATATGTAGAAGGGACATGCATGTTTGCCATTGCCTTCCTTTGAGCAGCATTTATGTGCAGCCGTCCTTTTTGAAAAGCGTGTGTCTGTGCCAGGGCCCTGAGGGCACCAACAGGCTTTAATGGCCCTGACCAGCCTCACCTAGGGGTGCCCCAAACCCTGCACCTGGGCTCAGGAGCCTATTTCACCTCAATATTGCAAGTTGATAAAGGGACAAAATGGGTTTGTACATTGGGGCGTTGCTGAAAAATGGTGTGTGATGGTGTATTTAAAAAGCATGATTGCACGCTCTTACACACGTGAGGACATTTGAAGTCATCGTTGTGTGGTCAGCGAGGTCAGGAAGGCAATGTCTACATTAGCTCATATTGTATTTAGTGTGTAAATTGTGGCATGGTGTCTCTGTTCCAGGACCCTGGCATGTTACCTTACGTTGTTTTTCCAGAATAAAGAGGGGGACCTCTCTCTTTCCCCATCAAAGCCAGGGTGGGCTGCACCTGTTTTATTTCATCTGGACGGATGAAGCCATTATACAAGGTTTAGGGCAGCAAAGGTCCACAATAAATCCAGTCTCATCTGCACCACGTGGGAAAACTTCACAAAGGCTGTACGCCCCATGGCTCATCTCTGATGACAGCATAGTTGTCCTTCGACATCCACCACATATTCTCTTTTCTTGTTGAAATTGCAGTCTTGAATGATAAAAGCTTTAGTGTGATTTGATGAATTTCCATAAGGCACTTGCCTGGGCATAACGTGACTGAGCAACTGGAGCACCAGCAATACTACTGTAAGCCCAGTGAACTGCTAGGTCTCAGTGTAATTATAAATGAGGAATCACCATGAGATGAATAACGTTTCTAGTGGAGGACCTCAGTGAAATCTCCAGTTCTGAGCTCTCGTGCTCCAGCCCCCCTCTCACCGCATCTCTCCCATGCATCGTTGCTGCAAAAAGAGTCTTGTGCCTTGTCTCCATGTCCCACCTTTGTGCCTGAGGAAAGGCACAGCCTGGCTTCTGCTCCAACACTCATGTCTTCCTATTATCAAGGGTCTCTGGCAGCAACCATCTCAGCCACAGAGCTGAAGGAGGAGTGGTCAGTGGAGAGAGGTGCTAGCGAGAGGGTAAGGGACCCCCTCTCCTCAGCTTTCCCCTGCTTCTGTGCAGAGAAAGGCTGGTATGTGTCCCATGGGGTGAGCATCTGGGGGGAGATCTCAGGAGGGATGTGGGGCGGCAGCTCTCTGTCTGCAGGAGAAGGGGAGTGTGGACAGATACGGGGCTCTGAGGAGAGATGGCAATAGGAGAGAGGAAAAAATGCACGTGAGAGCATGGGAGAAACAGGGAGACTGCAGAAGAGGATGGTGGAAATTGGGTGAACCTGGCAAAGAAGGGAGGGGTGGGGGAAGGTGAGAAACCTGGGGAAGCGCCCAGTAAAATGAGCCTGGAGGCAGAAGGGGGAGAGATGGACTGGTGGGTGGCAGAGCAGCAGTAAGAGGTGGAGGCTGGACTCCCCCAGCCCCTTCTGAAGCCCTGTTCAGGGGTGCAAGGGTGGAGTCACCCTTCCAGGCTGGGGGGACCCAGCAGCTGCACCCACCCTGTGGGACATGGGTTGTTGCAGGTCTTGGGACGGTGGTGTGGGGATGGGCTACTCTTCTTCCCTGTGAGAGGTGCAGAAACCCTGGTGGGAGATGTCATCTTTCTCTGCACCAGCATAGCTGCTCTTATGGTCTTTCATGTGTGGTTTCATTATGCACTGCTCTTGCTGTGAACGGTGCACGGATGAGAACGAGCAATGCATCGCTGCTAAGATATGCCCAAGCCATCTGGCCTGGCCCACCTTCTTTCTGCATAAGAGTACAGTAATTGCCATCCTCTCCCTGCTACCCAGGGCCAGCCCTCAGTTTTTGGGATGCTCTTCCCACCTCCTGCTGCTGAGCAGGAAATCTCTGCCTTTGCTCATAATGGTGTTTGAAGGGGATGGGCAAAAGCAACATTGGGTGCGACAAGAGGCAAAAATGAGAGGAAAAAATTGAAGAAATGTAAGGTGAAGAAAGCACTGATGATGCAATTTAGCAGGAAATAGAGATTTGGAAACTGCCAGTGCAGAGAAGATACTGTCCATACAGCTCTTACCCAGCTACTGCAATACAGAAAACAGCTTGAGGAAGCAGAAGATGGGGAAGAGCACTGGACTCAGCAAAGGTCAGTATTTCTCAGTTCTGTATTTCCACGTGTTACTTCTGAGCCCAGCCCACACTTTTGTTTGACCACAGCTGTTCAAATACAGGATTCCCTTTGTGCAAACTTTCAAGATGCATTGAATAAAGCTTTCATCTTTCTCTCCTCTTCCCCACTCTCCAGAGAAGAGCACAAGAAATGGGACACACAGAAAGTGGCCCTGCCTGGCTGTCTCCTCCACCTTCCAGCGTTCTCCTGTGGTATCACAGTTACTTATTGGAATTGTGCACCATAACTTTGAGCTGGCCTTACATGGGGGCATTGGTGATGGTAGCATGCTCCTTTTGTCATTGCTATGTGTGTGTTCCTCCAGTTTCCTTACGCCAGGTGGAAGCACCCCATGCCACGGCTGTGCAATGGCAATATGGTGCTTGTGGCCTTCAGAAGGCATCTGCGCGGTCTCTGCCTGCTGCGGGGCTCTGAAATGGGGAAACTGCCTTAGCACTTGCACTTCTGTGCTGGGTTTTAATTAGTTCACATCATAGAAGTACAGCTCTATGGCCATTTCTCCAGCCCTGCTCTGGGGCTGACATCTAAACAAATTCAAGCTTCTCGTCTTCTTCATGGTGGGTTTTGATCCCCTGAAGACCGTCTCCTCGGTTCTCCAAACAAAACCCCCACAACTCCCCCTTTTTCTTTGACTCACAGCTTTTGCCATGTGGGGTTTTTTTTAGGTTTTGGTGGGTTTTTTTTGTATTGTCAGTGTTGCTGAGTCAAGAGTGAGTAACACCAGCCTGGTCCACCTTTGCCCCTCTTCCCACTGGAGGTTGGACTCCTTCCCTGCTCCTTTCCCAAGCATGGTTCATCTGGGACAAGATTTTCCCCTGTTGTCCCTGTCCACAGCTGAGAAAGATGCCCTGGTAAATCCCCCTCAATACATCCCTTCATTTTCATATTGCATATGTACCTCCTCATTTCAATTAATTATTATAGACTAGGATAATTAGAAGCCTTTGGTCATTGTCTCTGGATATTTTGCTGGTGTCTTGCAGCAGAGCTATTTCTTGCATTCCTGAGGGAGATGCTGTATTTCTTATATTTCTGTTAATCTTTGTGGAGCAGCTGCAGTTCGTGTCACAGATCTTAATGGAAGAGCAGAGCTGATGCCACTGAACTTACCCTGACAGGTTAACCTTGTTACAAGCATCCAGAAGACCTCGCAAAATGGTGCTGCCTTTGGCTGGATCTTGTTCCTTTAGTTTGCTTATGAGGATATCGTGTGGCAGTGACAGAGACCTCACTGAAGTGGTGATTTATCACAGCAGTGTCTCCCTCTCTATCTATTTCTTGTCAGAGGAGAAATTAGACTGGGAGTTTTGGCCCATGTGTCCAGAGGGCACAAGATGCTGTTTGAGGGAGTTACACACATGTCAGTAACTGCTCTAAAAGACATTTATCTCCAAGTGCGGGGCCTGTTCTCAGGTGTTTTATCAGCATGCCTGGCCTTTGGTAAATGCAGAGCCGCCCACACACCGAGCTTATGTCTCATATCAGTGCAAAAGGGTACTTCTTTCACGAGGGGAGGTTTAGATTGGACATGAGGAAAAAATTCTTTACTGAAAGAGTGGTTAAACATTGGAACAGGCTGCCCAGGGAAGTGGTTGAGTCACCATCCCTGGAAGTATTCAAAAGACGTGTAGATGAGGCGCTTAGGGACATGGTTTAGTGGGCATGGTGGTGTTGGGTTGATGGTTGGACTCGATGATCTTAGAGGTCTTTTCCAACCTCAATGATTCTATGATTCTTGGTTTTCTGAAGGCAGCAAAATGTTCTCCTTCCCTTGGGTCTCTTCTGAGGTAGGCTAAATTAAAACCTTTGGTACACAAATAAAAGACATGCTGTCCTCTTAGTAGAAGATACCCAGTCGCACAGATTCTCATTGTCAAAAGGTGCTGTAGGTAGCTACCCAAAATGAGGTCCTTTGCATGTGCTAAGTACAGTGCATCATTAGTCATGTTGTTATATACTGTTAGTTCCCTCAAAAGACATTACTGAAGCCTAAACCTGAGGCTTAAACAGCTCATAATTACACTAAAGCTCTGGCTGATGATTGAATTAGGCTTATCTTTGCATAGATGACTTGCAGGTGTTGTGTGCACAGCTCAAGGTGATGGAGCATGCAGAAAGAGTGGGTTTATGCCTCCAGTCGCAGTTGTCCACTGAAGAGGCATCCCCATCTGTGCCCTGCACATCTGTGACAGTCAACAGAGATATGCAGGGGGCATTGAGTCCTGCCATCCCAAGGTGAAGTGCAATACAATGAAGGGACCCCAGCACTGGGGCCAGATGTGAACATCTGCTCTGCTGATGATTGATGTTAGGTTGTGTGAGCCCCACGCTGGTAACCACATGTCCTACCTGCTAGTTGGGAAGATAGTGATGGCTTACAGCATTTGGTCTTGGGCTCTGCATAGAGAGGGTATGATCCAATGGTTAAACTTATGCTGGTTTTCAATGGTCTGTGTGCGAGCAGCATGGCTGTGCTGGAGGTTCATCTCTACTTTAACTTCTGGCAGAAGCACTGATTGGTTCTTCTCGAGACTTCTCCAGAGGGCTGTACTCTCTGTGTCTCATCCTTTTTCCGAGCTCAATGCTCAGGAAAAGCCAGTTGCCACTTGGGCTGCAGGGATGCTGTTATTTCAATCACACTTAGGCTTACTTCTGGGTAAGAAACTCGTGTGTGTGAGAGAGGAGAGAGAGAGAGAGATGTTTGGTCCATGCACTATTCACAGAAAAGCCCAACCTTCAGTGTTCAAATCCTCCTTCCTCTTCCTTGCCCAGTCCTTGTCCCCCCACCCTCCCTATCCTACAATTCTACATCCCCTCTTCCAACCTCACATGCCCCCTCCTTGGCTGGTTGTATCCACAGGTGCCCTAAAGTCTCTGCTCTCCCGTATGCAGTGAAGCATATGGCACATCCTGGACAGACCTATCTCTCCTAGTATGAGATTCGTCTGCTCTCAGGGACTGAGACAGGGACTCTACATATGAATCTTTATTGCTTCAAGGAAGGAGGCAGATCCCTTGCTTCTCTCCGCTCCTCTCTCACCAGGGCACAGGAAAAGAAGCACAGCCCACCACAACCTACCAGTGCTGTTTGCTCCTTGAAGACCAAACCCACAGCCACACACCCTGGGCAGACAGAAGTCTCCTCTAAGCAGGCGTGGTGGTTTGAACCATGAAGCCCAAAGTCTATGCCTGTCAGAGCCACCCACGGTGCAGAGCACAGCAGAGGGCTGAAAGGGCCAAGTGCAACCGCAAGATCTGGTGAGGACTCAAGAACTGGAGACAGACAAAGAACTTGGACCCATCTGCTAACATGAAGTCATCTTATCACCTGATTGCAAAGCCAGAGAGCTGGGAGAGCATTTGAATGGCTGCTGCTGCTGCCGCAGTGATAAATTAGATCACTTTGAGAGCACTTTAGAGCTGGACGGAAAATTCAGTTGCTCTCCTGCCAATTTCATCCTGTAAGTGGAATTAACATTTGCTTTAGCTGCACTCTCCAGCCACGAGCAAGTGTCCCTTGTGCACTGTCTCCAAGGGATTTTGCTCTCTGGGAACTGTGTGTATCTGAACCAGCAGAAAGCAGGCAGAGGAGAGACCTTGCTGCATGCACAGCACCAAGGGGAGCACCACGGGAACCGGAGCCCATTTTGGCCTTAGTGCCTCGGACAACTTGGACCTGGGTCTGAAAAGCAAGGTTTGACCACCTGTGAGGCAGTGGCTTGTGTTTGTTTTTTTCCTAGGAGGTGGTTGAAAAGAGCTGCCTGGGAAGGAGGTTTGGAAAGTTGAAGGGGAGATCAGGCATTGGAAGCAGCAGCCATGCTCCATCAGAAGAGAGGTAAGTGAGTGTTCCCCACCACGGTGGGATTTTTAAAGCCCAAGTTGACGCTTAATGAAGAAAAAAACCCCTCGCTCTGCCTCCAGATGACACAAGATCTGGACGTGATTTGATTTGCTGGCTCACAATGCGCAGGAGACCTGATGTTGGAAAGAGGCCTCCGGCTTTGACATCTATGAAACAGAGCAGCAGGAGAGCTCCAGGGAGGCAGCGCACACCAGGCAGTCCCTGACACCCTTCCTCCTGCCACATGCCACCTGTCTTGGGGCACTCAGGCCAGGTTTTATGCCTGAAATGATGAAGGAGGCAGAATCAGAGAAGGGAGACAGGTCAAAATAGCTGGGGTTCCCAGGCATGGGGACTGTTTTGCAAGGAGTGAGGAGACCATTGGCTTGAGCTGGAGCACAAGAAATACATCTCCATCCTGAGACTGGAAAAAGAAAGTGCAGAAAGGGACACAGAGCTCCTAAAGTATGAAGCACTGGGAGCCAGTGTAGATTTATGAGGCTTGGTGTGCAAGTGTAATGCCTGTCCCTCTGTTCAGGGGATGTGCTCTTCCTTGCAAGATGCAAGAACAGAAATTTCCAGATGAACTACAAAATGTATGGGAACTTGATTTAAGAAGTAACCTTAACAGCTATCAGTATGTTTAAATCAACCCTTTTTTCCTTTCAAATGTTTCACAAAGCTGGACTGGCCCAAGTGCAAATGGTCATTTCTGGTAGAGTCTGGAGTAACAGAACTGAGTGGGAGAAGCCCCCTTTTTTGGCAGAGGATTCCTACCTAGCACTTGGTAAACCTTTCAGGAAGAACCCTGCTTGCCTTCAGTATTGCAGGCTCAGAAGCTGTTCTGTGAGCAGGCTGGTGAGGGACAAGCACAAGGTGGTGCTGTCGCCCCTCTGCAAGGGGTCTGCCTGACCCCTTTTTCTGGTGGTGAGGTGTACAAGACTTGGCATGTAATGGAGCTGCAAGGAGTTTTGTAAATCTGTTTCCTGCTTTGTATCCAGGAACATGTCTTTATTTTCCTGGAATATATCAGTTTTTGTTCTTGGCTTGTCCCCAGAAGCAATGTCAGCCTTGTCTCTGAAAAACATGGGGTGGATCTGTGGCACATGATGATAAAGGCTTGCTTCTCTCCACCCAGGTGCTGGGATTTCTCCCATCAGCAGAGAGGGTCAGACAGTTCAGGGGAATGTCCAACAGATGAACAGCACCTAAGCAAGCCTGCTTTCCCACTGGCTTTGAAAGGATTGCAGGGGATTTGCTCAGAGCTTCTCTACCAGGTTTGATCCCACCCTACACATCAAGCCAAAGGGAGTGTGTCCCTTCATCAGTAAAAGCTGATGAGAGAGCCCGTGGCTCTTTACAGCTGAGACAAGTTTAGGGGTCTCAGGAATTGGTGTGTTTTCCACTGCCCAGTGAGAAACAGTGAGCGGCACTGATGGC
Source organism: Aptenodytes forsteri (assembly GCF_000699145.1). Classification (NCBI taxonomy): domain Eukaryota; kingdom Metazoa; phylum Chordata; class Aves; order Sphenisciformes; family Spheniscidae; genus Aptenodytes; species Aptenodytes forsteri. The sequence continues at coordinate 942,856 of NW_008795479.1, forward strand.
CAGGACAAGGTAAGACATCTCTGGTGGCTTCAGCCTGGGCCAGTCCACTCCATTGAAGTGAAGTGGGTTTGGGCAACCCTACTGGTATGAGCAGGACCCTGGTATCTTGAGGTCAGTGGCATCTGACTGGGGCATTTCCCAAACACGGTACAGGCAGGAGCTGGTCCTCTCTACCACAGGACAGGGTGTGCAGTCTCCCATGTTAACCTATGAAGCTGTCCCCCTGCAGATACTAATGCAATGTGAAGGCTGTTCCAGGCTTTTGCTAAAACCTCTGCCTAATTTATAGCCTAAATGTACTCATCAGCTCATTTGGTTTTGCTCTGAAACATTTTTCACATTTCATATTTGAAGGATCCTGGGTATAAGGCACCTGCTTAACTTCAGGCAGCGTAAGAAGCACCAATACATTTGATAATTAAATGTTTGCTGCCACCTAATTGTCCCTTATTACACATATTCTTTGAGCCGAAAGCCTGCCTACTGGCACTCTCCCCAGAGTGCTGAGCTTCAAAGAGAGCTGGAAAAGAGTTTCTTTTCTTAAAGCACAGTATATATTTAAAATGGAGCCATCTCCAAAACTGTCAGGAAACAGATAAAGAAATTGAGAGAATAGCAAACCCAGTGGGCTAATTATAAACAGTCAAATATAGAAAAAAAGCAGATTGCAGCAAGCTGATAAAATTACAACAGCAGTAACTCTGAAAGAGCTAGCACTTACCTACAAACACCAGAGCACTCCGATAAGCATGATCTCAGCTCTAATCATAATTTTCATCTGCAGATCTGAAAATCTGGCCTCTTTGTGCTGGCAGGATGATACGGATCTGTATCCAGAGATCAGCTGCAGTCATCAGCTTGACTTCAGGCTAAAACCAGAGGTGATCTGGCCTCATGAGTGAGTTTCCAACCACCTCTGTGCCTCAGGCTGGCTTTTCCCTGGATTTGAAAGTCCACCCTGTTTTGAGCGCTGTCCCCTGTAGGGTTGGATACAACCTGCCCGCCTTTGCTGCTGCTCAGCTCTGCATCTTGCCTGCTTGCGGAAATCCCAGGACGAATGCAGAGGGTTGAATGAACTCTACGTGCTGGCAACGCTGCAGCCACCTGGTGGGTTCACGCTTCTCCATCATACGTACCGAGCAAACAGTTGCATTTACACAGGCTTTCGGCAAGGGAAGCAGTGTTTTCTCAGCTATAAATACAAATACATTCAAGGCAGTTAAGATTTTTTTTAAAGCACGAGCAGCCTGTGTGTGCAAGCAACTCTATTTTCAGCTGCACCAACTAAGAAAGGTTTTGTAGTACTTTTAGTTGAACTTTCTGGTTGCTGTATTTTCTCCTTAGTTTTTAGCCTGTCTTGAGAAAATGAGATTTATGCACAAATAGGGGGTGTGTGATTGGGGAAGCTCATCCGAGCAGGTCATGGAGGGCGAATTAAACCCTAGTTATGGGGTCAATGGGGTGTCTGTAGGACTGTTTCTGAGACTCCACAGAAAGGATGTGAGCCATCAGCAATCCTGGGACGTTACTCCAGGGAATGGGATACATCTGCTTGAATTTCAGCATCCAAACCTTGGAGATCGGTGTCTGAGCAGTGCAGGGTGGTGGAGAGCAGAGGGCACCTCCTGAAGGTGAGTCAGCTCATGCTGGGACAGGTGTCTACTGCTGCGTGAATCATTCCTGTTTCTTGCCACTGGCTATAAAGGGACCAAAAACTGATGAGCTCATTGGAGACATCTACTTTGTGGTTGTCTAAATTTGGATAGATGACTCTCACCAGTGGGCTTGACAGCGCTAGTGATGAGGGCTCAGCACAGCTTCTGTATCACTACAGGAGGGGTGGCAAGAGGCATTGAGGCTCTGAAATTGGCTCTACGCAGACTGGGAATCACAATGCTCCTGAGGATGGGCACTGGGATGTAGTGGGATTAGCACATCTGTATTGGAAAATTAAACATGCCTGGGACAACTCTTAGGTATGGAGGCTAAATTGTAATGGTGGGGTTTGTATCTATGCCATTAAACTCTCTTCAGAGTAGGATGTCCCCAGCCAGAGCCTCTTGGGAACAGTCCCTCCCCTGTGCCTGGAAATTATTTGAGAGAGAGCTGGCTAGCATGGCATGGCATGACCAAAAACATGCTGGAAACTGTTTAAATGATGTAGTACTGAGGATGACAGAGTCCCTGTGCCAAGGAACATCTGACACTCCTTAATTTACTAGTGGAGGTGGAAGCACAAGGCTGCACTTCAAGTAGGGGAGTGGTATTTGCCAGGCTGGGAGCTGTGGACTCCCTCTGGCACCCAAAACACAAGCGTCATCTGCATCACATCTTTTAAAAGGCCCAACTTTTGGGAGTATCTGGTGGGAGCAGATTCACGGTTTGAGGCTCTCCTCCAAACATTTTGGTTGCAGTAAGCCCTTCTTGTAAGAGCAGCAGAAATTGATTCTGGCTTAAATTTTTCACAGCAAACAGCAAAACATCCCCAAATGGAGACCTCACGCTCTTCTTCCTACCTGCTTTCCCTTCCTTCAAAGGGAGCGTTTTGCTGCCCTCTCCTGTCCAAAGGCAGGCAGAAAAGGCGCCGGACCGTTTGTAAATATGCTTTCAGGTCTCTGGGTGGAAAGGGAAAAATCGCAGTGTAATGTTTGAGGGCTCCACCGGCCCCACAGCAGCCAGGAGAGTGCCCAGGGCATTTTTACTTTTGCCTCGATGCATCTCCCTTGCAGGCATCCCCACGCTGGCTGGCGGGGCTGACATCCTCAGCCTACCTGGAGCCGTGGCACACCACAAAGCTAAAACCTGGCAGTGACAACATGCAGCCAGGACATGACTGCACCTACCAAACTCACCTTTGGGTGGAAAAATCCAGCTTCCTCTGGCTGTAGCAAATGATATGATAAAGCTGTTCCCTAGATGTCTGCCCCTGCCGTGCTCTGAGAATGAGACTGAAGCATCATATTGACTTGAGAAACGGCCAGATAAGGGCTTTATCTGGGATGTCTCAGTCTGAGAAGAGAAACTGAAGCATGTTTCTATCTGGACATCCCACCCTGGTCTTCAGGGGCTGCCTGCCTGGATCCTCAACCAGTTTGCACTGATACCGGCCCTGCCTTGCTATCATGTTCCTTAGGTGACAATCTCCTCCAACCACAAGAGAAGAAGAAAGTAATTGCTTATCAGGTCAAACCTGTCGCATCATTCAAGGGACCTTCCATTGCTTTGTCGATTCCAGTAGTAAGGGATGTTGCAATGATGCATCCTGAGGATATTCAACTTGTATTAATTGCTAGACGGTGAATGGCTGGGAGACTGATGCTCTCCAAAAGGCCTTTAGGAAAAACAGGTGGATTTTTCTAGGCATTGACAGACGCTGCTACACCTGTGACATCTGGACTCTGGCTGAGAAACTCCAGGGAAAGGTGGACAAATGCAGGAAAATGACCCTATTGTAAGAGCCAAATTACTGCCCTCGAGCACTGGAGATGAGCTGGGTGCCTGCAGAGACATCAGGTATTAAACACAAAATGATGCAGTCTGGCCACAAGTATAAAACCAGCCATAGAATTTTACAGAGTTATTAATAAGCCCATGTATTGGCTTTATGTGACAAGGGTTTGGTAGTGGGGGAGCTGCAGGTGTGGTTTCTGCGAGAAGATGCCAGAAGCTGCCCCCATGTTGTCAATTCTAGCCAGCTTCAAGATGGACCCACTACTGGCCAAAGCTAAGCCCATCAGTGATGTTGGTAGTGCCTCTGTGATAACATATTTAAGAAGGGGGAAAAAACTGCTGCACAACAGCAGCCAAAGAGAGCAGTGAGAATATGTGAGAGAACCAACTCTACAAGACACCAAGGTCAGTGAAGAAGGAGGGGGAGGAGGCGCTCCAGGCACCAGCACAGAGATTGCTCTGCAGCCTGTGGTGAAGACCATGGTGAGGCAGGCTGTCCCCCTGCAGCCCATGGAGGTCCACGGTGGAGCATATATCCACCTGCAGCCCATGGAGAATCCCACGCCACAGCAGGTGGATGCGCCCAAAGGAGCCTGTGACCCCGTGGAGAGCCTGTGCTGAAGCAGGCTCCTGGCAGGACCTGTGGCCCCCCACGGGGGACGCATGCTGGAGCAGTTTGTGAAGAACTGCAGCCCATGGGAAGGACCCACACTGGAGAAGTTCATGAAGGACTGTCTCCCATGGGTGGGTCCCCACACTGGAGCAGGGGAAGAGCATGAGGAGGAAGGAGCGGCAGACAATGTGTTATGAACCCCCCATTTCCTCTGCCCCTGCGCAGCTTGTGGGGAGGAGGTAGAGAAGTCAGGAGTGAAGTTGAGCCTGGGAAGAAGGGATGCACTGATGGCGCAGGATTGTTCAGACATTAGACTTCCATCTGCTACTTTCAAAGATGCCAGAAAAGACGATTTTTCATATGTCAAGTTGCCAAGAAACTCCATCACATTGCTCATGGGCTGGGATGTAGCTTGTCATATCTGCTATCAGGACAACATTACCTTTCATTCCAACTCCAAAACAGAAGTAGACTATTCAGCAGTAACTAAAACATCCCTGTGTTATCAAAGCTGTTTTGGTCACAAATCCAAAACATAGCACCATACCAGCTACTGTGAAGAAAATTAACTCTATCCCAGCCAAAATGAGTACACTGGAAAAAGCCTGAAGAAACAAGATCTCACTTCTTAGTAAGTATCTGTAAGTTACTGTCATTTCATTGCTTTGCAATACTAGCAGCAGTTTAGGCCAGAAACATCTTCTCCCTAACACAAGAAATTCTTCAAACTCCGCCCTTGAGTCTGTTCCAAGAGAGACGGTAGAGAAAGAAGAGATCCTTTTGCCTAAAAATAACCTTTGTTTTTCTGTTTTGTCTCAGATCTCTGAAAAATGACTGCATTTGTGAATGCTCCCTGACAAGGTATCTTTTCTCTGACGCTTTGAAATCTGTTCTTACATCTATTAGCTTTTAGCAGTTAAAGTTCACTTGCTGACCAGCATAAATGAGTCTTGTCCCTCCAGGTGTTTCTAAATTAAGCACCAGCTACTCTTCGGGTCCTTGGGGATCCCCTCTGATCCAGGGCACTGAAAGGGCTGAGAGAGGTGAGCCCCCTTCACTTCATTTTCTCTGGATTAGAGGCATTTTTATACCAACAGAGGAGTGATGTTGGGAGGTGGCTGTGCCTCCTGCTCCTGTGAGGCTTTCCTTGTGCTCCATCCCTTTCAGATTGATGCCTTGTACAGACACACAGCCCGTTAGGAAGAAACTTTTGGTGAATTTGCATTAATCTCCAGTTTCCCTGTGACAGTGATATAGAAGGACAAGTGAGATCCCATATCCTAGCACACTCATTTCAGAAACCCCAGCCTCTATGCAACAGCGTTTGCTGGCAAACTTTGAGGAGAGCTGTTTCAGGTGTCAATCACGTATGCAAAAAGCTGCTATCTCATACTCTCAGTGAAGCCAGAATCAGACTCTGTCTTGCCAGAAGTGCTTTTTGATGGGTGCTGGCTGCAATGGAGACACCATCCCACTTTAACAGCTGGAAGCTGAAGCAAGATTGGCAAAAAGGTGCACGGCTTTACCAGGGAAGCTAATGAGCTACTTCAAAAATGACCTTATGGATTGAGTGAGTTCTCCATCATCTGGAGAGAAGAGTTCGTTGTCTTTTGAGAAGTGCTCTGATTTAATTTCTGATGACTGAGTATGGTGTCAGAGTCTCTGAAGGAGGTGCTGCAGCCCATGTTACTGTCAGACTTTATCCTTTTAATCCATTCTGACCAAAACCATCCATCTCCAAGAGATGGTTGACACCTTGGAAGTGATGAGTGTGTTCAGAGCACCTTCGTATTCCTGGAGGACAAAGCAGACAGGAACTGCTTGCAAGCTTTCAGGATCCCAGAGCAGCTGGCGGACCTAGAGCTGCTCAGGCTACAAATTTGTCTGAGATGAGATAAGGGCTTGCCACCCAACAAGGTCAAGGAGGAACCTATGAAGCCAGAGTGGGGGAGCAGCCACAGGGACCTTGCCATGAGGTAAAGGAGTAATTGGGCGTTGCCATTATACATTTTGGATCCCTCAAGCTTCATCCCAGTCAGAAACACCTCCATTGCTCCTGGGAAAATGATACTTGCTCCAGTGGAAGATCCTTCTAGATCTACCACGCACAGCTGGATGTGTGTCTAGCCTCCACATCATCCCAGGACATAAGCTTCCTAGCCCAAACAACCCTTTCTGCCTATAATAACCCTACTGCCAGTAATGTTGTTATAACCGTGAGTTATGGCGTTGTCCTCTGAAGCCACTTGGTTCTCCCCTGTTATATCATAATTGCTCAAAGTACTGGCTAATTTGTCCATTATTATGGGGTTTATCAATTCCCCTGTTGCTGATTTGACATGCTGTGCTTAGCTCTGGCTGTTCTCATGCTCTGCTCTCTGGCAGTTTGCCAGAGCTGATGGAATCTGTGCAAGGCACAACAAGGATTTTCGGCTGACTTTTGCCTGAGACCTCCCTTGGTATGTTTTCCACCTGACTGATGCCATCCCTGGATCTTCATGACTGCAAAATTCCTTCTTTAAATAGGTTCCTGGTCCTCTCTGGAGCAATGCACACAGCAGTGGATTTATTTGGATTTTTTTTTTTTTGTTCATGCTTTTGAGAGCAAATTCCCATCAGAAAACCCCATGCCCATCATTTGTAATAAAACTCTGCAGTCCCCTGGCAGGCAGCATGGTTCTGCACCATCCAGTGACAGCCAGCCCTTTGCCTTGTAAGAGATTTATTCCCTAGGACATAGAGCAGTAATCAACCGTCTCAGGACTTGAGTCTCTGGCATGTGGGTCAGGTTTAACTGGCTGGCTCCTTTCGGTGATTTTGTAGGAATTCACTGATTCTGCACTGATTTATAATATCTCGCAGACTCTCAGCTCCCATTGGTCCCTACAGTACTGTTCATGCCTTGCATAGACCTTCCATGGTACCAATGTGGATTAAGCACACAGGGATTAGAGTCAAAGGGATGTGGCAGAAAAGGCTATTTCTGTCTTGGCTCAGCTCAGCATCTGTTGAGAGCCTGATATCAAGCTGTTGTATGTTGTCTTAGCTGATGATTGTGGGTGTACAGGGAACAGGCACTAGAAGAGTTAATTGATGTGGGTTATTATTTTTAATAAGGCAGGAACCTGTGTCGTATGCATGCACTCTGGGCAAGGATTGTGCACTGCAAGGCACAGCCTGGTGTGAACCCATTTCAGAGCTGGCTGCTGCTAGTGATCGACACATGCATCCATCTCCCTTCCTCATCTGCTGCTCACCCTCATATCGTGTGAGTCCCTGTGCTGGTTTTGGCTGGGGTAGAGTTAATTTTCTTCATAGTAGTTAGTATGGGGCTATGTTTTGGATTTGTGCTGGAAACAGTGTTGATAATACAGGGATGTTTTAGTTATTGCTGAGCAGTGCTACACAGACTCAAGGACTTTTCTGCCTCTCACCCCACCCCACCAGCGAGTAGATTGGGGGTGCAGAAGAAGCTGGGAGGGGACACAGCCGGGACAGCTGACCCCAACTGACCAAAGGGATATTCCGCACCATATGACATCATGCTCAGCATATAAAGCTGGGGGAAGAAGAAGGAAGGGGGGGACGTTAATGAATTCCTTGTTTTGCTTTGTGTGCGTGGCTTTTGCTTTACTTATTGAACTGTCCTTATCTCAACCCACGAATTTTCTCACTTTTACTTTTACAATTCTCTCCCCCACCCCACCGGGGGGGGAGTGAGCGAGCGGCTGTGTGGTGCTTAGTTGCCGGCTGGGGTTAAGCCATGACAGTCCCCACTGGTGTATTTGAGATTTGCTTTTGCTACAGGCACAGTGGGGAAACACACGAATCTGCTGGACTGAGCAGCCTCCTCTTGCCCCCATCTCCTAGGACAGGGCAGGCTTTCGCCATGCAGGCCACAGATGGTACTCAGTACCTCATTCTGCCTTTGTGCTTTCCCTCACAGCTGCTCCCTCATTTACTGAGCAAAGCCTTTCGAAGTGGCAGAAGGACACTATTTTGCCTTAATGCCATCATTAAGGGCTTGGCAAAGGTGCTCAGTCATGCACTACCAAGGAAAGATGTGATGCTGGGCTGTCCATGAGGATTGAGGAGACTGGGAACCTGCTTCCTAGAAGATGCCCTGATATTTCTACTGAAGAGGACTGTGAGCTGACTGTGAGGCTTGTGAGATCTCTACCCACACCACAAAGGTGGAGCATTGCCTCCTCTCTGAAACAGCCGAGCCCTGCTGCTTCAGGACAACAAACCTCAGCTCTGCATGCACCAGAAATGATGGCAAATGTGGCACAGAGAATCGGGTCAATAAAACCAGAATAAGCCAAAGGGAATGACAAAGACACTGGCCGAGCTGCACGCATCCCACCCTACTGGGCAGCAGGCTGTTCTTTCTGCACTTTGATATCTGGCCTCAAGATGCCACAAAAACATCTGGTTCTTCTAATCAGCACCAAAAATGGTGTGACTGAGGAGAGCAAAATGGTGGTGCCCTTGTGATCAGCTACCAGTAGCAGATGTTGATAGAAATGCTGCAGTCTCAACACAGAGGTTGCTTTTCTGCTGCAGTGCGGAATGACTATTTTCCTCCGGAGTTTGGTCAAGGCTAGCCCAAACAGTGCTGCTGCTCTCTGTGAACAGACTGTCGATCTCCAGTAAATTTTAAAACTTTCCAAAATTTACAATTTCCAGTACAATACTCTATCAGGTCTTTCTGCTAATGATAAATAGGAAAAAAAGAAAAAAAAAAAAAAGAAAAAAAAAGAACTTAGAGAGGAACTTGAAGTAAAAAGCTACGAAGTTGCTTCATTTCAAAGAGTGGATCATTCATTGAATCTTGGCGACAGAAAGGCTGGGGACATGCAAGGCTGGAAAGCTTTGGTTTGCAGAATAACCCACTCTCAGAAGTCAGGGCACTGCTATTTAAACAACAAACATCTCACGTGCAATCCCATGCTCCCCTCGTAAATAGTGGCCATGGGCTTGCAAGGGCTGCTTCTCTTCCTTTGTGCTGTCAGCGCAGAAGAGTATCAGCCTTGAAATGCCATTACTGGAAAGGTAAAACTGTAGAAGAATATAACAATGAACTTGGAAGAGCCTTGCTGGATGCTGTCCCCAGGCTATGAGAAATGTAGCAAGCAACCTGTCAGAAGATGACACAGAAAGGAGGGCAGCCAAGGCAGCCTGCAAGGCAAATACGGAAGCTGAGGGCACAGTCAGTGAAGGATTTGGATGCTGGCAGAGAGCTGCACCTTTGCAATGGGCTGATGCCCGCAGTCAGAGGTGTGAATGCAGCTGCTGAGCATGCGACAGCCTTGCTGGAGAACAGGTTTCAGACTTGTCCATCTTTGTGACGCACCGTCCCGATGGTGGGGAGAACTCATAGGTCTGTCCTGTGGGCTAGGACTCTTGCAAATGGAAATGTCTAAATGCAGGTCTCTCCACACACAGGAAACATGGCTATTTTCTATTAAATGCCATGTCTCTCAGGCAGCATCCACCTGCGATCCTGCTCTGAGGGATCTGCACCACCATGAAAGCCTGTGTTTCTCTTTGAGGGATGTTCTCCCTTCCTGCTGCTGCATTAGCAATTTTAGGTGCCCGCTCGGCTGCCGAGGCGAGCAGCTCTGGTGCCGCTGCGATCCACAGCGGAGCGCTCCAGCGCGCTGTACGAGGGTGTCTCCTGTAACTCTGCTGGCTCGATCAGGGAGCAATGACATCTACCTGGCAGAAGGCTATGTCCGTGACTGATGCAGCTTTGCAGACAGAGCTCCAGAGGGAACATGCTGCTACCCACGTGTCAGGCTGCAGACTGTCCCCTACTCCTACACTGGTACGGGATGGCAGCAGTGAGCACCCTTGTGGGAGGTGTGCCCAGGGATAGGAACTCCTCAGCTTAGTGGCAGAGCTCCGGGAGGAGGTGAGTAGGTTGAGGGGTATCTGGGCGTCTGAGAAGGAGGTTGACTCCTGGAACTGCACCCTACCTTTCCTGGGACAGGCCTGTTGGGCAGACAGGACACATGATATGGAGGATTCTCTAGCCACTCTCCACGCCACAGAACGTGGTGACCTAAGGGCTAGGGGGGAATGGCAGCAAGTTCCTGCCCAGTGCAGCAGGCACATCTCCTCTGTGACTACCCCACCTTCCCAGGTGCCCTTGTACAATAGGTATGAGGCTCTGGAAGTGGAACCAAACAATGATGAGGACGATGGTCCATCAAGGTTGGAGGTGTCACTGAGGTTAAGTCAGCCTATGCACCACATGAAAACTACTTCCATTAAGAAAAAAAGGGCAGTTATTGTCATAGGAGACTCTCTTCTGAGGGAAACAGAAGGCCCAATATGCTTGTCTGAGAACACTGCTCCCCTGCAGTACATGATTTCTCCTCAGATGTTTGTGGGTCATTAATAACTGTTGACTTTCCACTTTTGATGTCACAAAACAGGTTGTTTATTTCATAACGTTCATTTAAACACTATTTCTTGAAGGGAGTAAGAAAAGGCCTTTTAAGAAGGAAAGAAAGGAGAAGAGGAACTTACTGGAAGAGAATTTGGATGAGGAAGAAGGTGAAGAAAGGACGGGAGCCGAGTATGTGATCCAGGAGAGTCTAAGTATAAAATGACCGCAGCAATTAGCACAGACAAGAAGGAGCTGCAGTGCCTAATGCACAGGGAGAGTGAGAGCCAGTCCTAGAAAAAAAAGAATAAAAGCATTTGGTGTGTTCGACCTCACAAACTGCAGGGTATAACAGATTGCTTCCTAAAAAGAAGTTGGGGTGGGAAACAGCAGAGGAAGGTGCTTAAGCTGGAGGACTATGCTCCCAAATGTGGACATATTACAAAGCAGTCAGGGTTCATTTGCACTGAAAACTGAATTAACTTTTCTAGTATCAGAAGTAGGATGCTGTGAAGCCGCTTCTGGTGGGCAGAGTGGGCATAGGAGATGTGGTTGATGTGAAGGCAAAGGCTGACAAGTTTATGAAATGAATTATTTGATGTGGAGTCTGTGATGGCCAAGGACTCAACACAGTGAGTGGGAGATGGGTATCCAAAATGGAGCATCCTCATCTGAGCTCATGTTTCCAGAAGGGGCGCTAACCTTGTACAGAGCAGCAAGGGATCACTTTGGGTGTCTGAACATAGATGCGCCACAGTAGCCACTGGGTTTCCCCTAGGTCCTCTGAGTATGTCTTATGTCCTGTCGGACATCTGATCTGGCACTGGGACTCGCTCCCTTATGACAGCAGGCTCCAGCTGTGCTCCATGACCCAAATGTGCTCCTGTCCAGATGCTGAAGCTCCCAAAGTCCAGGCGTTGCATCCATGCCCTGAGAGCTGTGTGATAATACTGCCCCATGTTTGCAGCCAGCCCCTGCTGCTCGTGTGCTGTTCGGTGGTTTTCCTGACATTCTTCCTGTTCCTTTGTTTCTGTTTTTGCCTGAGCTTTTGTATGTGAATGTTTGAGCTTGTTTATCTGTTTCAACTGAAAAACTCCACAAGCTCGAGCAAAATGCTAATAAGAAGCATTAGGTGCAGCTAATTGAACTGCTTCTATGATCCTCCATAATTACCTCCTGGTACAGCACCTACCCTGAGAAAGGCTGTCTAAGGCAGGCAGAATGGATGCCAGAGATAATCAGAGACGAGATCTGGGAAAAGTGTTTAATTTTCTTATCCAAATTAAGATTTTTTTGGATTGATTACCTCACTAAATATTTGCTGTTGAGAGCAAACTAAGCTGGTGCTGGTGGGGACTGCAAAGGGAATGACGGGTGCTCAATTATTTACAGACTTGCTTGGCTAGCTGAGTGTGCACCAGGAATGCAAAGAGAGCCGTCACTGGGAATCTCATCGGAGATTTTTCATTGGGAGTAAAAAGCAAGCAATGACAAGAGGGAACGTTCTCCTGAGTCAAAATGCTGAAACTTGCCCAGTGATAAATAGAGCTGTCACCAGGGCTTGATTATCACATCCAGAGCACGCCTTTCCCCCCATCTTTCCCCAAACACCTTGAGTTTGCAGACAAGGAGCATATATTGGGTTGGCACAGAACTTTGAGGTCAGCAGGTGCAATTGCTTGCAGTGCCTTTAGAAATCACCATTAATAAATGCACTAGCTTTCTCCTAACCTAGCTTGTAGGTCTCTTATTGGTGCAGCCCCCTTAGTTGGGTTGGATGTACTGCACACTAAGCGTGTGTGGCTGACTCCTTGCTGAGCGGTCAACGCCTTGCTTGTCCTGATCTTTCATAGATCTCTATAACTCACAGAGATAGAGACAGCTCCTAACAATTAAAACCAGATTTATATGCTGTGCAGAGATGATGCAAATTGTCACAACATTTTATGAGTGTGGTCCAGGAGAACTGCAGTCACAAACCATACATTAGGCTTGCAAGTGAAGCCAAAATCATGTATTCTTCAAAATGGGAGAAGGAGAATTTGGCAGCAGTAGCAATTAATAAGCTATGAAATATGGGTTGCTGTTTAGGAAGCTCAAATATCAATGAAAAGCTATACAGCCAAGCAGAGCAAGCAGTGGGAATGATTTTATACACAAATATATATCTCTCTCAAAAAGAAAAGGAATCCTTGCAGTGGCATTGCATATCTCACTGGTTGCAGATGCTAAAACTGTTGTTAAAGATCTAGAAAATCTTAGATGGTTTGAAGTCATGTATTTAGGAAGAAGCAGGATAATGTCATTTTGCATTCACAGCAAAATAGGAATCATATGAACCTCTGGCTGCAGTTTGGGAGGACTGTGGGGAGATCATTCCCCTTTCCACTGAACTGGGGCTGGCAAGTAATGGTCCAGCCTGTTAAAAGCTGCTGATCAGGACAATGCCCTGTGAGGATTCGGACTTCTTCCCGTCTGTGCTTGTAGGTGCCTGATTGCACTGGCCCATGCCAGTTCTAGCTGTGGAGTCAAGCCTGGACCTGGGACTGCCGCTGAGACCTTATCAACAAAGAGGTGAACTGCTTCATCCCTGTTACTTCATGCTGCTACAGACATTACTCATGTTTATTCATCCCATTATGGTGTTTCTATTTGTTCAGTTGTAACATTAACTAGGCAAGATGCCAAAAAGCATCTGCTAATATTAAGCATATAATTATGCCAATGATATGATTGCAAGTTCAGCTTCACTTGCTGCTATGAGATGGTGCTAGTTTGTCTGATAAAGAGAACTATGTTGACATACTATATGCGCAAGCTTCTTTTAGGCCTTATTTACACCGTAAGTTACTGAAGGGAGCTACATGTTCATGTGTGTATGTATTTTCCACTATGGGCTTTCATCCTGATCAGCTGGAGAGAGGAACAGCGTGAGGCCATTGGCGCTGTTTGTGTTTGTAGAGTACTGTGTTTTCGGCCTGTGTTGATTACTGTGGCTGGCTGTTCGTGTGTGTGTGTTTGTTTGTTGTATGCGCCTGTTGGCAATACATGCTCAGTCTCACCCCAGCACAACCTGGGACATGGAGCCTCGCCTCTAGCAGGCTACAGGATATGGAAAATCCTAACTCACACTCACGTTCCCCTCGGATGCTCATGCTGGACTTGGGGAATACAAGGGGCAGTGAAGAGCAAAGGATCAGATGGGTGCATGTCCTCCAAGGTCTTGGGAAATGACTGTTTCTTGTGGATAAACTCTGCTTGCCCCTGCAGGACTGTCTCTGGGCCAGTTTGCCCCTACTCCCTGTGCACTTGAAGATCTTCCGTAAAGTGCCGCAAAAAAGGTTTCAGAGATGCTATCTGCCTGCAAAACCCCTACCTTACTGCAGTGTTGGACTATGCAGGCAGGAAGCACCTTTACCTATGCTGAGCCATTTCTGGACTCCTTCAGCTGCCTGATCCAGCTTGCCCCTGGCTAAGGAGGTGAGCCTCATCGTTTTGGTCCTGAATCTAGCAGGACATCCCCTCCAAAGTACCAGCTCCTGAGCCCAAAGCCTTCCTCAGTCCTCTTTCTTTAACACACACCATTTTGAACAGATCAGAGGGGACAGTTCCAACAAGGTTTGGGGACAATCCCTTAATTTTGATTGAAAGAATGGCCCAGTGAGGTCCTCGGTCTGCAGATGTGAAGGCAGAAGTTGGTAGCACACTACTTTGTGGGTACTCATATCGTGCTTAGCTTAGATGAAAGGGCCAGGAGGTGCCAGTTGAGCTTGCTTTTTATCCCACCACAATGGCAGTGGCCTTGAAGGCACTAATAGGCCTTAATGACCCTGACCAACCTCATCCCACACCATCTGCCCATGGGCTCAGGAGTCCCATTTCAGTTCAGCCAGGGGCACTGAGTCCCTGTCTGAGCTACCTCAGAGAGTGCTGGTCTATTGCTCAGCCCCCAGCTGCCTGTCCCCAGGGTGTCCAAGCACTCTGAGGATACTCTAAACAGCTGATGGAGTAGTTAGATCTGATGTTGTTGTAGTGCTTGAGCTCCCATGGCCAGGTAGGTTAGCTGGAGGACCAGCACCCCTCTACCTCTCCAGTGCATGAAGAAACGGTTTTGCTGTAGGAAAACTTTGCAGTAACTGTCTCCATGGGTCTTGTGACAACGCTATTTTATTTTCCCAAACTTGCTTCTGTTTGGCTTGCCCTGGACATTTTTTTCCTGGTCTACTACAGGCTCTGACACATGCTGCTTTGCTACCGAGGACAAACATGGAGTAACAGTGGCACCAAGTGGGCATATATAGGAACAGAACAACTAAAGCACCACATAAGGGGATGCTAGAGAGGGAATAAAAGTGACTAAGAATTGCCATAAAGCTCTTTATGGTCAGGGCATCCCACAATATGATCTAGTACTGGTGGAAGTCCAGCCCTGAACAGGAGATTAGATTGTGGACCTCCAAAGACTCTTCCTCCAGCATGGCTCGGGTGTACCAGGAAAGGTAAAGGGGATGTAGAAGAGCAGTTCAGCCTCTTCTGACACAGCATTGTCTACAGAGATCCTTCCCACCAGCAGCAGAAAGGACAGAGCCCCAGTAAAATGGGGACCTGGCAGAGGGGACACCCAGCACCCATGCAGACTCTTGTGGCCTCTTGTCCACCCATGAGTCCTGGCAGGGCATCAGCAGGCAGCACCCTCTGGTTCCACAAACCAGCCACAAGAGCTTTTGGAGACCTGTGAGCACCCCCTTTCCAGTCTCTTTAGCCTCAGTGTTTAAATACATCACCTTTCTCCTGAAGTTGGTGTCCTCCAAAGTAATTTCATTCTCCTCTCTGGAGAAAGCAATCCTGCTGTTCCTGTTCAGCATCAGCAGGGTTGTGCCTCTTTCTGCTAGCCATATAAATGCCCAGGGCTTATTTCAACCTCCTGAAGATCTTTGGGCCTACTGCTGTCCTGCAGCAATGAGTTTCACAGGTGAAACCCATGTGAAGAGTTTGCAGTGTGTTGCCGCTACTACCAATGTGTCTCCCTGTTGCTTTCTCCATCCTCAGAACTCTGCTGGCCACCCTCTGAATCCTTTTTGGCAGAGGGATGACTGAAGGCAGCTGCTACACTTGCATCCATGTTGCTCCCCAACAGTTTGCTTTCCTGGTACATGGAAATGGAGACATTGTCATGTCGAGGCATTGGGCTCCTGGGACCTGGCCACAGTGCAACTGGGGACTTAACAGATGCATTCAGTTCATGTGGAGGGAGGAGGAAGTTTTCATGCTGTTCCTGTTACTGCAACAGCTGCGCTCAAAGTGAGCCATCAGGCTTGGGAAGATGCTGAGCTGCAGATGCTCCTCAGGGAAACAGCAGGTAGGCACCTCTCCCAGGAACAGGATGGGATGAGCCACATGGCTTTGCCCTGGGTTTTGGTCCTTCCCTCACCCTTGAGACGCATCTCCCAGTCTGAGGTCTAACCTTCCGTAGCATCATTGAGTAACCTGTGTTGGTCTGGAGATCATCTAGCCCAACCCCACCCAAAGCAGGCGCTCCTTGCCTGGCTTTTAACTACTATTGTCTGGGAGGGTGCTGAATCTGATGTGGGGAGGCACTGCTGCAGCTGCAGGTGGGTTGACTCAGTTGATAAAGAGCTTCTTCCATCCCACAGATGCTTTCTTTCCATACTGCTGTGAAAGTGCTGGTAGGAGCCACCTATGAGCCCTTTCATGGCAGGATGGAGCTACCCAGCTGTAGCAGGTGACATGAGCCATTGGAAGACTGAGCCCATGGGAAGTGAGGTGAGACTCTGGGATGGGAGGAAGTGGGAATGGAAGGGAGAAGACAAGGCATTAGCGCAGTTGGGCAGGACTGTGGAAATCCTTGCTACGTTGAGTGCTAAAAGTTCCCCTGAGTGACTGGGAACATTAAAGGAAGAAAAACCCTAAGAAAATGCTAAAATGCACCTTCTGACTCAGAAGGTCTCAAAAAAACAGTTGGAGAAATGGCACTCCATACTTGCTGGGATTTATAGCCTTTTTTCAACAGCCGTTGGTGGCAGTGAGACAGTGGGCTGAGTGTGCCTTGCTCTGACCCTGCGCACCAATCCTTATATTTGCCCATATTGAACAAACTGTTTTGAGTTTACCAGTACATAATGACCCACCTAGGAGTCCACCCTCCCTACTGCCCCCCACCCTCCAGCCTTCATGCCCTCCGCAAGCCTTATAAGTGGTTAGTCAGGTTTTACATTTAAGTAACTGATAGAAAAGTTAAATCCTAAAAGATTAAAATTAACCACTGTGAAGTGCTGATAGAATTAAGTGTTAAATCTATGATCTTCTAATTACTGTTTGCTTCATTTTTACCCAGTTTTGATGCATTCCAGTGTCTTGATATAAATGTTGTGCATTTCCAGGTTAAAAGCCTTACTTGTTACAGGCATGCAGCCTTGCAGGGTGTAATTCGGACTCCACTCCCATATCATTGCCTCCCTGTGAGGAGTGTGTGCATGCGAGTGGAGAGCTAAAGGAATTGGGCAGAGAACAGGGCTGTTACAGGCAATGATGAAATGCAACTGACATGAGCAGGCTGTAAGAGAGAGAGAAAAAGCTGGAGTTAATCACCTTTGTAAACAAACTCACAACCTGATAAAAATTATCCCTAGTTAGTTAGAGATAATATAGTTAATTTGCATGTGAGAGGTGTGATATGGACAGGCTTGTGACTGAGAATCTTATTAAGTCTCCAGAAATATTGGCTTCATATAAGCTTTCCTCTTTGCTTTTTGATGTCCCAGGAATTAGTGAAACTTGAATCCTCTTGACGTTCTGTTGGCCAGTTATTTATTATCTCTTGGATGTGATTGATCTGGATGTGTTGACAAAAAGCTGTTTGGCCTTAGGAGCATCTTTGACACCCTCTTTGCTTGCACTGGGTGGAAAAAAAACCCCAAAATATTTCATCATCTTCGCCATCCTCTGCTGTAAGTGCATCACGCAGAGCAGAAATAGCTGCACCTTTCTGGTTAATTCAAAAATTTTCTCATTTCTCTTGGAAATAGAAGCCTTTTCTGTAACTATCTTGTTCTACATGGATAGAGATGTGTATATACGTTTAATTTGCATGTAGGCCTCTACAGTAAAGGAACTTTTCTGTGAGGAGGAGGAGGAAGGACAGGACTCCCAGAGTCCCAGCTGTAGAGGCAGAGGAACTGTTTGCAGACAGATTTGAGAGCTGTAATGCTGAGAGGGATAAGGGCTGTGAAGATGAGATGTGGCCACCTGGTCCTTTCTGCTTAGGTAGAGCTCAGCGATGCCAGGTGACAGCCACGAATTGGATCTGCAGAGGCAGTTTGGTCCTGCTGTCTGACTAAATCTCCTTAGAGACACCCCCCCCCTTTTACCTTCCCTTTGTGTTAGATACCTCTGAATTTTTATTCTTTTATTCCTCAAGAAAAAAAATAGAGAATAATGTAAGAACCATAACTTAAAGCAAAACCTCAGCTCATGGCCGTAACAGAGGGTGTTCCTTATGCATTTTGCTTCTTGTTATGCGCCAGCATCTATTCCACCTGTCTGTGCATCTGTATGGCAAACCCTGTTAGGCAGACAGTCACTGGTTTTACTGAAAGCTGTGGAACAGCTCCGCTGCTTCCATCGCGGCTGCGAGGAGCTCTTCTCCTCCATGCCTCTGGCTGCAGGTGCAGCCTCTGCAGCCGTGCCGGGGGACGAGGACCTTCCACGTTGTATTTTGCTTGTCTTGTCTTTGTTACTCTTCCCTTCCAGTGGAGAAAAAAAAACCCCAAACCCGAACAGACAGGTCCCCGTGAGTAAATCGTCTTCGAGGGGCTGCCTGTGCATCGAGACCCTGACCGGTAGCCACGGGAAGGGATTGCGTTATCTCCTGGGCCTGCGGGAGTGCGACCCTGCGCCCTCAGCCCTTCTCCTCCGTCCTCTCCTTCCCTTTGTGCTCTTCCCCGCCGCGGAGAGCCCCGGCCGCCACCTCCATTCCCATGGATTCTC
>NW_008795479.1:961786-977293 GCF_000699145.1 Aptenodytes forsteri
TCTCCCCCGCCGCGGAGACCCCCGGCCGCCGCCTCCATTCCCATGGAAACTCCGGCCGCCGGGCCGCCCTGGGCGGAAAGGGCAGTCCGAGAGGGGACAAAGGGAGCTCGGGGGAGGAAGGGGGCCAAGTGCTCGGGAAGGGGGAAGCGCCGGAAGAGAGGGAGGAATCCAAGGAGAAGAGGCACAGGCAAACCCAGCCGAAGAGCGGGAAGACAGAGCTGGGGAAAGTTGGAGGGAGAGGGGAGAGGACAGGGGCCGGAGATGGGGGAGGGCCGCAGCCACGGGTGCGTGGTTGGAGCCGCCGCAGCAAAGCACGGGGCTTTGTGCATGGCTTGAGGCACAGGAAAAGCGCCCGGAGGGACCCCTCGCCCGGCCACAGACTGCCCTGCCAGCGGGGAAGCCTTTGCCTCTGGAGCGAGCAAGGCCTGCACCGATATGGCAGGAGAAACGTGGCTGGGGCTGCTTCAGGAGACACCTGAGCTGCCTGAAACAGTGTCCCGGGCGGGTGTGGAGGGGACACAGGCAGCAAGAAAATACCAAGTTGCTGGAAGGAAAAGAGAGCTGAAAGCAAGACCTGGGAGCAGCAGAGGTGGTTGCAATTCCTGCAGAGGTGGCACAGAGGTGAATACTTCAGGCTGAGTGACAAGCGTAAGTGATAGACAGGATTTGGGTTACCAGACAAATTCTGAGTGTTGGGGTTTTTTTTGCGTTTTTTTTGTTTTAGTTTGGTTTGGTTTTTTAGAGAAAAGAGGCAAAACCTGAAACATTGAGATTAGAAAGAGCCTGGGGGTGGAAGGGACTTGGCAGAGCTTGGGCAAGCAGCTGGCACAGCGCTGCCTGCTCTGGTGCTGGGAGATGCTGGGTGGGTGTCACCGCCATGCCCTGCTCTGGGAGTGGCTGGGAGTGATCAGTTGCACGTGGAGAAATTGGGCAGGTTGTGCCCATGCTGTCCCAGCACAGCCAGGTATCCACGGTAAACTGAGGCACTGTGCCTTCACCGCAATACATGAAGCATAGCACTGGGGGAGGATGGCAAATTGCAGCTAAATAAGTAATTTGAGGGGTAAAATACCTTTTTTTTTTTTTTTTAAGTGAAAATAACATGATGCTTTGTTAGAATTAGGTGGATCGACATTCCTTGGAAGGAAGGAGACATTCCAGTCCCTTGGCCCTAAAATGTGCCCTGAATATATGCATCATGAATGGCTGTGTCCTGCCAGAGACATCAAACTTCATCACACCTAAAAGCTTTTTGGGTCTCATGATTCTAGCAGCATGCACAGATTGCTAATACCTGTTTTCTGTGAAGAATAAAGAAAGAGGGACTGGTTTTGCCTTCTGGATGCTTCAAATCAAAGTATTGTTGCTAGAGACTCTGGGGCAGAGATTTCTTAGAAACATCATCTTGCTGATGAAATTTGCACATGAAATTTGGTTATGTGTCTATAATCATACGTGTGTGCATGGAAGGTGGCATTTCTTGATGGGTAGCAGTGGGAGTGCACCTAACCTCCTTCCTAGCAGATTCTGTGAGTGTTTCTAAAGGCATGTTGTCACAGCCTCTGCTAGTTTGGATCCCCTACGATGCATCTGTTTTGCAGGCTGAGAAACACTAGGGTCACAGCATCCTCCCTGCTTAATCATGTGCCCGAGTAGCATGTTGCTGATGTTGCCACTAATAGCATAATACTAAGTTTTGGAAGGTCCTTGTAGGATAGTGAGGGGGAGGATTTTATCCTCTTTTTTGTGGTAGAGGTTTCCAGGCCTGGGGTCTGGAAGGTCCCATCGCCTCTGTTCATAGGGCTGTGGTACCACCAACTGCACAGTTGGGAGGAAAGGGTTTTTTGCCCAGTTCCTGGCTTGATCTCCATCTGTTGATGTGGGGTAGCATCTCCAATGGCTGTTGAGCTCTGCACAGGCTGTTTGCTGCTTTGCAGGTGGCTTCACTTCTGAGTACAGTGTTGGCTTCATTCCCAGTGCCCAAGTGAGAGCCAAAATTAGGTGTTCCACAGTTATGTCAAGCCAGTAGGGATGGGGTGCCAACCAGATCTCATTGTCATTAGTTGTCTCTGAAGAGCTGGTGGTGTGGATGACCAAGGGGGCTTATGCACGGTCTCTGGCCCCTGCTAAGATGGCAGCAAAGCTCACCTTGGCCACCCCAGGTGCTGCCAGGCTGGAGCTCAGCCCTTCTGGGTGTGCCAGGCGGGAGGACAGTGTTCCCTCTGCACTGCCCTGAGCTGGGAACATGGTCTGTCTTGGACACCTGACCTGGGGTGTCCCTCCCTCCTGCAGCCATTTTGAGGATCCCAGCTGAGGACATGTTCTCAACCTCTTGGGTAAATCCACCCATGCTGGACACCCCCGTTGTTCCAAGTATCCCCTGGCTGCTTGCTGCTGACTGCTTGCTCGAGATCCCCATCAGGGATATGCTGCTGTGGGTGGTGACATGACAAGGGAGACCCAGGTAATGCTCCTAATTTCCAGCATCTGGTCTCGGCCAACTTGCTCTGCTCCACCTGAAAAACAGGCTAAAGGGGGATGCTCTGGTCCACAACTTTTAAATCAGTGCTCTGTAGGCAAAGGGTGTTACATTTGGGGTTTCTACTGGGAGCTTCCTTTTCTATCACTGCCTTGGCATCTTTTAGTCTGTTTACGCATTACTTCCTCTGTGTGGCATCAGTCTCTCAGTCCTACAACGATTTTCACAACAGCAATTACAAGTATAGGCCATAGGTATCTTTGCTTGGGCCCTCATATGGGCCAGTGTCAGTTTTAATTTTCCACTTTGTGGATGGGATCCAACCTGCTCCCCAGAAATGTCAGCTCCTCTCTCTCCTCTTTTTACCCTGGTGGTTATTGCTTCAGCCTTCTGACAGGAGCTAGTCATGCCCTCTTGTTTCATCTATCTTATCTGGGATGCAAAAATAACTCCTGTGGGGATTAACTCCAGCAAAATGCAAATCAAACAGTTGTTATATTAGTCAGATACTAAGATGACAGCTGAGCTGGTTTTTAAAAGAGCATCTGCTGTAATTGAACTGTAAGCTTGTAGAAAATCAGCCACTTGCTGAGTTGTGCCCTTGCCCAGCAAGCTTCAGTACAGCCACCAATGCCAGCCCATGGCACCGAAGGCAAAAGCTTCCAAAACTGGCTCTGTGTCTCATGATGACATGTTAATTATCAGGGGGAGCAAAATGCAGGAGTTGCTGATGAACATCTTTTAGATGAGCCCAGTCACAGTCCTGCAAACAAAGCAAGGCTCAGAAAGGCACTGGAGGGTTTGAAGGCTCATGTGATATGGTGGTCAAATCAAGTGCAAGGTACCTGGCTGCATTTTGGGTGCTTCTGACATGGCTGGCAAAAGAAGAAAAATGCAATAAAGAAGGGATTACAAGTTTAGGAAAAAGACAAGAATATACCTTGCAAATTGCAAGGATTTTGGGAAAACCCTTCCCCATTGTGGATACACGGGTTAATGGGCTTCATGGCCTGCAGGCACGCAGCTTCTAAAGCTTTGTCCTTAGCTTGGTGGGACTGGCTTTTTGGTGACTCTTGGAGAAGGTTTTATTAGGTAATAGGATAGTTGTATATACTATAAAACCTTTAGCCATGGATACCACAAAACAGTCCCAGCTCTGATATGGATTTTCTATTGCTGTTTATTTAGGTGTGCAAAGAGATTTTTGAATCTCTCAGCACTGACGATGCTGCCCTAGAGCAACTTGACATGAGGTGGTATCTTACTGCTCAAGTAAGACATGCTTCAGCAGCCATCTTACTAAAGTCTTTGTCTTGCAAAAGGCCTTTCCCAGCTGTTTATAAGGTAGTAAATTATCTTGGTTCACCCTGGTCCACTGTGTCCTTGCTCATGGCTCATGTTCTTCCCATCTGCAGCAAATGATTTGATGCTGGAAGGTGATCGGGGATGAACTGGGGGCCAATTTGCACCTTGCTTGGACCCCCTGCAGCTTTTTCACTCCCATCACACTTCTATGTGCTGGGGACACTCGCATTATAAACACCTCCCTCTCTGTATCTAAAGAGGGATATTGCTCTTGTCTCAAAACATGCTGCCCAGCTTACTGAATTTCATTGTCATCTCTTCCCACATAAATGGGTGTATTGGCATCCCCCAGCACCAGAAATAACCTACCTGCATCTATGCTGCTCACTCCAGTCCCTGCTTTCCAAGTATGTCACATATGGAGATAACAGAGGGACAGTCAGTACCTTGGGGAAGACTGGCCAAATTGTTGAAGGTACAAAGATGCCTGGCAGGTGGCCCAAGGATTTGAAAGTTGCATGTTGCTTTCTAGCATTCAGTGGGGAGCATTTGGTATCATGTGGCCTGTGGCTGTGTCCTTGTTCCAGCATGGGCATGTGCTGGGACGAGGACAGGGAGAAGGTGAGAGGGCTCTGGTGGCAATCCTAGCAGTGCTGCTGATCAGGGGGTGCTCTTGGGAGGGTGCAGCCTGTGGCACATCCATTTCCCTGCAGTGGGTGGTTCTCTCCATACTTTCTCTGTTGGAAATGTGTCATTTTCACCAGGACCTGCTCAAACTCCTGGACCTTTCCTGTTTCTGGTGCAATTAGGGCTGATTGGAGCAGGCTTCCCTCCAGATGTTGAACGCTGGTTGGCTGGTAAAAATTTGGGCATGCATGTTGCTGTGCTATGCGTTATCTGAAGATGTACGAGAGCATAGGTAGTCAAACAGGAAAGGCAGGTTGCAGAGCTGCAATAAACCCCAGTCCCGCTCCAGTCAGGAGGAATGGGGGGTCTTTCGAAACTCATCTGCCCTCTGACTCCCAGGATGTGGCTGCCCATAAAGCCATGGTCATTCTTCTGAGGTTTGTGTAGTTTAATACTTCATCTCCAGATTTTCTACTTGCTGACAAAACTGTTAAGGACTTCAAAATAGGCACTGCTTTTGAGGTGCAGCCTCCCAAAATCATATTAAAAGAGTTGGTGTTGTCTTCTCTCATGAGGAACACACATAGTGCAGCCACAGGCTGAGAGGGATTTTTTTTTTCTTCTTCCTTTCTGTTCTATATTGGTGCCATATAACTTTGTCTAAGACTTATTACATGACATTTTTTAAGCGCAGCCTTTGTTCACCCTGTAGATAGGTGTTTTCTAGACTTCAAGTTTTCTCAAGGTACTGGTGGGATTACAGTGCTACGCTGGCACTACAGTTGGTTCACAGAGTAATTTATTTCAAGGATTATTGATTTACTGGGTATCTCTTGCAGCAGGAAGGGTTTTGTCTGATAGAAGTTAAACCCCTGCCTTCTTTCCCACTACTTCTAGCTGGAGTTTACTTGTCAAGACAACCATAAACCTTTCCAAAGCATCAGTAAAAGAAAAACTAAAACTAAATTCTTCAGTTTTGCATTAGATGTGCTGAGGTTGTTAGTGCTGTGCCTCTTCTTGTTAGCACCATGTGACTTCACAGCCCAATTTGTATAAAAGTCAGTTCTTCGTCAGCCAAGGAGGAAGGCAAGGATGCTTAGCATAGAATTACCAAGGAAATTTATTCTTTTATATTTTAGCTATGCACATATACGTGAAAATACAGTTGTGTAGACCAATCAAATTTTTCATGTTAAGGGGTGGGCTAATTGGTTACTGTTGCTCACATAATCGGTATGTACTTGTCCCGTGCAGGTGGTACACACGTATGGTCAGTGGTGTGATGATCTTCATTGGTCTAAACCAATGTCCCATACGGGTGGTGGTGGGGTTTATCCTAGACTCTGGTCAGTTGCGGTTCTGGCTGTGGTTATATGCCTGGTTCCACTGAAGGGTAAATCTTCTATTGTTTTATCATTGGTATGGGGTGTTCTCAGCCGGTATGAGCTGGCTTAGGGTCGGGTCTTCAGGTCACATCAACCCTGAGGTAAAAGCTCATAGTCTCAGGTAGTGTTCATTCTTCTAAGCAAGTCATATTGCAAATAGCATCTCGCCTTTCACATTTGTCCCTAATTAAGAGCACGTTTGGGAGTAAACAATACTCTCAAATTCATGCAGTTTAGAAATGCAAAATGTGTTTGTTCACAGCAAGGAATCATGTCACAGAGTTTGATCAATTGTTCAATAGCTCAATGGATGTAAAAGGATATTTCCTGTTGTTTTGATGTCATCTTAATTTTTTTCCAATGGAAGATGCGCATAGAGAAACATTAAACCTTTGACTGACAGCTTGCTTAAAATGAAAACATGATAGCTGCTTTTTCTTTTATTTCTCTGCTCAAACCACAGGTTTCTGCATTTTTCATCATGACAAACAGAGCTTTCTTCATCGTTGTCAGTGTTCAGCGTTGTAAGCTAAATCCTCTTTCATCTTTATCTCTCTTGGCTTCTGCAATGAGGATGCTGTGATGATGCTGAGGGAGATGCAGCAATTAACTCTACTCCAGGATTTAGCTCTGCCCTCAGTCGAGCTACAGATGCTGCGGAAAGGTTGCCAGAGACGCAGATACAAGCCTGCATCCAGGTTTTTGCTGCATCCCTGCTGCTGAGTGAGATATAGATCATACCCAGAATTACTGCCCGTCTCTGTGGCAGAAGGGGATGCCTAGAGATGTTGATTTGCAAGGGAGATTGATCTGGACACCAGGTTATCACACTGCCTCAGTACCATGCCATGAGAGTGGGGTGTTGAGACCCCTCCAGTGATGCAGGAGGTGTGGCATTTTTCAGTTCTGGTGCCGATACTGCACTCATGGTGAGGTCTCTGTGGCGCAATGGACGAGCGCGCTGGACTTCTAATCCAGAGGTTCCGGGTTCGAGTCCCGGCAGAGATGATCTCCAGGCAGGTGTCTCTTTTCTTTTAATGCATGTTCCTTTATAGGTCCCAATCCATTACATTTATAACACCCCTGAGGGCTTCAGATGGGAAGATAATGACTTTTCATGACATCCTCTCTACAGCTGATGCACATAACAGTCATGTACTCCCCTTCTAAGGCATCTCTCTTTCATCATATCCCCCTTTCCTCATTCCTTTTGGTATCTCCTGAATAGCTAGGTGTTTTAATCCCACTTGTTCCCCCGCTACTGCTCATAAGTCCCATCTTTGATACTTTCTTAAGAAAAGTACGGTGCTTTCCAGTAGAAATCGGGTGGTTAGGCAGTGGTTTAGAGCTTTCTGTTGATATTGCCTGTGATAAGTGTGGTCTTTTTTTTTCAAATGTGTGGCAAAAAAATGTATGTCTATATTCTGAATTTTGACCTTATAGAAATTCTTTGCAAATGTTCTTAATTTTCATGTTTTTATTTAGAAGGTACATGTTTGCTGGCAACCACCTCCACATCCCTGTGGGGGTTCATCTTCCTAAGTAGCAAACTGACTCTTCTTTATCTTTCGCAGATGTTCTAAGTTATTAGTATGTAACTTCCTATGTGATCTCATTGCTATCAGTAGTGAGAAAGGAAAGAGGGGAGCTGCAGGTGAGTGCAGCTGAGATTGGTTGGTGAATGGGTTTCAGTGAGGGCTGCTGGAGGGCTTTTCCAAGTTGCTGCAGCTGTTAGTTATGGTGAAGTGCTGAAGGTTGGAGGAAGGGTGCTCGACCTGGATGCTTCATATACTCTTCAGAGAGAAGTTCCTGTGTGGCTTGTAGGAGATGTCTGATGTACACTCAGCTCTGGAGAGCCAGGCATGCTGCTTGGACCAGTGAAGTTTGTGAATAAACATAGAAGGTGTCCTTGAATCACCCAGGTCCATTCAGATCTGGGTCATTGCAGGAACTGCTGATTTGTTTCCTCTGAGCTTCTAGTGTTGCTCCGCACTAGAGAAGCGGAGAGCACTAGAGAGCCTGCTAGAATGCCATTGGTGGGGGTGGTGGGGAAAGGTCTTTCTGAAGGATAATTCATAGAATCCCTTTCAGATATCCGCATTAGGATGAGAAAAATAATGTCCTAGGAACACTTTTTTCCCTTCGTGGTCTATGGTTAGGTGAATCTCTCCCACATCTGGAATATGTCAAGGGATGCAACCTAAAACAGGGCTGACCTAGGTGGTGGCATCTGCCTGGCTGCCCCCTTCAAATCCAAGATAGTGGGAAGCTTGACCCCATTACTGGGCCACGTGACCCCACAATTCCGCTTCTTCCCAGCTGCATGACCTTCAGTGGCCACCGGCTGTTCTCCCGGCCCTTGTCTATTGAGGAGTGGGTTTCTTCGGGTTTTGAGGTGCAGTGCAAAAAACAAATTTGACCAAGTTGATGCATCTTTCTTCCTTGGTGTCTCCTCATCAGCTCCTGCCCTCAGTTGCCATGTTTGTCAGCGACTGCCTGTGCTCACACATATCCCACAGGGACCCAGGTCTCCATCCATCTCTCTGCACTCCCAGCCTCTTGGATACCTCCCTGGAGAGAAGGTTACCTTCAGTGCTCAAGCCTCATCGCAGAACCAGGACATGTCATGATTTCAGTTCAGCAGGAGCAGAGAAATACGTTCTCATTTGGGTAACCCAACACTCCCCTCCTGAACCTTTCAGAGTACGATCACGCTGCACTGCACACTTGCCAACACAGGATACGCTCCCATTGACAGGATTTCTAGTCTCCGGTGGAAAACCAGTCCACCTCTATCAGAGTAGCTGGTGAGCTTGCCTTGTTGTTTCTTTTTCTTCTTGTGGTGTCTGTGCAAATGCTGGAGTTCAGCCTGTTTGGAAGACCAGACCCTGGTGGTGCTAGAAGTTCTGCAGCCACGTTCATCATGACATAGGTGTCATGTCTATGACATCCAGGGGGGGTCCTGAAAGGCCAGAAGGAAATTGTTCTGAGAAAGAAAAAATATGTGGACAGTGAGCATGGGTGCACACACACACAAAGCAAAATTTGGTAGGAACAAGGGGAGAAAGGACAGATTCTGCAGATGTACCCTTCAGCAAATGGAGAATGAAATATGTACATTTTCTTTTTAGGATAGAGGCAGCAATATGACTGTAATTCTAGTTTAGCTGCTGTAACACTAGGAAGGGTTGGGTTTCCTCTCCCCTAAATATGAGTATCTAAGAGCTCAGGAGCAGGATCCCTGGCGTTACCAGATGTGGTCTCCTCCTGCTTCTGTGTTGTCTTCTCCTCTCACCTTCTGTGTCACTGCCCTCATGCTGAACCTCCTGATTCAGGTTCCTCAGGGCATCCCATGTTTGGGTAGGTGAACAGGTGAGCCTTGTGACCCCCTGAATTCAGGCATGCAGAGATAGCAGTTACTTATGTGGGATGAGCTCTGTTGATCACCTCACCTGTGTGAGAAGGACCCAAAGCTTTCTTACCTAAAGCTCATGAGAGTGCATAGCTCAAGTTACCCACTGGGAATCCCCATGATGGAAAAGGAAAGCCTGGTGTGGAGGAAAGGGCTGTGCTAGTGAGATGCCATGTGACCATGCCCTTCATGCAGCCTCAGATCACCCATATCCATTCCTCCATTAATAAGAACACCTGAAAGTAGTCCCTGCTGGTGGCATGTCCTGATGTCTTGGCTGCATTTTTGGTTTCCCTTGGTTTCTTTTTCAGAAGTTCCTGCAGCTCCTTTTTGTCTTTTCCAAAAGTTCCTTCAGTTCCATACTTCTTTCCAAATCTTCAGCTCCTCACTTACCTCTCCAGGGAGAAGGTTGCCCTCGTGTGCTCTGCTCATAAGATGAGGAAGGGGCAGGATTCATGTTCTCCCTGGAAGAAGAAAAGAAGTTCTCATGTGGGGATACCTGCAGAAAAAGCAACCAACCAATTATGCCTAGGAGGGTGAGGAAGAATGAGGAACATGCATAACATCTGTGCAAGCAGTGAAGTGAATTATTGCCATTTCCTGTAGGACACAAATACTAAAATTAACCTGAGTAAGACCTATCATGTTTATGCTGCAGAATCTTCTTCCTAGTAAGGGTACTCTCTTGGGTGGATTTTGTTAGATGGCTATGCATGGACGATGTGTGCAAACATACATCTTACATAAAAAGGAGTTTATCTGCTGCTAGTTGTAACACATTTCCCATCTTCTGGCAGAATCAGGAAAACTTTGCTTTCTCCTTTGAATATTCAGAATTCCCTCCGAAGAGGATGTTTGGGATCCCCTTAAAAGATACACTGAAGAGGGGACTTGCATGAAATCTTATATTTAGTCCTCTAGAACCACCTCAGTTGGCATCATGAGTTCATGCTCCCAGGAATGAATCCCCATCTGGAGGGGCAGGGAATCCCTAAGGTTTGTCTGTGAGACCCCCAAAGCCTTCCCTGTGAAACTGAATTTCTCCAAACACGGAAAGTTTTTCAACCCTGAGGGTTTGGGATCTAGATGTTACTGATACCACGTGGACAGTGACTTCGGCTGGAGGTGTAACTTGCTTTCCTATTGACATAAGGAAGATATTCATCCAAGTCTAAGCACCTGGAAGGCAGCAGAGCTGATGTGGGCTTTGGAAAAGCCAGGCAAAAGCCCCGGGACACTGGGGAGAAGCAGGGCCACATACGGATGTTGGCAGAGCCGGGCAAAAGTTCTGCAGCACTCTGGAAGGCAGCAGGACCCCTTGCGGGCTTTGAGAAAGCATAACAAAAGCCATGGGGAAATCTAGAAAGCAACAGGACTGCTGCTGGGCTTTGGCAAAGCCCAGCAAAAGCCCCGGGGCACTCTGGAAGGCAGCGGAGCCCCTTGCGGGCTTCGGCAAAACCTGGCAAAAGTTGCGGGGCAATCTGGAAGGCAGCAGGGCCCCTTGTGGGCTTTGGCAAAGCCTGGATAAAGACATCGGGCACTGTGGAGAGAAGCGGGGCACCTAGATGGATTCGGAAAAGCCCCGGGGTGGTCTGGAAGGCAGCACAGCACCTTGACATATTCGGCAAAGCCCGGCAAAAGCCTGACACGCTGGAAGGCAGCACGGCCCCATGTGGACTTTGGAAAAGCCCTGGGGCACTCTAGAAGGCAGCATGGCCCCTAGCAGGCTTCGGCAAAGCCCAGCAAAAGGCCCAGCTTACTCTGGAAGACAGCCGAGCTCATGTAGGCTTTGGCAAAGCCTGGCAATCACCCCAGGGCACTCTGGAAGGCAGCAGGGCCCCTTCTGGGGTTTGGCAAAGCCTGCACTAGCTATGGGGCACTCTGGAAGGCACTAGGGCCCCTTGTGGGCTTCGGCAAAGCCCAAATAAAGCCCTGGGGCACTCTGGAGAGAAGTGGGGAACCTTTTGGGCTTCAGCAAACCCCAGCAAAAGCCCCGGGACATGCTGGAATGCAACAGGACCCCTTGTGGGCTTTGGCAAAGCCTGGCAAAAGCCCTGGGGCACTCTGGAAGGCAGCAGGGCCCCTTGCAGACATTGGCAAAGCCCAGATAAAACCCTGCTGCATGCTGGAAGGCAGCAGGGCCTGTTGTGGGATTTGGCAAAGCTGGGCAAAAGCCAAAGGACATGCTGAAAAGCAGCAGGGCCCCTTGTGGTCATTGGCAAAGAGTGGATAAAGACGTTGGGCAGTCTGGACAGAAGCGGGGCACTTAGCGGGCTTTGCAATGCCTGGCAAAAGTCCTGGGGCACCCTGAGGAGCAGCGGGGCCGTTTGCGGTCTTCGGCAAAGCCCAGCAAAAGCCTCGGGGTACTCTGGAAGGCAGCAGGGCCCCTTGCAGTCTTCGGCAAAGCCCGGCAAAAGCCCTGAGACACGCTGGAAGGGAGCAGAGCCACTTGTGGACTTCGAAAAAGCCTGGCAAAAGACCTGGGAAATCTAAAAGGCAACAGAGCCCCTTGTGGGCTTCGGCAATGCCTGACAAAATTCCCGGGGCACACTGGAAGGCAGCAGGGCCCCTTGTGGGCTTTGGCAAAGCCCCTATGAAGCCTTGGGACACTCTGGAGAGAAGCGGGGCACCTTGTGAGCTTTGGTAAAGTGCGGCAAAAGCCCCAGCAGGGCCCGGAAGGCAGCAGAGCCCCTTGTGGTCTTTGGTGAAGCCCCAATAAAGCCCCGAGGCACTCTGGAGAGAAGTGGGGCCCCTTGCGGTTTTCCGCAAAGCCCAAAAAAATCCCCGGGGCCCTCTGGAAAGCAGCAGGGCCCCTTGTGGGCTTTGGCAAAGCCCCTATGAAGCCTTGGGACACTCTGGAGAGAAGCGGGGCACCTTGTGAGCTTCGGTAAAGTGCGGCCAAAGCCCCGGGGCACTCCGGAAGGCAGCAGGGCCCCTCGGGGGGGTTGGCAAAGATCCTCTCAAGCCCTGCACGACTCTGTGCCGAACCGGGGCACCTTGTGAGCTTCGGTAAAGTGCGGCAAAAGCCCCGGGGCACTCCGGAAGGCAGCAGGGCCCCTCGGGGGGGTTGGCAAAGATCCTCTCAAGCCCTGCACGACTCTGTGCCGAACCGGGGCACCTTGTGAGCTTCGGTAAAGTGCGGCAAAAGCCCCAGGGCACTCTGGGAGGCAGCAGGGCGCCTTGCGGGCTGTGGCAAAGCCCGGCAAAAGCCCCGGGGCACTCTGGGAGGCAGCAGGGCGCCTTGCGGGCTGTGGCAAAGCCCGGCAAAAGCCCCGGGGCACTCTGGGAGGCAGCAGGGCGCCTTGCGGGCTGTGGCAAAGCCCGGCAAAAGCCCCGGGGCACTCTGGGAGGCAGCAGGGCGCCTTGCGGGCTGTGGCAAAGCCCGGCAAAAGCCCCGGGGCACTCTGGGAGGCAGCAGGGCGCCTTGCGGGCTGTGGCAAAGCCCGGCAAAAGCCCCGGGGCACTCCGGAAGGCAGCAGGGCCCCTTGTGGGCTTTGGTGAAGCCCCGATAAAGCCCCGAGGCACTCTGGAAGGCAGCAGGGCCCCTTGTGGGCTTTGGCAAAGCCCCTGTGAAGCCTTGGGACACTCTGGAGAGAAGCGGGGCACCTTGTGAGCTTTGGTAAAGTCCGGCAAAAGCCCCAGGGCACTCTGGGAGGCAGCAGGGCGCCTTGCGGGCTGTGGCAAAGCCCGGCAAAAGCTGTGGGGCACTCTGGAAGGCAGCAGAGTCCCTTGTGGTCTTTGGCGAAGCCCCGATAAAGCCCCGAGGCACTCTGGGGAGAAGTGGGGCCCGAGACCCGAGGCTCTGGGGAGAAGTGGGGCCCCTTGGGGGTTTCGGCAAAGCCCAGCCAAAGCCCCAGGAGATGCTGGAAGGCAGCAGGGCCCCTTGTGGGCTTTGGCAAAGCCCCTGTGAAGCCTTGGGACACTCTGGAGAGAAGCGGGGCACCTTGTGAGCTTCTTGTGGGCTTTGGCGAAGCCCCGATAAAGCCACGAGGCACTCTGGAGAGAAGCGGGGCCCCTTGCGGGTTTTGGCAAAGCCCAGCAAAAGCCCTGGGGCCCTCTGGAAGGCAGCAGGGCGCCTTGTGGTCTTTGGCAAAGCCTGGATAAACTCCTGTGCACGCTGGAAGGCAGCAGGGCGCCTTGTGGTCTTTGGCAAAGCCTGGATAAACTCCTGTGCACGCTGGAAGGCAGCAGGGCGCCTTGTGGTCTTTGGCAAAGCCTGGATAAACTCCTGGTGCACGCTGGAAGGCAGCAGGGCCCCTTGTGGGCTTTGGCGAAGCCCCGATAAAGCCCCGAGGCACTCTGGAAGGCAGCAGGGCCCCTTGTGGGCTTTGGCGAAGCCCCGATAAAGCCCCGAGGCACTCTGGAAGGCAGCAGGGCCCCTTGTGGGCTTTGGCGAAGCCCCGATAAAGCCACGAGGCACTCTGGAGAGAAGCGGGGCCCCTTGCGGGTTTTGGCAAAGCCCAGCAAAAGCCCTGGGGCCCTCTGGAAGGCAGCAGGGCGCCTTGTGGTCTTTGGCAAAGCCTGGATAAACTCCTGGTGCACGCTGGAAGGCAGCAGGGCCCCTTGTGGGATTTGGTAAAGCCCAGCAAAAGCCCTGGGACATGCTGGAAGGCAGCAGGGCGCCTTGCAGGCTGCGGCAAAGACCAGCAAATGCCCCGGGGCACTCTGGAAGGCAGCAGTCCCCCTTCCGGACTGGGGCAAAGCCCGGCAAAAGCCCCGGGGCACTCCGGAAGGCAGCAGGGCGCCTTGTGGTCTTTGGCAAAGCCTGGATGAAGACGACCGGCACTCTGGAGAGAAGCGGAGCACCTTGGGAGCTTTGGCTAAGACCGGCTAAAGCCCTGCGGCACTCTGGAAAGCAGCAGGGCGCCTTGTGGTCTTTGGCGAAGCCCCGATAAAGCCACGAGGCACTCTGGAGAGAAGCGGAGCACCTTGGGAGCTTTGGCTAAGACCGGCTAAAGCCCTGCGGCACTCTGGAAAGCAGCAGGGCGCCTTGCAGGCTGCGGCAAAGACCAGCAAATGCCCCGGGGCACTCTGGAAGGCAGCAGTCCCCCTTCCGGACTGGGGCAAAGCCCGGCAAAAGCCCCGGGGCACTCCGGAAGGCAGCAGGGCGCCTTGCAGGCTGCGGCAAAGACCAGCAAATGCCCCGGGGCACTCTGGAAGGCAGCACTCCCCCTTCCGGACTGTGGCAAAGCCCGGCAAAAGCCCCGGGGCACTCCGGAAGGTAGCAGAGTCCCTTGTGGTCTTTGGCGAAGCCCCGATAAAGCCACGAGGCACTCTGGAGAGAAGCGGAGCACCTTGGGAGCTTTGGCTAAGACCGGCTAAAGCCCTGCGGCACTCTGGAAAGCAGCAGGGCGCCTTGTGGTCTTTGGCGAAGCCCCGATAAAGCCACGAGGCACTCTGGAGAGAAGCGGAGCACCTTGGGAGCTTTGGCTAAGACCGGCTAAAGCCCTGCGGCACTCTGGAAAGCAGCAGGGCGCCTTGTGGTCTTTGGCGAAGCCCCGATAAAGCCACGAGGCACTCTGGAGAGAAGCGGAGCACCTTGGGAGCTTTGGCTAAGACCGGCTAAAGCCCTGCGGCACTCTGGAAAGCAGCAGGGCGCCTTGCAGGCTGCGGCAAAGACCAGCAAATGCCCCGGGGCACTCTGGAAGGCAGCACTCCCCCTTCCGGACTGGGGCAAAGCCCGGCAAAAGCCCCGGGGCACTCCGGAAGGTAGCAGAGTCCCTTGTGGTCTTTGGCAAAGCCTGGATAAACTCCTGTGCACGCTGGAAGGCAGCAGGACCCCTTGTGGGCTTTGGCAAAGCCCAACAAAATCCCCAGGGCACTCTGGAAGGCAGCAGTCCCCCTTCCGGACTGTGGCAAAGCCCGGCAAAAGCCCCGGGGCACTCCGGAAGGTAGCAGAGTCCCTTGTGGTCTTTGGCAAAGCCTGGATAAACTCCTGTGCACGCTGGAAGGCAGCAGGACCCCTTGTGGGCTTTGGCAAAGCCCAACAAAATCCCCAGGGCACTCTGGAAGGCAGCAGTCCCCCTTCCGGACTGTGGCAAAGCCCGGCAAAAGCCCCGGGGCACTCCGGAAGGCAGCAGGGCGCCTTGTGGTCTTTGGCAAAGCCTGGATGAAGACGACCGGCACTCTGGAGAGAAGCGGAGCACCTTGGGAGCTTTGGCTAAGACCGGCTAAAGCCCTGCGGCACTCTGGAAAGCAGCAGGGCGCCTTGCAGGCTGCGGCAAAGACCAGCAAATGCCCCGGGGCACTCTGGAAGGCAGCAGTCCCCCTTCCGGACTGTGGCAAAGCCCGGCAAAAGC
>NW_008795480.1:0-343 GCF_000699145.1 Aptenodytes forsteri
AAGGTAATGATTCATTTCTATTAAATAACTTAAATTTGGTAGAAATTGAATTTAAAATTAAAATGCTCCAAACTGAAATTTTAAGGTTGTAAAATAAATCCCCATTTAAAATGGAAAACGTGGTTCTAACAAATTTGGCTTTTTCCTGTCTAGTAATTCCTAAATTAATGACACAGTGGTATTTTCTTTTTTAAAAAAAAGTGATTTGTTTCTTGTTCTCTTGTGCTTTAAGATTTTAGAACAGATTGATCTTACTGTGTCCCAACTCAGTTTTATTCATAGGTTAGAATGCATGCACTCCTGATTTAAACAGATAATAATTTTCTCAACAAAACTAATCATG
>NW_008795481.1:0-343 GCF_000699145.1 Aptenodytes forsteri
TTCCTAGTTCTGGAAGGGGCTTGCTTGGGAGTAAAACAGCTAGCTTTCCTAAGGCAACATAAATATTGGCTTTTTTGATCATGAGGAGGTTCACACGGCACCCGGCCTGCTGGCGACAGATTGAGTCCAGCTATCTCACAGGGGGAAAAGTATCATGGCTCATGAATTGGCAGGGCTCATTGAGAGGGCTTTAAACTAGGTTTGAAGGGGGGAAGGGGATAAAACCAGGCTCACTACAGATGAGCCTAGGAGTGGCATGCCGATGCTAGGGGCAAAATCGATAGGGAAGGGACAGGCGAGGAAGGAGAGGCGGTGGGGTGGCCCTGTATGTTAGGGAGTGTTT
>NW_008795481.1:2808-17177 GCF_000699145.1 Aptenodytes forsteri
GTAGATGAGGCACTTAGGGGCATGGTTTAGTGGACATGGTGGTGTTGGGTTGACGGTTGGACTCGATGATCTTAGAGGTCTTTTCCAACCTTAATGATTCTATGATTCTATGATTCTATGATAAAGACTCCTCAGAGCATCTCTTTCCAGATGACCCCTCTTGTGTTCAGGGACTAGGATCTCTCAGAAAGGATCCCCAGGCAGAGATCCCCTCTGCCTTCCTTCCCCTATAGCTGGTTCCTCTATTGCTTGGATAAATCTTTAAATCTGATCCAGGGAGCAACTGATTGTGATGCACATTTTCTTCTTGACAAACACACCATCTGACCTAGGAACATCAGTCACCAGTTCCTGGAGGCAGGAGGGTGTCTGGGGAAGGGTTTT
Source organism: Aptenodytes forsteri (assembly GCF_000699145.1). Lineage (NCBI taxonomy): Eukaryota > Metazoa > Chordata > Aves > Sphenisciformes > Spheniscidae > Aptenodytes > Aptenodytes forsteri. Next base: position 3,193 of record NW_008795481.1, read on the forward strand.
GCGTCTTCTGCTCTTTGCATCTATAATCGACAGTCAGAGACAGGCTGTCTCTGCAGAAGACCCATGCAGGTTTACGATGGTCCAGTGCAGTGGTCTCCAAAGTGGGGTGCATGAACTCCTGGGGATGCGCAAGATGATCCACTGGGGTGTGTGAAGAAAACATTAGAACTTCAGTATTATATGTATATAATTATCAATTACTAGACATACATATACTGGGGGTGCATGCTCAAAAATATTTTACTGATGGGGTATGCGATCAAAAATTTTTGGGTATCACTGTTCTAGTAGTTTCAACAAATACCTTACATGTTCTTTCTTACATTCTGCTATAACATCAGCCTCCAACTCTGCAGAGCCTTCATGTTCTCTCTGATTTCTTCACTACCAGGGCTTCCTTCCTCTCTTGCTCACCCCTGGCTCCCCACCAGCAAATTAAAATTCTGCTGACACTCTCAACTGCAGTTGCCATTTTCCATTTCTCAACCTACACAGAAGTGCACCATGTGCTTTCCCCCATGACACAGCTGTTGCAACCTGTTCCAAAGGTGCCATGGAAGTAAAGGTGCCAGTGTGAAGGCTGCACACATTTCATTTGTGAAGTTCTTTGGCAGCTTCTGCTCTTCTGTTGTCTTCCTGGCTCAGGGTGGTAAAGGCAAAGCCTCATGTTTCAGAGTAGCACAGAAAGAACTCAGGAGTATATTTCAGGAGTTGTTGTGAAGAATTCTGGAGTTTCAAACTCTTTTGGCTCTTCCTAATTCCTGTGTAGCTCATTGGCTGCTGCTACACATTAAGAGAATGGATTCAGACCTGGTGCTGTGAAACTCAATCCTCTTTCTCTCAGTTGCTTTTCCTGCGGACGCTGATGATGACAAGATTGTAGGAGGCTACAATTGCCCAGAGCATTCAGTTCCCTACCAGTGTCCTTGAATGTTGGGTATCACTTCTGTGGTAGTTCACTCATCAACAACCAGTGGGTCCTGTCAGCTGCTCACTGCTAGAATCGTAAGTATGGATTGGGTTGTATATCTGGATTCTAGTCAAATCTTGCAAAGCCACCAGATTTGGAATATGATGCCCAGCAAAAGAAGAGAATCCAAGGTGGCAATGCATGGTGTATCTGAAACCAAAGGAGAAACACTACCCTCTGTCTCACTGCATTACATGATCTTTCCAATATTCCTGCACTCTTGGCATCCTTTTCTGTACATCCTAACATGCCTTTCTGTGCACATTTGCATGTCCATGTGGCTTACCATTACTATTTTGTTCTTTTTCATTCCTTCAGACTTTCTCCATGGATCTTTCTTGTCCTGAATTTAGGGCATACCTCTGCAGAGAGAGCACAGATCAAGGATCATGCTCCTCCGCAATAGGAAATGTAATATTCCTTCCCTAAGCATTGCTCTAGGTGTCTGAAGTGATCTGTCTATGCTCACACCATTGTCACAGTTGCCAGCTGGGGATTCACTGGACAGGATGCCCAACTAGCAAGGCTCTCCAGACTCTGTCTTTCATGAAATCATAATGCTCCTAGAGCTCTGTGAAACATACACCTTTGATTAGGGCAACACTCCCTTACTCTCTTCCAAGTGTCTGCCTGTCCCCATGTGGCACCAAGTTGTTCTACCCATGGTTAACTACTGCTCTTCTCTGCTGGTAATTTTGCAGCCATATACAAGTGAGGATGGGATAGTACAACACTGATGTGAAGGAAGACAGTGAACTCGTCAGGAGTGCGGCATTAATCATTCACCATCCTAGATATGATTCAAGAAGCCTTGATAATGACATTACGTTGATCAAGCTGGCAACCACCAGGGACTACAGTGCTGACATTCAACCCACAGCTCTGCCCAGTTCCTGTGCCAAGGGGTGTCCCGAGTGCCTTTTTCAAGGTGAAGAAACACACTGAGCAGTGGCTGTGAGCATCAGTGCATGTTGTGTGTACCTGGTCAGACTTCTCCTGCTCTACCACCAGGTTCATGAGTTCCATGTACATTTCACTCCTGCTTTGCAGTGTTTCCATGTTCTGCCTGTGAGTTCCCCAAACTGTCCTGCCAGTGTGCCTCAATCAACAATGCCCTTTGCATTTGCTCATGCAGGTCAAGGGTCAAGGGTTGCCCTGCTTTGCTGGATGGATCTCACATATAGGTCTACAGGTCCTTCTGTTCACTGACAGTGCTGACTCCCAAGATGAAACATAATTTTCACTTCTGTCCCGGCAGCCAATTTCCCTAAGGTTGTCCGGTGACTGAGAGCTCCAGTTTTGAGTAACCAAAATTGCCAAGAGCTTACCCAGGCCAGATCACCAGCAACATGATCTGTGTAGGATTCCTGGATGGTGGGAAAGATTCATGCCAGGTAAGCATTGATGCCTGCACAGAGCCCTGGGTCACACACCCCAGGATGCCTCAGGCTGCACAGTATATGTCAGAGCTTGGCAGAGTGCTTAGGCCTCCTCATCTCCAGGTTTTCTGTTCTGACACAGAATCCTTCCAGCAGGGTTTTGATACAGGGTGGACTTCACCTGAACTAGCAGGTCCAGCCACATCTGCTGGGCACTGAGTGCAGTAGCAGTGAATTGTTGGGGTGCACCCAAATAAGGGATGCTATCTTTCTGTACTCCCATATCAGGACTTGCTGCACTTCACTTTGCATTCCCTGGATTCTTTGTACCAGGTCAAAACCTTTCCAGGTGAGATCAGCTAATGCTTCTAAATTTTTCTCTCCAGGGTGACTCAGGTGGCCCAGCTGTATGCATTAGAAAACTCCAGGGAATCATGTCATGGGGAACTGAGTATGCTCTGAAAGATGATCCCAGTGTCTACACCAAGGTCTGCAATTACGTTGATTGAATCGAAGAAACCATTGCAGCCTAGTGATATGTTGATGACTGCCTGGCTCCTTGGCCACTACCGTCCTGCCCTGTAACTCCTCTTAAGAAGATAATAGCACAAATAAAAGTCTTACTTAAAGAGCCTTACAGGTATTTGCTCTGGGGCCTGATGACCACAATACACAGGTGGGCTTCCCTGCAGCCTTATACCAGCTCCTCCTGAACCTTCCCTCCTTTTCTGGTTTAGGTGTGTGTGCTGGGAGCAGTGCCCTAGAGCTGCAGGGCTAGCCAGCAAGGGGCTAGAGAACTGTGCAACCATCTAGAAAGTCTTTTGAGCCAGGCACCTCCTTTTCTTTAGTCCTGGCCCTCTTACTGAGAAAGAGAGGAGAGGGGGCAGGTCCCTAGGGAGGAGGTTCCTACAGCAGTGGAGCAGAGTCCTGTTTTGCTCCTGCCAATGGTGAAGTTATCGTCTCACTGGTACTGTGACAGCTTTGATGGTGGTCATTTCAGCTATGGTAGTGGGTCAAACAGTGATCGGAGACCACAGGCACAGAGCAATCAGGCCATGGGCAACAGCTGTGACCAATGATCATCAGCTTTCCCCTTCACTTCCTTAGGGACATCTGAGGCAAGTGGACTGGGTCCACCAGGATCTAGCAGGTAACACAGACTAGCTGCTAGGGAAAGGAAAACAATAGCAAGCAGGTGGGGAAAAGGCTTGTGACCTCATAGCAGTGTAAAGCATGGAAGAATATTGGTTAAGAAAGGAAGGATGGGGAGTGGAAGGGAGGGGTGGGGCAGGGGCAGTGCTAGCTGCATATTTATGTTTACCCAGCTGCTATTCTGATTTTTGTTAAGTTCTCTTCTTGGAAAGAAGGAAAGTTATGCCTTCTTTCAGAGTGCCTGAGCTCAGGAAGTAGGGAGGGGTCCTGGAGGACTGTGGGCCAGAGGGATTGGGGAAATAACAAAGTAAGGAGAGACCATGGTACTGGGGAGAAGGGTAGGAAACTCATGAGCACAACAGTGGTCCCACACAGAGCTAGAAGTGGATATACAGCCTCAGCCTTTGAGGTGGGAAACAGACTGTGTCCCAGGAATCTTCAGCAAATGGCTGGACCAGAAAGGAAGAGAAGGGCCCTGCAAGGACATAGCAGATGGGGGACATCAGATTTTAAAGTATTTATTTAATCCACCTCATCCAGCATGTGATCTGTAAAGAGCAGCCAGAAAAACCTCCCCTGAAGGGTCTGTACACCCCAAGCCTGCGTAAACTGGGCCACTACTGGGCAATTTTAACATCTCCAAACCTAGAAACTGCCTCTTTGCTGTGAGAATACGGGATGGAGAGTTTGGGAAAGAAAAGGGAGGCCAAAGAGTGACTGGAAAAAGTGTAAAGGTGGTGAGGTGGAAAGTCAGGTGGTCTGAAAAAGCTGAGGAAGGAGTTTAGAGGTGGCAGCCAGTGAGGCTGGCACAGTGACATAGAATGGATGAGGAAGGGGAACTTGCACCAGACAAGCAGACACAGCTGGATTAGAAATGGAATTAGAATGGACTGGTTGAGGATGAAAGGTGTGAAAGGAGCAGCACAGGTCTGACTAGGCAAGAGATCTGGGATGACAAGCCTGAGAAGGAAGGATTTCTCTAAGAATTGCCTGCAATTCCCTAGAGAAACTTTCTGTACCATTGTAGGCTACTGAAAGAAACTGGCCTGAGATGCCTTAAATCTGCTAAGACTAAAGAGCCATCTGATGGTAATTGCACATAGTCACCATTGACCTGGACACAGTCCTAGTCCTGGCCTTAAGTACTAAGCCTATATGTAGCTCTGAAAATGGACTGCCAGTGTCTTCCTTGTGTTGCAATGGTCATTTTTCTCTATCATTCAGGACTATAAAACCAATCTTTGCTTGATGTTCTGTTTCATGACATTAGTTTCCAAATCCAGCACAAACCTCTGCTAAGCCAGTTCTTATTGTTTCCAACATTTGTTAAACACTCTTCAGCCTTTCCTTGTTCCTTTGGTTCTCTTCCATGCAGGCAGGGTACCTCAGCCCTTTCCTCATTGTCACATCTCTTCTAGGGTCTCTTTTTCCCTTAAGGAGGAGATCTCACTGCTTTCCCTGAGGCTTACTGTTCGGCTGGGCTGAATGTGGTAGCCTGACAGAGGGGAGGCTGCCACAGCTCCATGACCCCTGACCCAGCCAATAGCAAGGCTGAGAATGTATTCCCTGTAGACACACATATATGCAACGCATATATACATGTATACACAGCTGACTGCACAGATCAACGCAGACGCACCCACCACTCACACAAACACAAACAGCACCACAGAAACAGAAACAGCATCAGTGGCCTCATCTTGCGTCCCTCTCTGGCTGAACTGGATGAGGGTTCAATAGTGGGAAATATATGTATACATATGTACAATTTGCATCCTTTCCATAGCTGTGCTTAGACACCGAGTCTGCCCAGTAGCTGCCCCTGGATCCCAGTCACCACATTTGTCAGCACCTGGATCTATGAGCCCCCAGGTCCTGCAGCCCCACTCCAATTGCTGGTATGCACACACACACGCACCCCACACCCTGCCCCCCCCTCCAATAGGTGTCTGAGACTCCCCCGCTCCCTCTGGTTGCCACCTCCCACTGGTCTTGCCATTAGAGACACACACCTGGAACCCAGGTCACTTCACTTACTTGCCAGCTAGTCTGGCTTCATGTTCACTAGTGATCACGTACACTCACATACCCTCCCTTGCCCCAGCTGCTGGCATGACGAACAAATGGCCACTCTTACCTGTGGCCCTACTCCAGTTTCTGGTGCTTAAGTTCACTCACTCTGGTCTCTCCAGTTGCTGGTACCTGTGGTCTGACTCCAGTTCCTAGCACTTAGACCTCCATACACAGAACACACGCGCACAGAATAGACAGTCCCTCCCTCAGGGAAATACTTAGAAATGGAATTTAATAAGACAGGGATACACTGAGCTAAGCAGGCACAAGTCATAGCCAGACAAGCATACTCACCAGCAACCTGTTTACCTGTGACTGGCCCCTTTTATAACTATTCCCCTATTTTCTTACATCTATTCTTCTCTAAATCCAGTAGTTCAGGGTCTGATTTGGGAAGCTCAACCATAGCTGCCTTTATCTTGGTACGTTTTTGTTTTCCCTTGTTTCTTCTTTAATCTTAAAAGAAAATAGACTGAAAGAATTAGACGTTTTGAACTGAAAAACAAAAGGGCTGTCAATCTAGCTACTCTTCAGAAGGCAGCAACATATTATGCAATTTCTGAGAGACACACTAGAGGTCCTGAGTTAGTTACACCTTCCAAATACTTCCTTCTTTCAGAGTGTGCAATAATTTTTTGTTTCCTGAGACAGAAAAGTTACTCTGAATAAAAAAAATCTTCATCCTGAAATGAGTAATAAATTCTAACACATGTGACTAGAGAAGAATTTGCAGCCCAGCTGCACTGAAATGATTTCACCTTGTCTCAGAGTTCTTACACAGCATAATCTTAGAATTAATTCCCACAGTCTCCATAGTCTGTTTCATTTCCCATCAAGTCTCTGAAATTCTTTCTTCCTCCAGGACTTGAGGTCTGATTACCACTGGAAGAAAAGGTTTTTAACAGGTCCAGCATGACAGACAATAACTAAGTAACTAAAAAACCTGTAGTGTCTCCATGCACAAGACATGTAGGACTCATTTTAGGACATTCATCAAAGCAGCAGTGTCCCATGGAACTGTCTCAACATGGCCCATGGAAGTGTCTCAAGGTGTCCCATCCTAGCAGTAAGGTGAAAGGGCAAAATGTCAATAAATTCAGATGGAGAACAAGCAAAATCAAGACAAGACTTCCATGAAAGCGAAAAAAAAATAGGTTGTGGGCAGTAAATGCTAAAAATACGCATCAAAGGATAATCTGTGTCAAAACCATAAAAGAATATAAAGGCATATTAAATTTGGTCAAACCCATTTGCTAACTGCTGTATTGACTTTGAAGGCAGCACAAAAATTCAAAGAAAAATGTAAAAGATACGGAAGGTGATTAAAAAAAATGTTCTGTATTGTCTACAATTCCTTGACAAGTCACTGAAACTGTAATACATCCAGCACAGGGCTCAACCTCGCTGGAGCGTGGGTAAGGAATAATTTCTTCTGAGAAAACCTGCAGTGGCAAGAACTGGCAGGGACTGAATGGGAGCCATGGTCAAAACCCTACTTCTCATATGCTAAGTGTCCATGACACTGGAGATCATACAAAACTTTTATATATCATATAGAATATATTTTCCTTCCTGTCTGGGAAGAAGCTGTAGCTTCTCAGGTAATTTCTGTTAACTTCTTAAAAAAGCAGGATTAAAAAAGTGAGACAGGGGACATTCACTACCAAAATTTTTGAGATTCATACTGCTCTTAATCCTGGTATGACCCTAGGATTCAGTCTTAGGCCCAGAGAAAGTACAATATCGCCAGGCTTGCAGTCAGGACATGCCTTTTCTACAAATATATAAAGGTCAAGGGAAGATGTGACTCCCTCTAGAGCTTCAGGCAAATACAGGAGGGGGAATATCAACAAAACAGGAAGAAAAAGAGAAAACCTCAGTAATATCGCTAATTGTTTGGAAGATGCAGTATCAGGCTTACTGAAGAAGATCATTGAAACTAAATACATATTATTTCATTCAAAGTACTAGTGAGGAAAGAATCAGCTACAATAATAAGTTTTTTGAATCCTACATATTCAGAAAAGAATAGAGAGTGGTATAGGTTAAGACAAGGCTAACTAGGATGTACTTGGCAGACTAGAAAAAACAGACTGTTCATGAGGCTAATGTCTAACCACAGTTTTTGCTTTCAGAAAAAAAGGCTGGCAGAGTTGTGTTGCTTTTTGTAATTAGGAAGTGAATTAGAGCTCCCAGGAAGATTAAACTGCAGGGAATATGCTTCTCTGACCGGAAAACAGAAGAAATTAAGTTATGATTAAACATGATTTTTGTGCCTCCACTATCTTGGTCTATCATCTTTGCTTCTGTCTAACATAAGTTCTGAGTTGTGAGGTACCACCTTTCAGGTATTAAGAACGACTCTCCAGAATGAAACAATGTGTGTTTACATTTACTGGAATAAACCTTTCTGGAAACATGGCCCAAGAAAGATGGGCCCAAGAAAGATGGATATAACCACAGGTGTAAATTAGTCAAAAAATCATTTATGAGGCCAATATTCCCAGGTTCATGGCTGACAGATCCAATACCCAGACATGCATGATGATGGAATGACAAACAGTACAACATTCAGCCAGCAACTTACTGATCTGCAAGCAATCCCACGTTTTTGTCAGGAGCTCAGAACACTGCCTGTCTTGTGGAAAGGCTAAAACAAAACTTACAGCCACATTAATACTTAGCTTGCTTTTAATGGCTCACCAAAGGTGGACTGTCCCTTCTCTCTTCTCTGCCCAAGCTTGATGGAAAAATCGGAACAAGGGGAGGGGCATCAGTCCCTAGCCTCTTCTCTCTTAACTCACAATAAGCAGTAACACACTGTTCTGGGACAGCTGACGGGCCATGCTGACTGTTTTGCTTGCTCTTTTACCTGGTGAGAGACAACAGATCCATCTGCAGCATGGCTCTCATCCAGGCCATACAGGGCTGGTGTGAGGTAAAAGACCCTTTTTGGCCATGATCTGTACTTCTTCTCCTCCCTTTTTCTTTTTCTCTCTCACTCATGCAGGTGCTGGGGTCGGAAACCTCATCACACAGTGGCCAGAAGAAACCCTTAAGAGAGCTGGAGAGACTGTGGACATCTCCTGCTACCAGAATTTTATCAGACTTGCCTATGTGTTCTGGTACCAGCAGCCTCCAAGAAATGGTCTGAAGTTAGTAGCCAGTACTTCTACATGGATGCAAAATTCTTACGAGGAAGGTTACAGTGAGGCCAAGTTTGAAATAAGCAGAGACAATAATGATTACTCTGTGATGACGATCAAGAATGTGACATCCAAGGATGCAGCCACGTATTTCTGTGCTGCGAGTGATCACACGGTATTGCGAGGGGGTTGAGCACTAAGATAAAATCCCCGCCTTGCCTGAGTAAGAGATGGAGTCTCTGAAAAATGTGAGTGAGACAGATTGGAGAGGAGCAGAGGAAGAGCAGATGACAGACAAGGGAGAAGTGGGAGGATAGAGCCAGGACTTTTTGGAGGGAAGAGGGACAGACAGAGCAGTGCAGCAGCATCTAGCTTCAAAGACAAAAAGCCTTCAGAGATACAAACCCCTAGATCAGCATTAAGAATTGAGGCACTGCTGATGTGGTTAGTGAAAGGCAGCAAATACTTCTTAGGATTGGTGCTACAGAAGCACAGCCATGTTCTGGGCCACTAGTTTCCCACAGACCCCCCACAACACCAAGGAAAGAGTACAAAGCAGAAGGAGAATTCAAGGTTCTTCCACATACTGATGATCCACCAAAAGACAGAGCTGCCCAATGAGAGATTGACTGGTGTGGGAGGAGAGCCCAGCCTGTGATTATGGACATAGGAGGAAGACACTAGTACAGGCGGGAGGAAACATATCCAGGGGACCAGGCATACCTTCCATTGTGGAAGGGACAGCCCCTTGGCAGCTTTACAAGCAATAGTGTGCCCTGCAGCACTTTTATTTACCTGCTCCACACACCACTTAATTGCAGGATCCCCCTCTTCCTTGCCACAGAAATGAGTAACAGTTCTGAGCTGAACCAAGGCATCTCTTCATGGCAAAACCTCATGGGCAGAGAAAGGAAACCACAAAAAGCTGCCGTCCCCTGGTGCTCCCCTTGTGAGGGAGAGCTGAAGGCAGAAATTGCCTCCCATTGTGCCTCTGTCTTCATTGCTTGCAGAGATGAGCTTTTGATGAACTAATTGTTCTTCTGTGATGGGCCTGGGAAAAGTGAGGGCAGAGTATTATTAGGGTTCCTCCACCTACCATTGGCTGCCTGTGCTTCTGTTTTTATTGCATAACCTAGCACTTACCTTTTCTTCAAAGAAAGGGAAACAGCAGATAAAAGAGCAAAAGGTACCTTTAAGAAAGTATAGCTATACACTTGTGTATTTTGGGCTTCTGTTTTTAGGTCATGTCTTTGACAATCTGCATACCATTGAGCACAGACCAATTGTTTGTCTCATGTGCTCATATGGAAGACATAGCATATGCTCATAGGGAGCAAATGTACTAAGCTGCTCACTGATGTGGCAAAACTGGATATGCTGAAGTGAAACATACTATTTGATTACAGCAAAAAAAGGAGTGGAGGTGATGAGAATAGCTGCTGAGAGCAAGGAGCAGGAATCAGCTGGCAGCATGTCCTGTCCTGGTTTCAGCTGCCATAGAGTTGTCTTCCTAGTAGCTGGTATAGTACTCTGTTTTGGATTTAGGATGAGAATAATGTTGATAACACACTGATGTTTTTGTTGTTGCTGAGGAGTGCTTACACTAAGTCAAGGACTTTTCAGCTTCTCATACTGCCCTACCAGCGAGGATGCTGGAGGTGCACAAGAAGCTGAGAGAGGACACAACCAGGACAGATGGTCCAAACTGGCCAAAGGGATATTCCATACCTTATGATGTCATGCTGAACAAAAAAAAAATGGGGTGAGTTGGCCAGGGGGGCACGGCCACTGCTTGGGAACTGGCTGGGCATCGGTCAGCGGGTTGTGAGCAATTGCATTGTGCATCACTTGTTTTGTAAGTTCTTTTATCATCATTATTATTATTATTATTATTTTCCCCTCCTTTTCTATCCTATTAAATTGCCTTTATCTCAACACATGAGTTTTACTTTTTTCTGATTCTCTCCCCATCCCACTGGAACAAAAAAAAAATGGGGTGAGTTGGCCAGGGGGGCACGGCCACTGCTTGGGAACTGGCTGGGCATCGGGCAGCGGGTTGTGAGCAATTGCATTGTGCATCACTTGTTTTGTAAGTTCTTTTATCATCATTATTATTATTATTATTATTATTATTATTATTATTATTTTCCCCTCCTTTTCTATCCTATTAAATTGCCTTTATCTCAACACATGAGTTTTACTTTTTTCTGATTCTCTCCCCATCAAACTGCAGGGGGGAGTGAGTGGACAGCTGTGTGGTGTTTAGCTGCCTGCCGGGTTAAACCACAACAGATCCTCACATTCCATTTCAGCAAAATTGCTAGGAGACTTTTGTACTGCCAGGATGGATCGCTCAATTTCATGCCACGGTCCTAGTCTCCTGATCGACCATGCTACATAAATGTTATTTTGCTTCCAGGCTCTGCTCTAAAAGAAGCTTAACTGTTCTTGGCTAGGGAAATCCAGATGCATGACAGAAACTCGTGTTCATTGTAGTCTCACCCTGGACACAGTGGAGGCTCTGAAGAGGCTAAACCTAGTTGCATCCCAGACTTACTCCAGTCCTCCAAAGACATTTCTGAAAGACTCAGCTTCACACACCACTCCTTGCACATCCTGGTAGCCAATATTCTTCTGACTCCAGGAGCTGCTCAGCAATGAGTGTAACATACCATTCCTTGCTCCCAGGGAGCACTCATCTGCTCCTCAGAACACTCTCAGGTCCATGATCTACTCACTGTTCATATCAGGCTACAGACATACAGCAGGGAAGCACTGGGAAAGTATTGTCTCTCACATAGCAGAGACACTGACTTCCTTATTCTTTTCAGCCTCTGATCTTCTTAGATAGAGATCGTCTTTACACAGGTACCAAACACATTCACTATAGAGTGAATTGCTGTCTGGAACTATTACTGGTGATCCAAATGCCTTGTGAAAGTTTTAGGAAAAGTAGTGTATGCTGGAATCATTAAGGAATATAAACACCATGGTGGTAACTTTGGGAGTGACTTTGGATGATTTCTTTTTAGATTTTTTTTTTTATTCTCTTTTAATAAATTACCAGTTCGTGGAAATCATAATGTTACAGTCCTAGCTCAGACCTCTTGCATAAACACTGAAAACCAGCTTTATCTGGGAACATAATAGAGGAAGGATCCCCTTCTATTTCTCAACTCTTGAGCATTTTTAGTTTAGAGTGGCAAATGCAATTTTAAGGCCCTGTGAAAATAAACTTAACCGTAGCCTTCAACGTTCAGCAGATTAATAAGCTGGCTATTGACTGGTCACAGCTGTGCAATTTCCAGGTGGTAGTAGAAAATCACAGAGATCTCTAGTGTTCATTGCCATCTTGAAGTTCTGCAGTCACAGTTCTCTATTCCAGCTCTGAGGTACAATTTTCTCCTATGCAGTACTTCTTTTGCCAGCTTCAAGTGGCACTGCACAAAAAGCAGCTAATCTGAGAAGTTTCTCATGAAACAGCTACTCTCCTCCTTGTTGCACTCCCTGTCCTCATATTTATTCTCCTTTGTCTCCTGCTGTAGAAGGTGGCAGGGGAGCTGTAGCTACAGAAACCATAGTCAAAGGTACCTGTTTTAGATGCTCAGCAGTGAAATCTCAGGCACATCTGTGTAAACAGCTGTATATTTGTAATGAATAGCAGTTTGTCAATAATAGCCTACCTGCAGTCTAGAGGTTATACTGACTACTCAAAAGATAAGATGATGGAAGCAGAGGATGTGTAAAGTCACATCTCTGTGCAGATAATGATGCTATACCATATGATGTGGTCATCCTGCAACTACTGGGAGGGTTTCACAGAATCATGGAATCAGAGAATCACAGAATGGTTGAGGTTGGAAGGAGCCTCTGAAGGTCATCTTGTTCAAACCCCCTGCTCAAGCACGGCCACCTAGAACCAGCGGCCCAAGACTGTGTCTAGGCAGCTTTTGAATATCTCTAAGCATGGAGACTCCACAACCTCCCTAGGCAACCTATTCCAGTGCTCAGTCACCCTCACAGTAAAAAAGTGTTTCCTTGTGTTCAAAAGGAACCTCATGCATTTCAGTTTGTGCCCATTGCCTCTGGTCCTGTCACTGGGCACCACTGAAAAAAGCCTGTCTCCATCTTCTTTGCACCCTCCCTTCAGGTACTTATATACATTAATCAGATCCCTCCTGAGCCTTCTCTCTCTAGGCTAAACAGTCCCAGCTCTCTCAGCCTCTCCTCCTATGTGAGGTGCTCCAGTCCCTTAATCATCTTTGTGGCCCTTTGTTGAATGCTCTCCAGTGTGTCCATGTCTCTCTTGTAGTGAAGAGCCCAGAACTGGACACAGTACTCTAGGTGTGGCCTTCACAGTGCTGAATAAAGGGGAAGGATCACCTCCCTCAACCTGCTGGCAATACTTTGTCTAATGCAGCCCAGGATACAATTCGCCTTCCTTGCAGCAAGGGCACATTGGTGGCTCATGTTCAACCTGCTGTCCACCGGGAGCTCCAGGTCCTTTTCTGCCAAGCGCTGCTTTAGCTGGGTTGCCCCCAGCATATATTGGTGCATGGGATTATTCCTCCCCAGGTGCAGGACTCTGCACTTCCACTTGTTGAAATTCATGGGGTTATTGTTGGCCCATTTCTCCAGCTTGCCGAGGTCCCTCTGGATGGCAGCATGACCCCGTGGTGCACCAGCCACAACATTTTGGTGTTGTCTGCAAAGTTGCTGAGGGTATACTCTGCCCCATCATCCAGATCATTAATGAAGATGTTAAACAGAAGATGTTTCCCACCACAGCTGCTGTTTCTCAGGCTTCCTGTGAGACAAGAACTGACTCAGAACAGAAATAACAGGACAGATAACCTTGTGTTAATCATCCAGTACAGATATTGAATTGGGAGCAGAAGATGAACATTTGGAAAACAATATTGTTCTTTAGTGGAACAACTTGGGCACAAATCAATGGCCTCTAACAAGAAACTTGAGTAGACACAGGCTGGAGGAGAAGGGAAAGAAAGGGAAGGAAATAAAGGAAATATACATACATAGGATGGTATAGCATCACTATCTGCATAAGGATGTGTATTGGGTCTAGCTGGGATGGAGTTAACTTTCCCAATAGCAGCCCTCACAGTGCTGTGCTTTGTATTTGTAGGTAGAAAGGTGTTGATAACACACCAGTGTTTTGGCTTCTGCTGAGCAGTGCTTGCACAGCATCAAGGCTGTCTCTCCAAACCTGCCCCCACCCCCACCCCCAGCCCCTGCTCCAAAGGC
>NW_008795481.1:17461-36056 GCF_000699145.1 Aptenodytes forsteri
CGGGGAGTGATAGAGGGGCTTGGTGGGCACCTGGCAGCCAGCCAAAGTCAACCCACCACAAGATGTGATTTTACACATCCTCTCCTTCCACTATCTTATCTTTCAGTACACCAATATGCCCTCCTGAAAAGGTGTTGCTTAATTTTAGGGGTTGGTGGTCAAAAGTACTGAATGTTTCTGAAAAGAACTTCCTAGTGTCCCTAAAACAAATCTGTAAAGCTCAGTGCATCTCTGTAGTTCTGCCGGCTTCTTTGTAGTTGCTTCTTCTGTAAACTCTAAAGAATAATCCAGGACTGATATAAGTGATATGATCATTATTTTCCTATGAAATTCCCCCACTAAAATGATACCATTGTTAGAAAATATGTCCCTAACTGTCTCTTGCTACTTCCTAGTGTCCCTAAAACAAATCTGTAAAGCTCAGTGCATCTCTGTAGTTCTGCCGGCTTCTTTGTAGTTGCTTCTTCTGTAAACTCTAAAGAATAATCCAGGACTGATATAAGTGATATGATCATTATTTTCCTATGAAATTCCCCCACTAAAATGATACCATTGTTAGAAAATATGTCCCTAACTGTCTCTTGCTTGCATACTCTCGCCTTTCCTTGTTGTGTGAAGTTTTACACAGCTTGAAGCCTCCTATGAGAGACATAGAAATAAAAATCAAGGAACTGTCTTTCCTCTCTTCTCTCCCTCTCGCTCATCTGAATTAATGGCCTGCAAGGCCTTTCCTTTTGACAGGTTACAGATGAACATTAAAGTGGGACAAGACTGGTCTCTGCTGGCATGTCTTGGAAATTGCCTTACGAACATGCCCTAAGGAGATGTTAGCACCACATAGAAACACTCCTTCAAAATTAATACAGAGGTGATTTGTTTGTTTTTAAATGAAAAACACCATAGGGGAGAGAGTCTGTTAGTGACAGTAAGGACACTAATGGAGCTATAGACTGGAGAAGGAGACAGAATAATCTCAAATGAATTTTAGTGGAATGGTTTTAGACCCTGAATAAACAGTGCTGAGATCAGAGGCAGACTAAGACCAAGGCAGGCAAATAATATCCCACTATTAGTGTTATTATTTAGGCAGAGCCAGACAAATAAAATCCTAAATGTATTTTTAAAAATAATTCAATCTAAACAAAGACAACTGTCTGCAGTCATTCCCATAATTAGTGACTTAAACACACAGTTTTTCTGTCGTAGAAGAGAGGATACTGTAGGGGCACCTGAGCTCACCTGTCCAATATCTTGCCTTCTGTAGTTCTATGTCTTGGTCCTAAATGTTTCAGTTTAGTCTATGTTTCTCATTCCCTTCCCTGGGACACTAACAGCTGTTCCCAGCTGAACAGGCTGTGTCAGAAATTATGGGTTCTTCTGTGATACCTGAAAACAGAAGAAAATAATTTGTGATTTTCCTAGTAGAACTATCTTGTTTTGAAGGATTGTTTCCTGTACTTACAGTCTATTTTTTGTATCAAGATAGACTGAAGTGAAACCATTAAAGAGCAATATGAACAACATGTTTACTGCAGGTACTTGGTCATGTTGCTGAATATGTGTTGACCTTTTATGTGAGAAGACTAGGGCAGGATGGGCTGCATATGCCCCAAACCTAAACCGGTTTGTTCACATGCCTGTCTTTCCTTGTATTGCCTCAGTGTGTCCTGGTACACAGTCTCACTGGCACAGATCTTTCCCTCTTGGGAGTTACATCATACCTGGACAAACCTGTGGGGGAAAAAAATACAATTTTGTGTCTCCATTTAGTTATGTGTAAGAGAGGGAGATAAAAGTATCCTGTTACCTGTCACCACCAGTCCCTACCCCCTTCAGACAGTCTCCAAAATGAAGGCATGCTCTTACTCCTAGATGAAGCCTTTTCATAATCAGGGTCAGAGGCATCTGGGAGAAACCTGTACTTCTGCTTCCTGTAACAGGGCAGTCAGAGTCATAGAAGCTTAAGAGCTCAGCAACCTACTTCCCTCCCTTTCAGAGCACCTGTGACAAGTGCAGCACAGACCAAAGAGGATATTCACAGTCAGGACAAGCTACAAACAGAAACACCACTCTGTAGTAAGCAAATTGCTCTCAATGCAAACCAGTTACTGTGGGCTTGAGGTCTGTTTATCATCCTGGGGCAGAAGAAAAAAAGAGTGGGAAGGAAAGCAACATGAACACTGTCATGAAGTTACCAAATGAAAAATAACTGCATTTAAAACCAGCTAAAAAAAGAAAAAAAAATTACTTCTTTGTCTATAGGAAAAAAAGTTGGGATTATAAATTCAGGGTTAATGGATACACTAAGAGGTAATCAGACTATCACACAGAAACAGCAATGGCAGAGGAAGGATGTGGCCTGTTGTTCCCATCTTTCATGGTGACCGGGTGACAAAAATGGGAGGGCAGAGCCATGGGTGGGATTGTTTTTGTACAAGGTTGTATCATTGTGGGGACAGGTGACTCACAATGATACATTTCCCACCAGGCCTTTACAAAAACCCGTATGTGCATAAGCCTTGTGGGAGAGTGTGTTAAGACAGCTACAGAGCATTCTGCAGCACAGCGGGTATGTTCTGTCTTGTTTTTTCTTGACTGACCTAGTATGCTAGGACTTACTTTCATCATCTAAGAACCGAGCCTGGCCTCTCTGGAAAATAAGCCAGGAGATTCTGAGACATTGAAATAATTTTCAGCAAACCAGATTGACTGCAGATGCACCTAAAACCTGTCAGAGTATGCGAAGCACAGAATTAGTATTTTTTTCTCATGCAATAGTGTTTGCAACAGACCACAAAATGGTTCTTTATTAATGTGATAAAAGTGTTACAAAAAGAATTCTGACATGTAGCAGGTATCTCTCAGAGGCACTATATAAAATGTGTTGGGGTTTTCTCTCTTAAATAAGCCTCCAGTGATTACTGGCTGACTCATGTCTGTGAGCACAACGGTTTTCTCTAATCCTTCTCCACAGTGTCTCACTGCAGTTCTTCCTAATGGATGTCAAAGGTTTGCCTGAGACCAGCCAACTGATTCTTCTGGACTCTCCTTGTGTGGATTACTTTTAGTCGATCAGAAAATTGAATGGGATCCTGAAAGACTATTCAAGACGGCTGGCCTGCCATTGAAGGGAAAACAAATGGATTTGTTTTAGTTCAGTGCCACAAAGGCGAACCACCTATATGAAAAGGCATGTGACTATGACAACCACAAAGCAAGTATTATATGATTATTAACTCCACAAGTTACAGAAAGGAAGACTTCACAATGCTTAGAGTACAAGACTGACAGTAACGAAGCTCTAGTTGTAGAGGAATTATATTTCTAGACAATGACAGCCTCTACCACTTTGGGTACGTCTGCATGGTTTCTACATCTGCAAAATGAGAATAGCAAGTAATATCAATGAGATAACATGGAGATTAGAGAAACGTTGTAAAACTACTTGAGATGAAATGTAGACAATAAAAATAAGTATCAAAAAACTCTGGGAAATGCTTTTATAAATGCTACAGATTATACAATGGGATTTCAAGCTCGTTTTCTGACAAAGCCTTTCAGACAGATATTGAGGGATCTTTGGGATTCCAGATACAGTAAACATTGCTTAAGCTTCTGCTTACTAAAGTCAACTGCAGTGCATCCCTTTTCTTAGCTTATGATACAACACTTTGTCACCGTGACTATCAATAACTTGATTTTCGGCGATGGCACAAAACTTACAGTAATAGGTAAGAAATTTTTGTTTTATCTTTTAAATCACTTCAGATCCCAGGTCTTCTCTTTAGAAAACTTCACTTCAACCTTATTCTTCCTTTCATTATTAAATTGGTGTTTTCCTGATGTGCTAGTAACCCAGTCTACTTTGGAGAAATGACTAAGTTTAGTACTCTAGGTAGGGACACGCATTTCACTTTGGAGAACTGGATGAATACATTTTCAGTGAATAAAAAGCTGTCCATAGAAATAATTAGGATGACAAATGGGTTAAAAAATATGTGCATATTGTAAATACATTGTCTTAATAAATTGACATCTGCAGAAATCACTATTCCCCAAAAGTATAACTATTGTCCATAATGCTAGTTCTCCTGGGGCTACAGGTGATTAAGGACAAGTCAATGAAAGGCTATCCGTCTGGAAAGAACTGAGTTACAGTTACACTTTGGACAGGTCTAGAAAACAAAATCAAGACTCTACAAACTTAAATTACTTTAGATTTTTTCAGGGTAAACTAAAGCATGTGTTATCTCAGATAACTGGGAAAGACAGATAACTGTACTAGCATTTTTAGTTGACAAAATAGAAGCCACAAATAAATACTCAACTTTATCATAAGCAATAGTAACAGCTCTCTGCAGCCGTTTAATTCCTTGTTGCTCTAGAAAATAACTCTCCACAGCACAGCAAGTTTCTTTCCACAAAAGAGGCTCATCAGATTGGTGATAAAAAGATCATTTAGGACAACGGTCTTACTGTTTAAGAATACACACTAAAAGGCCACTGAAAACCACAGAAAGAGAGCATGTGGTTCATTTCAAATAAAAATAGCTCTCAGGGAGAGTTTGTCTCTGGGCCACACTTCTGGATTTGGACTCTCTCTAAATCCAGGGGAAAATAAGGCTGCTTCTAAGACTCTGATAAATGATGGTGATCTCTTCTTCTCATTGTATTTCTCCTGGAGTCAGAAGAATCGATGCCTCAGGCTTTTGTACCACAACATTCCACTGCAGAGTAAAATGATTACAAGCAATAAAATTCAATCTCTGTAAGAAAAATTCAGTGATCAGCACATTTTTTTAAATCCAGTGTGAATCTGAGGTGCCTGAGCTGGTGAAAATCAATACACTGATCCCTCATTGACCATAGTAAATTATGCAGCTAACTTTAATGATCATAGCTAAGAGAACAGAGAAAATAAAAGCAGAGACTTCCTTCCAGGGAAGGAGAAAGGGAGGGATGTTTAGCAACGGCTACAATAGGGACAGTGGACGAGGGTCCTGTGTTATATGTTACAAATTATTTTGTAAGTAAAAAAAAAAGACATTTATTTTACAAGAGAAGAATATTCATGATGTTGAAAGGAAATGAGGAAATTAAGGAAATGAGGCTGTTTAGCTGAAAATAAGCAAAGAAAATTACTCTGTCTGCATATAGGAAATATTTTCTAATAGTACACCTAGATAAATAGATAAATGTCCTCTAAAGAAATGGTGAAAGCTGCCACAACCAGTTCATCTAAGCCTGAAGCAAAAGGGCTCTGGAAGAGGTATTTCTGAGACTGATCTCACCTGGTTAGACACACGATGTGGTGGTGTTCCCTTACAGACCTTTCTTTTTTTTTTAGGGGACCATAAATTAATGTACTTTGTTTTTCTTCTTTTGCTGGTACCACATGAGGGGAGGGTTAGTCTACAGGTTTGGCTCAGAGAATTGAGAATAGAGGAGAGGTTTTCCTGCAGCTGCAAAACAGCGTGAATAACGAAAGACTGTACTTTGGCAGTGGGACAAAACTCACAATCATAGGTAAGACAGAAGTCAGATCTCTGTGATATATGTGATACTGGTTTAGGGGACAAGAGCATTCTTAATTAACAGCAGAATAATGATCATTTTTCATACAGCCATGAGGACAGGATTAATGCTTTATTGGTTGTTTATTAAAATGAGATGTGCTAATATGGAAGTGTAGGATTTGCAGGCATGAATTTTGAGATCCTTGTGTCTGTTGGCTCTGTCTTCCCTTACTGGGAACTTCATGAAGGGAGAAAGGAAGAAATAATTCTGTTTCCTCCCATTCTCCAAGAAAACATTATAGAGGTTGGGAATGAAAGATCCTTCTTCGGTCTGCAAGTTTTTGCAGTTCATCTATGTAACAATCAAAAGCAACGTTTCAGAGGTAGAGTCTGGATTCTTGTGTCTGCTGAATCAGGCAGGGAAAGAGTAGTCTTGCTGGTACTTTGCTCCCCTCTCCTTAGATGGTGGGCAGGCTGCCTAAAGTTGCTTTGGGACACTGGCTTCTAACAGTCCTCTTCATGACTTCTAAGTCCATATTCTTTTTCTCTCAGTGCACTTTTCTCCTCTATCCTTTCTCTTTTTCCCCATTTGCTTTCTCTGCCTTCCCCCCTCCCAGGAAAGGATTTAACATCACCTATATCAAGGCATTTTGGAATCACAGGGCAAAATAACCTTTTCCATCTGTTACTGCCACATCTGATAACAAACTGTAGAAATACACATTAGTGCCTGCTCCTTTAAACAGTACAATTTTAAGGAACTAAGTGGCTGGCAAGAAAAGCATAATGACACTGTGGATTATAGTCTGATTGTGTACACCTGTGCTTTTTAACTGCACTACCTACCTTTGGAGTTGGTACTGTGCTCAGAGTTATAGGGCAGCAGCTGTGATTAACCCAAGTGCTCAATGTGGAGGACACTTGAAAATTTCCCTTGCATTAATTATACGTAGCATATACACAGATGATTTTAAAATGAGAGTGGGAGTGAAAGATAACAAGAGATGATGAAACTGACCTTGCCATGATGGGAATGGAAGAACTGTCGTACTTTTTCCCTTAGGTGGGTGAAGAATGTGTGACAGGGAATGCATAAGTTTATGCATGGAAGTGACTAAGCATTGTGCCAGTGTCTGCCATGAACACTGTGGAAGATCAGAACAGAATGGGCTGTTGATAACACTTTTTACTGATTGTCTCTGCTCTTGCTTGTACCAGTCTCCTTATTTCATTTCAAGCATGCTCATCCTCTGGCTTTCTTTGTCTTTCCAGTAGTTTTATCATTCTTTCATTTCTGCCTTTTTCACCTGCTTTCCTCTTTGTCTTTTTTTGGTTTTGTCTGTTAAACCTCTCTCATTTTTCTTTTGTGTCCTCCCTATCTGTTTCCATGTCTTCACTCATTAGCCATTTAGGCTATGAGCCAATGAACTTATGTCAGAGATACTTTTAGGATAGGAAAAAAATTCATAAAGACAAGTACTAGAAGGGAGCAGTAAAAGTGATTAACCTCTCATGTCCACTGGAAGGAAAGCAGAGCAGTGCCAAACCTTCTAGGGAGCTATATCCATTACTATCTAGTTACCTCTTCTGAAGTCGGTACAAGCTCACATGTTTTCACAGAAGCACCCCAGGGGTCCTTGCAGAGTAAGCACTGACAATCATGATTAAGGCTAACAGTTGAAAGCAAACACTAGGGCTTAGGGGTCAAGATCTATGCAAGATATAAGTTTCTGCTAATTCTGCTAATTCTCTCCACTCTAGAAAGGAGGGAGTGATCAGGAAGAACATCTACAATTTATAGTGCCTTCACACTGAAAAAAAGTAAAAGTGTTCTCTTTGGCTCCATAGTTCTCTCTGCATTTCTGTTTCCATGTGCACTCTGCAGACCTGGTGGATTTATCATGCTAGATGAGTGAAAAAGGCACTTTAAGTATATGGGGGGAAAAAAAAGGTGGCTTTTAGGGTCACTGCCTAGCTTCTGAGTAACATCTCACTGTTGCCTTGTACATCCTTTTGACTGTAGAAGTCTGTTGTCTTTAGTCTTATATGTAGGTACTAAACACTTTAGGACAGGGGACATCTTTTGGTTTGTGAGTGTATAGAGTCTTGCATCATTTTGGGAAGATGTGTAGTCTAGGATGAGGGCTTCTTATACCTAGAATAACCTAAATAATAAATAATATAAAGAGATATTTCATAGTCTTAAAAAAGGATGGCAAGTTAAGACCTAAAGCAAAACTTGTCCCAGACAGATTCAGGTTACCTACCTAAAGTGTTCTTCACTTCAGACAGTGAGAAAGATTAGCTTCTGTCTTTCAAGTCACCTCTTAGATGGGGGTGTCCAAGTAGGGTATCACATGGCAGTATAATTCTGAACACTGCGATAACCATCATGTCTAACTCCATCTCCAGGAATGTAACACAGTCAGTTGAAGATGCTTGTGTCTTAATAACACAGACTCTTGTCTATTAGTACGATATTATAAATACAGGCCTTATAGCACTACTGGGTACTTTTCTGCCTACCTGTTTTCTCAGTTTCTTTTCAGCTTTCCTAGTCTTCTGACAGCGAGAATACTAGAAATTCAAACACACATGCATTTCTGTAGCCAGACCTTTTATGTTTCTGTGTAATGAGTGAAGACAAATGCTTTCAGTTTCCTAGTGTCTACCTGTCTAATAGATATTAATTGTCTAACAGACAGTTGTTAAAATGCCAAATATATCAGGAGCCACACAGCACAAATACAGTACAATTTTAAGGGGTTTCTGATCGAAGACAGTAATGGAGGCTCCGGGCCATATTGCTTTCCGTTTCAGGGAAGAACGATGAAATCATACCTCCAGCTGTGGCCATCTTTTCCCCATCAAAGCAAGAGATCCAACAGAAGAGCAAGGCCACGCTGGTATGCCTGGCCTCTGGTTTCTACCCTGACCACCTGAATCTGGTCTGGAAGGTGAATGGTGCTACGAGGACAGAAGGGGTGGGGACAGATGAGTTTTCCACACGGAATGGGAGTATGTACTCATTGACCAGCCGACTGAGGATCTCAGCCCAGGAATGGTTCAATCCTTTGAACCGTTTTGAGTGTGTTGCCAACTTTATTAAGAACGGAACACCAGAATTGATACAGAAATTCATCTACGGTGACGCTGGTAAGTAAAAAAATGTGTATCACCATGCTGTACAAAGTAGAAACCACAAATCGAAAGGGTGTTGGTTATGATGCAAAACATATCTATATACAACTTCTATACAGGGTGTTGTTATAGCACAAATATATATGTAAATACGTAGGTATTTGCATATGTCTCTTCATATTCCTGGGCTTCCGTATCTACATTATCATTATACATCTATATTTTTTCAAAGGTTTCTTCAGATTTTCACTGAGAAATCTCTGTAGTATAGTAAAATATATAGTATAGTAAAATTAATCAGGCAGTATATTGTAAACTGAAACTTCTAAAATTTGTGTTCTGTTTGCATTGAAAAGAAACATGACTTTCAGTTCATTTTTGTCTTTCAGGTTGTGCACTCACAGAAGGTATGTGTGTCTTCTCACAGGCAAATATCTGCATGTATTTTAGTCCCAGTTTTACTGACACTAAGTACAAGGTGTGTGAGATTTCTACTACAAGAATAACTTGTACTTCCTCATCTAAGTGGTTTGCATGTTAGATTTAAAAAAAAAAAGAAAAAAAGACTTCAGGAGGGTTGTATGTGCATGCTGTATTTAGCTGTGGTTTGGTTTTTTAGCTCTTCTTTATGATTCCCTTTTGAAATAACAGAAGAAATTGTGGAACCTTCCTATAGAGTGTAATTTGCTCTTTTTATCATCTCCTCCAGTCGTTAACACTGCCTTTTGTTGGGAAGCTGCTTGCTCAGCCATGAAAGAAAAAATTCATACTTAGCCAAGTGATTATGACATCAAGATTCAGAATCCGGAATTCTGAATATTTCTTAGTTATCATATTCAGAATACTTCTCATTACAAGTCACATTCCCCTCCAAACTGCAAGAATATTCATATTAAAAATTATGTTTCTTTCCTTTATACATATTTACACACTTTTTTTTCACCAACTTCTTTAATGCTTCAGGAATCTTAAGGGTGAACCAAGATCAGGCTGGTGTCTCAATACTACTGCAATTCCTTAAGAGTGAAAAATCTATAAGAATAAAAGTTCTAGATACCATGTTATTCTGGGCAATGTAAAACTTCCCTGATATATCAGCAGCACTCACAAGGCCACTGACAATAATAAGTGAAAAAAATTCGTATCTTGTGATTCAGCTTAATTTGAGTTCCTAAGAGGGGATTCAGGAGGTGTGGCAACACAATGGTTAAACATTCCCAGTCAGGACATACTTTCTTAGCATAAAGCCAATCTCTGTCTTTCCTAGACTCACTTTCTCTTTTGGTTCTTTGAATCACAGTGTTCTTTCCCATCCCCTACTATCTTGCGTCAACAGAGCCATTCATTTGGCTCTAGTTCCTTTGTGTCGCTTAGCTAAAGATTTCAAGGGTTCTTATTTGATTAAAGCTACATTAGATCTAGTCTCTTGTGATGATGATAACTCAATACACAAATGACGTTTGATTTGCAGAGTCCTACTTGCGGTATGGAAATTCTCTGAAGCTCACTTACCTCATTCTCTGTGGCAAAGCCTTCCTGTATGCAGTTTTGGTGACCAGTCTGGTGTGGACAGCCAAGGTAGGCTAGCGTGCCACTTGAAGGTTGAGCTTACTCACTAGTACAAGGGTCAGTGGATACAGACTAAGTCTATTCTCAGCTGTGGGATTGTTCTCCATGTGTTCTGCCAGGCTTTGTGCAGGCTAGTTTGAAAAATCACAAGTGATGAGTTTTCTATTGTTGTTTTTCCAGAACTCAAATAAAATCAATGCTATCTAGCAGAGCAATTCCTTCTCAAAATACTCTTTAAACACATGGAAAAAGACGAGAATTAAGGACAACTTCTCCAGAAAGTAAAGAAGGGAAATATCAGATATATCATACTTTTCTGTAAGCATTGAAAAGGGACTCATGCCTGGAGTGAAAGTAATAAGCAGGTTTTTTGAGGAGATACATGGGATAAATCTGAACAAAGATTTACAAAGATTTACAAAGAACAGTGGGATAAATCTGAACAAATGGGAGAAGTTTAACTAGCTACCAGGAAATATTTTTTATCAGTACGTTTCTCATATGGCTGAAATATATTCCCAGTGAGAGTAGTGGAAGCCTCAGCACTTGTTCCTTTAAAAGTAGGACTGGGAGATGTATTTGAAAAGTGACCTGGTAGAGTTGAGGGTAGTATGAACACAATCTCAGTTATGGTTTTGTGCCCTTTTTCAAGGATACTAGAGGGAGTAGGTTTGTACTTTACTGGATCACAATCATAGAATCACAAAATGGTTTGGGTCGGAAGGGACCTTTAAAGATCATCTGGTCCAACACCCCTGCCATAAGCAGGGACATCTTTCACTAGATCAGGTTGCTCAAAGGCCCGTCCAACCTGACTTTGAACACTTCCAATGATGGGGCATCCACAACTTCTGTGGGTAACTTGTTCCAGTGTCTCAACACCCTCACAGCAAAAAATTTCTTCCTTATATCTAATCCAAAGCTACCCTGTATCAGTTTAAAACCATTGCCCCTAGTCCTGTCACTACAGGCCTTGGTAAAAAGTGTCTATCTTTCTATAAGCCCCCTTGTATATTGAAAGGCCACAAGAAGGTCTCCCCAGAGGCTTCTCTTCACCAGGCTGAACAACCCCAACTCTCTCAGCCTTTCTTCATAGGAGAGGTGTTCCATCCCCCTGATAATTTTTGTGGCCCTCCTCTGCACCCACTCCAACAGGTCCATGTCTCTTTTGTACTGGGAGCTCCAGAGCTGGACACAGTACTCCAGGTGGGGTCTCATGAGAGCAGAGTAGGGGGGCAGAATTACCTCCCTCAACCTGCTGGCCACGCTTTCTTGATGCAGCCCAGGATACAATCGGCTGTCTCGGCTGCAAGTGCATATGGCCAGCTGACATACAATTTCTCATCCACCAGTATCCCCAAGACCTGTTGGGGTTCTCAAGGGCTGTTCTCAGTCCATTCATCCCCCAGTCCATACTGATCCTGGTGATTGCCCCAACCCAGGTGCAGTACCTTGCACTTGGCCTTGTGCAACTTTATGATGTTCACATGAGGCCACTCCTCAAGCCTGTCCAGGTCCCTGTATGGCATCCCTTCCCTCAAGCATATCAACTGCACCACTCAGCTTGGTGTCCTCCGCAAACTTAATGAGGGTGCACTCAATCCCACTATCAATGACACATTGATGAAGGTATTAAATGGTACTGGTCCCAGTACAGAACCTTGAGGGAAACCACTCATTACTGGTTTCCACTTGGACATTGAGCCATTGACTGTAACTCTTTGGGCATGATCATCCAGCCAATTCCTTACCCATGTAACAGTCCATCCATTAAACCCATATCTCTCCAATTTAGCAGCAAGAATGTTGTGGGGGACCATATCAAAGACCTTACAGAATTCCAGGTAGATGATATCTGTAGCTCTTCCCTTGTCCACTGATGCAGTCACTCCATTACAGAAGGCCACTAGATCAGTCA
Source organism: Aptenodytes forsteri (assembly GCF_000699145.1). Classification (NCBI taxonomy): domain Eukaryota; kingdom Metazoa; phylum Chordata; class Aves; order Sphenisciformes; family Spheniscidae; genus Aptenodytes; species Aptenodytes forsteri. The sequence continues at coordinate 29,606 of NW_008795481.1, forward strand.
TCTAACACACAAAGTTGTGTGTTCACAACTGTGAACTGTGAAGTTCAGTATATAAGTAAATAATTTGTACAAGTTAAGACACTTCCTTGGTACAAAAAGGGGAGAAAGCATGGAGATACAACATGGTCATTTTTGTTAATGCTCTCAGGAGACACAACAGTTGGGACACTGATAAATATGCTCTATTATTTCCTAGATTATTGTATTTGCTTCTTTTGCTTGGTTTTTTAATTTGTTTATTCTGTTCTGTTTTCAATTTAATTTTCAATTAGACTGGTGGCAAATTGTACAGAGAATGAATGAAGAGTCCTCTTCATCACATCAGCAGGAACACAGCAAATTATACTTTCTACCTTTCCATAGCAAAGGATTCATGCTTCTGTCTAAGAACTCTGAGTATTACTTCTTGGTGGTTCTCTGTCCCCCTCCTGTTCTTTCCACTTTGTTGGAATCACTGCTGGGTTTTCTCTGTACTTCCATATCATATTGTATCGTATTGTATCATATTGTATCGTATCATATAGTATCATATCTTTAAAACTAACACCTTCTTAATGCTCAGAGGCTGAGAACCCAGATACTTGAATTAGGAATAAAATTTTAGCTTCTTTTCCATTCAAGAAGCATGAGTTGTTGGTTTTTAATTTGGTCTTTCATAGCAATAATGTCCTACAACACAACTTCCAGTGATGTGTGGTATCATAAGGAACTCACATTAAAGAACATTCACTGACAATCCTTATAGTAATAGCTTATCCGTTATGAGAACAGTAGAAGGCTCATCCAGTACTTACACTGTGTACCAACAACTGGAGTGGGGCTGTAGACTTCAGAAGCTTGCACACTCCAGTACCAGCGACTGGGAGAGTGAGCATCCAAGGCCAGCCAACAAGCAGACTGCATGTCTAAGTCTAGTTTCTGGGAGATCCATAGTGTATAAGTGTGGGTCCCAGCGTGCATGTGGGTGCATGAGGTAACTGGAGGACCGGGGAGTTCAGGGCCCGTTGCTGGGTAGACTGAGTGTCTAAGGCCAGTTACTGGGATCCCACGTGTGTGTGCGTGCACACGCATGCGCATGCACATGTGCGTGAAGGAGTGCATGAGGGTTTGTATCTGTGAGTGAGGGGGTCTGTACCAGGAAGTGGCGTGGGGCTGCAGGCCTCAGGGGCTCATACGTCCAGGTCTGTTAGTGCCATCTGTGTTTGCATGAGTGTTTCTGTCTGTATTGATTTGCGTGGCTGGCTGTGTGTGTACGTATATTTGCATTGTGTATGTGTTTGTATGCCTATTGGGAATACACACTCAGCCTTGCTAGTGGGTGGACCTAGGGAAAGGGAGCTCCAGCAGCCTCGCCACTGTTAGGCTACTGGATTCGGTAACCCCAAATAAAATGGTTAGAACTTACCATTCATTTCTAGCCATCTTAGAGGATATAGGACATCAACCAACCCATGCCTACTGCACAGCACTATTTAGATGGACAGTGGTACATTTTGTCAGCATTAGGAAAAATAGGCTTCCTATGTTTCATCCCAACCTTGTCAATAGTTTTTGTGCCACAGCAGTTCAGAATCTGTGAAGGTGGGTCCAATCTTAGACTAAATGAAGAAAAGAAAAATGGGGGTGGAGGGCAGAAGGGGTGATCCTGTAGTTTTACAGTCATAAATTTACTGGGGGCAGAGGAAGGAAAAAACTAGAAATCTTTAGTGCTTTTTGGTATTGCCTGCAATATCATGCATGTTGGCAGCTGGGAAGTATGGAAGCATCTACACACCAGCACAGCTCCCCCATTCATTTAGTATCAAATGTAATCCCCACTGCTGTTACAGAAGGGCCTCATCGCTGCCTTTCTCATGACAGAAGCCAAGTAGTAAATAGGCCATGAAGACTGAGTTGCTCTTTTGCTTATAGTACAGAAGTTAAAATAAAGGCAAATGAAAATAAATGAAGTTTAGATACTTATTTGGACAAAAGAGGATTTATTTCAGAGTGGGAATAAAAGAAAAATAACAAATGTATTTTTTACCTCCTACACAAAAAGAAACACTGGCAGGACCTGTGTGAACAGCATTCCATCTATTGTGTACTCCTGTTTAACACTTGTAACGCTCTTCAGAATATACTCCTGTACCTTTGCCCACACCCACCCTGATATGTGATTGGGGCAATGCCGGTGTTTTTATATTGCTAGAGGATAAACAGACTGTTCTACTGCATCCAGCGCTGGATAAGGATGTGGGATGATCGTATCATGTGAGAGATATAGGAAGGCTGTGAAAAGGAAAGTTTGACTACTATCAAAATGTAACCCTGGGAAGAAGACTGAAAGCAACAGACCAGAGCTATTGCCAAACTGAGTTCAAAAAGCAGTGGAAGAAGAAGTATTCACATTTCCAAAGGTGAAGAGTCTTGTCCATTCCCATCTTGTGATATCTTTATAGTGACAATAAGGTTGTCCAGACTGGTGGATCTGGCCCAAAAGAAATTGCTCCAGTCCCTAAGACATATCAGAAACACTCCTGAGAAGAAGGATGAACATGTGTAGAGAGCTGCCAATCTTTGACTATACTCTATGTTAATTGCTTAGAATGACCTGTACATAATTTAGGTCAGTCTTTGCAGTGTTGAAGATGACCCAACCACTCCAGATTACAGAATAACTACACATGGTATGAAAGTGCATCTCTCCTTTATTCTCTCCAACCAATGGAGTCTTGCAAAAGAATAAAGTGGATAAATGCCCCCTTTTCTTGGAAAAGATAAACCGTGAGCAGACCTCAGGCTGCCAGCAGCTGGCATCAACAAGCCAAGGCCTATAACAAAACCAGTTTGGAAACTAATTTCAAAGCTACCATTTTTATGAGCTCATGTATCTGTCAAAAGGCCAGAAGGGACCATTAAATTATCATCTTGATATCTTGCATATTGCACACCAAAAATTTCATATAATTAATTTTACTTTGCATTGAGATAATAAATAAATAAAGCTTGTGTGCAGCTCAAGCATGCAGTAATGATGGGAAGACGTCAAGAAGTGAAGAAACCACCTCCTTTCTTGGTAACTTTTTGCAATAGTTGAGCACCTCCACTCTTGAGTAATTCTGCCTTATTGCAGTCACGAGATACTTGATTTCAGCTCCCAGACCTTAGTTCATGTTATGCTCTTCTCAGCTAGATTACTGTGCTCTTGCACTGTAAAACAACCTCCCTTGTTTTACACTGTATTGCTTGATTTTGCATACAAGACTTGCACAAATCATTCCTGCTACAGATCATGCTTGAAGCTCATACTGAGTCACTTCTCCAGCATGCCTGCTAAGTCTTCCTAAGGGACTCCATTCCCTGCTGAAGCCCCTCATCATTCTATAGGTTTGGCTTCTATTTCTTTCACCTGGAGACTGCTATGAGGTGATACTGTATGAATATGTCTAGACATTATTGGTTATGTATATACAGCCGAGAAACATGACAAGAAGCAGCAAGGGCCAGTGGGGAGGGCAAACCAGGAACCAAAGGTGACCATAGCTCAAGTAGTACATTCACTAACCAGAGCACAGTCCCACAGCAACTGAACACAGCAAGCAGAATAGGGTGCAGGGTCCATCAACAGTCCCAAGCAAGGCAAGCAGTGAACCAGGTCCAGGATACATTTAGGAAGTCCAGTCAGGAGCAAAAGAAGACTGGACTGGACTGGACTGTAGCCCAGAGACAGGGCTGGAAAGAAGGCTACAATGTGGGTTCACAGAATTACGGAATAGTTGACGTTGGAAGAGACGTCTGGAGATCCTCTTGTCAACCCAACCTGCTTAAGCAGAGCCACCCAAAGCCAGTTGCCCAGGACCCAGGCAGCTTTAACTATCTCCAAGGATGGAGACTCCACAAGCTTTCCGGATAACCTGCTCCAGTCCTTAGTCACCCTCATAGCAAAAAAGTGCTTCCTTGTGTTCAGGGGGAACCTCCTGTGTTTCAGTTTGCGCCCATTGCCTCTGGGCCTGTCACTGGGCACCACTGAAAAAAGCCTGTCTCCGTCCTCTTTGTATCCTCCCTTCAAGTATTTGTGCACATTGAGGAGATCCCTGCAAGCCTTCTCTTCTCCAGGCTGAACAGTCCCAGCTCTCTCAGCCTCTCCTCCTATGAGAGATGCTCCAGTCCCTTAATCACCTTTGTGGCCCTTTCCTGGACTCTCTCCCGTATGTCCATGTCTCTCCTGTACTGGGGAGCCCAGAACTGGACACAGGACTCCAAGCTTGGCCTCACCAGAGCTGAGTAGAGGGGGAAGATCACCTCCCTTGACCTGCTGGTAACGTTCCTCCTAATGCAGCCCAGGATACCATTAGCTTTCTTTGCCACAAGGGCACATTGCTGGCACATGGACTCATGGTTCAGAGTCTATCCAAGATACAGGACCAATGATGTGGCTGGAGACAAGCTACAATTTGCATATGAGGGGTCTATCCAGAAGATAAGCTACCTACAACATAGGTACAAGGTCCATTCAGGAGGAAGGATCAGAGACAGGGATGGTTACAGGTACACCTACAACATAGATCAGGGAAGATTTGAAGGCCGAGGTCTAAGCTTAAATGGAGATCCTGGACCCATGGGCAGAGGGTGGATGTCCCTGATGAGGGTGGTTGGGGACATTAATGCCTAAAAGTACACTTGGGCCATGACAGAAAGTATCACAGAGTAAAGCCTGCCTGAAAATGCCACTCAGATAGAATGAGACTTTGACTACATCTGTCCTGTTCTCACTCATTAGGCGATTCCAGGATGGGCTGAGAAACAAAGCACAGATCACTGTTATCGGGGAGGCCTACCTGAGAGTTCCGGACTACATCCACTAAACTTTACATCCTTGTTACATACACAGTGGGACGCTAGAAGGTGATGGTCACCCAGGTAACAAATGCTAATTGGCTTCAGATATGGAGAAAGTCAAAGGGATCAGCCTGGTGTGGCATGACTAGGAAGACCAATGTTGACTTATGCCAACCATCTAAGTTAGAGAAATATTTGAGACAAGAGCTCCTCCAGACAAATACATTAATGAATGTCCAATACTGTAGAAGACTGAGCCTGAGGTCCAGATTAAAATCCAGGTGACCAGCCTGGACTTAGGCACCTCATCCAGTTGGAGAGAGCATCCTGTTCATCTGAGTCCAGGGTGCTGGCCACAGCTGCACTGGGGGGCTTGACTGATGGGTTCGCTGTACAGTGTGTGTGTGTGTGCACATGCCCGAAATCTTAGAGTAGAAATTGCTATACACCCACTATACCCAGCCCACTTAATAAATGTATTTTAGATTCTATGTCATTGAGTGGTGTTTGCTTCTTGTGACTACCTCACCCCTAAATCACACGATGACTACAACTCTGCACTCTCCCTTGTTAGTGCACCTGTGCTGTTTAGCCTCCTACTACTATTTAGCATCTGTATTATGTGCTCATATCCATGTCAGTGTCTTTCTAGTTCTCAGCCTATCACAGCCATCTCCCCTTCCTGTTTCTCATCAGATATAAATACAAGATTGACTTGGTGAGTGGTAGTGGGTCACAGGAAACAAATAACACAGTACAACCCTGCATACAGAGGTATAGAAGCCCTTCTATCTTTCCAGATGTCTCTGCAATACAGAGACATGCAACATAGCCAAGACCATCTATTTTCTAAAGTTCAGTGTGCATAAGCACAGACTCTCGCATTTTCAAAAGTTTGTCCTCAGCCACTGGTGGTGGAGCTGAAGGAAACACTGGATTTGTATCAAGCTCAACCATTGTGGGAACACTGGTGAGGCAGTGATGCATTCCTTTGGGAAACCTTTACAAAAAAAACTCCCTGAGAAGGGATAAACTCTAAAGCTTACTCTGAGATCATACTTTTGAGGAGTATGCCCAGCAAGAACAGGTGGACAAAACATGGAGAATCCTCTCCACCTGATACCCAGAAGTCACCCACATAAAAAAAACCTTTTTGTCCTGTAACGAAATCCTGGCAGCATTCCTATTTGTCTTCACATGGGAGGGTTTCTAGTCTAGACTTCATTGCAGATTGTGTGTGTAGAAAAAACATTTTGCTCAGTCCATCACTGTTCTATATATTTCCACCATTACAGGACAGTCTCAAGCAGGACATCCTCTGAACAGAAATCAGCAGGTTTGTGGTCACTAATGAACAGCCACATGCCAATCATATTGCTTCATGCAATGTCTTTCTTCTCCCACATGTGGCCTTGGAAGATTCTGTCTGGTTGAGGGATGAGGAGAAATGAATACAATATCATCATCAGAAAAAATAGTAATTTCAACATGTTTACAAACAGTCTTCTTGCTAGGAGAAAGCACCACGTCAGATAAGTGACTTCTAGGAAGAAGGCTATAAGAACGTCTACTATATAGAATCATAGGATCATAGAGTAGTTTGGGTTGGAAGGGACCTCTAAAGGTCATC
>NW_008795481.1:38427-66345 GCF_000699145.1 Aptenodytes forsteri
TCCCTGGCCAGATTTAATTCTATCAGGGCTTTAGCTTTCCTAACCTGATCCCTGGCTTCTCGGACAATTTCTCTGTATTTCTCCCAGGCTACCTGTCCTTGCTTCCACCCTCTGTAGGCTTCCCTTTTGTGTTTGAGTTTATCCAGGAGCTCCTTGTTCATCCATGCAGGCCTCCGGGCGTTTTTGCCCAGGAGGGCAAAACGTTATCTACCCTCCTACACCCATATTATCCTTTTGACAACATACCCAATAGGATACTCTTTAGGATGTTGTCCAGGCTAGTTCCCAGTTTGCTGTAAAACAGCATTTACACCACTTCCTTTTGGGAAGTGGATTCTGTGGCCTACTTGTTAGCACTATCAGCATTCCTGCAATGTCTCCTGAGAGCATCAATCCCTGGGATTGTCTCCCAGGATGACACATGTCCTTCCTGGATTTTTCACATGGGATGTTCATATTTCTCCCTCCCATTTTTGTTATGGGGAGGGGTATATTTTGAGATAGTCTCTGTAGTATTGTGATACATACTCAGCAGTTCGGTCCTGGGACCCAGGTAACAATACTAGGTAAGGAAAAGCAGCCTACACTTTTAACAAATACATGACACTGGAATTTTTTTTTTAAGACAGAAAGAAATCCTTTGTATGAAAACTGGGCAAGAGGGAAGTCAGGGGAAATAGATGCAGGATGGGTGAGTTCCAGAAACTCAACTCTTCTTTAGCACAGCTTAGTGATGGCAGAAAGGGGAGAGATTCACTCTTTCTGCCTTTATTTACAGAAGGTGTCTCAGATTGAATTCTGAAACTACGACTGAGAACAGGACACAGAGAGAGATGGAAAGAGCTGCTTCCTAGATAGGCTGGATTCACTACATACAGTACCTCTTGGAGCAATATACCATCTGCTTCAGCATATTTTTCTGCAAAAGCACAGTATTTTCTAACACAGATGAGAGCATAAAGGTCCCCTCCGTTTGTGACCTCATGAAAGGTAAGATATGGCATGATATCATACAGGCTTTATGTGCAGTTGAGAGCTTCTAGTGGCAGGCAATTCTGGTACTTCTTCAAAATATTGTGCAAACTTACCACTGTACTTTGGACAGAGCACCCAGCTGGCAGTGCTTGGTAAGTTTCCTTAGGTATTTTTGTTGCTTACTGTAGAACATTAGTTCATTACAGAATAAAATGCTGACATAACCAATAAAATGTGCTAAAGGGTTGATTTAGGAAACAGGGTTAAAATTATTTATTATCTTGGCAAAAGGCAGATTAGAGTAATTGTTAAATCCATGCCTACTGAAGTAAAGGAGGAAAAGAAGTCTCTATTACTAAGCACATTTATAAATTAAATGTTTATCTGGATGCAGTGTGAGATCAGAAAAGTAGGACAAAACTATAAAGGATTCTTCAATTTTACTGTGATCCCTGAACTTAAAAGCATTAGAGATAAAAGAGTATTTTAGGAAAGTAACCACTACATGCCTTCAGTAGTCTTACAGTCTTTGCTTGTCATTCACTCTTCATATTGTGTTATTCTAGCAGAACCTTTCAGTATGACCAATACAGCTATTCTAACAATTTTGCATTTCTATTTAAAATAAGTACAGCAAAATCAGGAAGGGGCAAAGCTTTAGAACATATTCCATTATATTTGCCTGTGTGACTGGTGAGAAGAGGAGCTCTCTTCCATTTCTGGTATCTGTCATCTAAGCAAATCCTCACACACCTGCTCATAAAAAATAGGCTGATTTATAGCCAAAATAGATGCAGAATTCAAGGGTGGTAGAGAAGGGAACGGAACACTAACCAGATGAGAAGTGACACCCTTTCAGGAGAGGCATTGTAGCTGCTTTTTCTCTCACTGTGTTCTTACTCGAGATTAGCTTGGTGACGGCACCAGGCTCATTGCAGTAGCGAAGAAAAATTGGGTGAATAGATTAAAAGTCACCTGTCAGTTAATGCATTTGTTTGTTTGAAAGGGATCTGATGATAGATTTGAGGGGAACCTGGCATATCTTTTTTAATGTCATTATCAGAAAAGAAGTATATCTTAGTGCTAGAGGACAGAGGGGTATAATCCCATAAAATGGAGTAATTTTTCCTGCTCTGTGCTTGTCACTTCTTTAATCTCTTCTAAACACTTCAGAACAGGAGAAAATATCATATTGAACAAAGAGTTTACAACTACTACTTACGTAGTCTCACGGCTGTTTCAAACAAAATGGAGAATCGTTTTCTGAGAGACTGCTTTTTACAAAAATGCCTTTATGGGTCTCAAATTCACAAGGTGTGACCAAAAGGAGCACTTTTTGATATCCTCAACTAAACAATGTAATGTCCCTCAACAATTCACATAAAGTCTTAGCATTTGCTTCCCCACTAATGGCAGAAATTTGAGTTTATTTCACCTTTACACAAACTCAGACAACACAGAGTAATAATCTTAGCCATTTGGACTTCTATCTGCAAGATTTCAGCAATTTTAGCAATAATTTTTAGCTGTGCTTACACAGAGCCACTGCAGTTTGGAGGAGGGACCAAGCTGACTGTTACAATTAAGAAAATGTTGTTTACAAAGTATGTTTGAAATAAAACAAAGGAAACCCAGAAAGACTTTTGTCTTTCAATTATTTCTTTTTATACCTATATTTTCTATTTTAGTCAAGTCATATTTAAGTTACTCTGTGTATCAGTGAGAGAGGTGATCAGTCTTACAGTTGCAATTGTTATTTTCATAAATAATTTTTGCCACATTTGCCCTGATCATTGCAAAAGACCCTCTAGGTCATTTTTGCTTTTGAAAGATTCAAGGAAATACACAAAGATACAGAAGAAGGAAAAAAAAAAAACCCAAAGAGAAACACAGACAGGGTATGAGTGGGGGAACCCCTAGAAGAAAGGAGATGATGTTTCGATTCTTGATATAAAACTCACAAGCTGGAGATAACTTGCAGATCAAGGCACTAACATTATTCAGGAATTGAAAGATAGATTAAGGGACAAATTAGAGCTCTAATTATGTATTTTATGAGGAGGAGGAGGAGGAGTACTGATATCAAGGGACTGCTGTCTGAAAATCCAAGCAAAGGACTAATACACTTGAGAAATAGCATTTGAAACAAAAGGACAAAAGGATATAATCTGAAGTGAAGGAAGCAAAAACATTGGTGAGCAACTTCTGTGTCAAGTGTGACATGGAATAGGGGACAATTATCTGTTGGCACAAGCCAGGGTCCCAGGGTCCTGAGAACAGAAAATAAACAGCTCTTCACTCCTCCCAGTTGGTGAATTCCTGTATCGAAAATTTCCTAGATCACAGAAGATGGGGATGGGAGACAGGGAAGAGCGGAGTTGATGGAGGCTTCTTTGTCTTTGTCCCTTCAAAACCTTAATGCTGTTACAACAGTTATGTACTGTTTTCTTGTGGTTTCCCTCTCAACTTCAGACAACAGACCTCAGTGACTACACTGAGTGATAAGTAGAGGCTGACAGCAAAACTGAGTGCATCTGTCAATTCTCTTTCACCCTCCTTGACAAACGTTTTTGTTAGCACATGCCAGAGGTACTGACCTTCCTGTGGGAGCCAGCATTTGCATATCTGAAGCAACATCTCCCAAGAAATGTGTATAGTAGGAATTCTTTCTGATGGCTATGATAAAACTTTACCTTGAAAAGGACATCTAGTTTTGGGTCCCTCATCACTTGAAGCAGGCAGAACATTAATTATGGGCGAGGAGAAAACAGATTTTGTGGGTTAAGCACCTGACCATTGTATGAATTATAGGAAGGAGGGTGCATGGGTAAGGGATTTCCAATTAGGCGATTCAAAATTCTGCAGAATTAAGTAAGGGGTGAGGGCAAATGTCAGGCTGTGTGATTACACTTCAGTCTGCTGGACTGTGAAATGGTAGGATATATGATGGCAAGTGGCCTCAAAAAAAAAGAAAAGTCATTGTCTGGGACACTTAACAGTCAGGGTTTTGCTAAATCCCATGCCTAAAAGCAGTATTTGTAGGCTCATGGGGAAGAGGATGCTTAACATCAAAACAGATTAAATGAAAATGGTTTTTTGTTAAGCTTGAAAGAAAGGGAAGTAGAGTGATGGACTGCAAGGGAAGGATGAACAGGATCTTCCCTGTGGTCCTGGTATTTCAATGCTGTACACGCTATGTAAGTGAAGTAGCATACTGCACCTCCAGGGGCTAGTACAGCTCTTTCAGGGGTAGGGAATCTTTCAGGAGTGACTTTTCTGGGTATGGTAGATTAGGAAATAGAAATTTTGTGCCAATAAGGAGGAGGAAGAGAGAACAAGCTTCTCAGAAAATTTTTATATGGAGGTCAACAGTAATACTCTATTTTGAAAAAGGAACATGGTTCACTGTTCTAGGTAAGAAAAAGAAAGTGCAGTGGAAGGGTTTGAGTCAGCAGAGCTTCACTAAGAAGGCTAAAGATGGTGTTTCAGGAAAGACAGGTCAAGAAAAAGGGAGATAGTAGGGACTGTGAAGAAGAACAATTGAATTATTGTTACTAAGTTTGCCCTGTGAATAGTACAGTTTGGTGTTAATTTGTCAGTTTAATAGAACTGTGGAGAAAGCTAGCAAGCAAGCAAGCTTAATGGAATAAACTGAAAGGAGTGAGAAGGATGAGACAAGACCAAAGAAGAAGAGACCTCAAGTCAAATAAGTGTGTTCTGGAAGAATATATACTACCTCTACAATGCAGAACTCCCAGAGGCTCTACTCAGTGTTCACTGAGTCTACTGGCTCTATTCTACCAGAAACGAACTGTGTGACTGACCAAGTCTTTTCCCCAGAACTAAGTTGCCTACAGAATGAACTAATCATTATGATTCCCTCTTATTCCTACAATCTATTTCCCACTCTTATATGCAAATGGAATGTGTGTCCATGAAAAAGAAAAAGGCAGAAGAAGTAGGACTGGGAAGGATGTACAGGTATTCATAAGGAATTGACAAAAGATGTGGAGGCTAGAGGGAAAGAAAGTGAGAGTGGGTCCAAATGAAAAAGACTGGATCTTACAATATGTATCATGATTCCTAAAAATTGTGAGGATATTGATGTCAAACTACAGCACCAGACAATAAAGTGCTTTACTAATGACAGAGAAATGAGGGGTTGTTTTTATGCTGTGATCCAAATCACCATTAGAAAACAATGCAGAATATTTAATAACCAAGTACTACTTAGACAGACTGATATACCTTCTTTTCAGCACACCTTTGGCTACTACTCTGCAAAAAAAATGGTATTTGAAGGTTTAACGTGGTTATCACTGGACAGCAGCCCAGGGCAGGTGTCAGTAGTTTTGATATTACACTGTGAGGCTGTGCTCTGCCAATATCCAGTATTTTGGAGAAGAAACAAAAGTAACAGTTCTGTGCAAGTGGGAATCATGAGGAGTGTATTAGGTTGTGCAAGGGGCAAGATTCTGGGAGTGTGACAAGGGTAAACAAAGAGGGAAGTCTTTGGACTCAGATGATGGGTTCTTTTCCCAAGATGCCTCATTATTCATGCTCTATAAAGTTAGGGTAGACTAGAGCACAGCAGAATGGAATATAAAAAATAATTCCAGCTCTTTCTGGAGCACATTAAGATGAATATAATCTATAAGGACATTTGGTGAAAATGGCTGCATTTGTCAAACCTATCAAAAAAATCCTGATCAATCTTGTTCTCACACATAGAGTTTCAGAGTGGTTATGGTGGAGCTTAGTCAAAGTGAATGGGAGAGAAACTGGGGGATAGGTGTTTTGGAGCAGACAAACTACTTTTTGGAGGAGTGATGTAACTAAACAGTTCCATGTAAGAAAGAAATACAGCAAATACCAGAGAGTTCCTTTAAGATTCTGGAATAAAAAGAAAGGGAATTTTTGATGGAACATAAATCAGTAGAATCTGGTGATCCTCACTGGGATTCTCTAGGAGAAGATAGAGAGAAAAGAGCCAGGCAACACAGAACACTTAAGAACAGGTAAGCAGATAGCAATTGTGGTGCCAAAGTGCATTTGTGCATGAGTGAACAAACCTACTGTGGTCTAGCTCTGGTGAAAATGGATATGTCCAGCTACATGAAAACTGGGAAAATGCCATTTTTCTCAAGTTAGGTGCAGGCAACCTAGTGCTGACCCTGGAACACACTATAACACTGGATCCAGGAAGCAAAAATAGAAAACCAAATGTTAAAATGTTAGTTTTGTTGAAATGAGTGATAAAGCTTCCACTAATTTCATTAGAGTCAAAATTCCACCCTCCATTTTTAGTTTCAGTCTGGTTTCTTATGCACAATTAGAGTCATTAAAGTTATTTTTACCATGACAACTCTAAGCTGTCTACCATGCTGTCTGGCTATTCAGATTTCAGATGTATGCACTGGATTCCTAGCAGACAGATGGGGAAAGAGAAAGAGCAGAGAAGGAGATGGTCAAATGAGTCTGAGAAAGAAAATCAGGATAACCTATACATGCTGATGTGGGAGATCATTCTGTAAAGTCATCCAATGAGGGCGTAAGAAAAGCTAAATGGGAAGAATCTGAATGAAAGGATATATCACAGAATGTTTCTGTAGGAGGGGAAATACTAATACATAATGCACACACAAAACTCAAGCATTCATATTTTCAGACACAGACAAACAGACTTTTGGCAAGAGGAATTATTGTCTAGCATTTAACCCTGTTTTTTTCTGATCTCAATTCTTTCTGCATTGCCATGAGTTTATGCAAGGAAAAAATAGGAGATAGTTTTAATAGAAATGATGGAGCTGACAAGTCCTGTGACATTGGCATGAGAAACACAGTTGAAGTACCATTTGCTTCTTTTCATAGTCTAATAAATTTGTACTTTGTGTCCTTTTTGGCACCAGGAGAAGACACCAAGGATCTAGTGCACTTATTTTTCCTCAAGCAGAGTGGAAATGGTATTAGCAGTGCAGAATCAAGCCTTCACAATTTAATCCTTATTTTGCTCAATAGGTGTGTGGGGTGTGGGATTTATTACTCTATTATCTCTTTGTGCTCTGGATATGAGCAACATTTGGTGACAGGAACTAAGCTGACTGACTTAGGTAAGAAAACACGGCCTACTATTTCTTTGCTAAATAACAAAACACATTCCCTCTAGGTTCTTTTGGAAAACTTTGTAGGTTAAGGATTTTGTAGGTTATAGGTTGGGGAGATTCAATTTGTTTGCTTGTTTATTTTTATTTTTAAAAATGTAGGATAAGGAGAAGGAGAGATTGAGGTGAAATAAGTCAAGAAATTTCAGAAAAATCTTGACTCAGGACCTGAGGAGATGGATATACACAGAAAGAGATAAAGACAATAGAGGATGAATGCAGAGGATCAGTTTGCCCCCTGCTCATTGTATAGTTTAGCACAACTAACCAGAGAATTAAATTCCTTTTTTCAATTAGTACCTTAGCTTTAGTAAGCTTGTCTATTTGGTCAGTATCCAGAGAAAAAGTTTTGTACTTGCTCTGTACCTTTATATTTTAAATCCTGGAGCCACATTCTGTTCAAATAACCTATTTATTCTTATTTAAACGGCATATATAGCATGGCATATCTAGTACATACTATGTTGGAAAGACAATTAAAATTTAATGTAAATATAATTGTCTTTTATACTGAAAATCATGATCCTGCATGCTCAGCACTATAGGTCACATTGAATCTTGAATTCAGCATCCAGTCTCCAACACACATATTTCTACAAAAAAACCCCACGGTCTGATACTTAGACGTATGAGGATGAAGGCTCCGGGCCATATTGCTTTCCGTTTCAGGGAAGAACGATGAAATCATACCTCCAGCTGTGGCCATCTTTTCCCCATCAAAGCAAGAGATCCAACAGAAGAGCAAGGCCACGCTGGTATGCCTGGCCTCTGGTTTCTACCCTGACCACCTGAATCTGGTCTGGAAGGTGAATGGTGCTACGAGGACAGAAGGGGTGGGGACAGATGAGTTTTCCACACGGAATGGGAGTATGTACTCATTGACCAGCCGACTGAGGATCTCAGCCCAGGAATGGTTCAATCCTTTGAACCATTTTGAGTGTGTTGCCAATTTTTTTAGGAATGGAACACTGGAATCGATACACAAATTAATCTACAGTGATGCTGGTGAGTAAAATACATGTGGGTGTGGGGTTCATCCTCTGTAGCCTCCTATATCTAGAGTAAGCAGTCATTACTGAAGGCATGTTTCTTGCCTACTACACTTAACTCAGATCTGTCAGTCCCCAGGAAATTGAGACCAAACACAAGAATCCAATCCTGTTCTTCTCCAAACTTGCTACAAGCCATATAATTCTCATTCCCACACCCACCCTCTATTATACAAGTGATTGTACAAAAAGAGCACTTTAAAAGAGGTGCTGATACATATCTGGGCTCAAATAATATCTCCTATTTCTTTTCTCCTGTTTTTAGATTGTAGTGTCTTTAAAGGTAAGTTAAACCATTAATTTTTTCCTCTCTTGACAGTGAGTTTGTTTATCTATACATACACCTGTGTATGCAAAGAGAGATGTGTCTTGTGTGTATGTGTCTCAATATGTCCTGCATTTGCATTTGCTGGCAGGCACAGCTATTCATGTCTGTATGCACGGGTGCAGGATTGTACATGTGCGGACACATGCATTCATGTTCTTGTTGAATACACATCCAAATTCTGTCTACTCTCATGAAATCTTCCGTGAGACTGGCCGCTAGAACTCAGTATTTCAGCATAAAAATATCACTTAGAGCAGCAGACCTACCTGTAGCATAAAGATGTATGTTGATTTTCTAGCAAGTAGTTAGAACACTTTGCTAAGTCACTGACTCCACATACTACAGTACATTATCTCCTTAAAAATACTACAGAATTAGAATAAATTATATTCCCGTGAGAAAGACTCCAAATCCAGTTTCATTTGATGCCCCCAACTTCTCATTCTTCAGACCAATTCCTAATCAGTCATACCAACGTGAATGTGAAAAGTCTAATACAATTACTACTTAACATGATATTTCAGCTAAGGGCAGCCAAGTTATAACTTGTGCATATGAGCACTGAACAAGTTCTCCTAATCAGCAGAATGAAAACAAAATGTCCTTGTCAAGTAAAGTTTTCTAAAGAAATGCTTGTTTTCTCTGTTGGTTTTTATTTATTGCTTTCTCCCTTACTTTTCAGAAAACTATCAGAGAAGTGCTACAGCTGGGAAGTTTGTATACATCATGCTTATTTTCAAGAGCATTTTGTATGAGATGTTTGTGATGGGGCTGATGCCTAGGTCCAAGGAGAGGAACAGAGAGGAACATGTGTAGTCTGTACACATTTGTCCTAATTCATTCTAACTGTACAGGAGACCACTTTGGACAAAATGATGTTTTAAAGTTCTTATTTATATAAATCCACTTCTCTACAACCATATTGTGTCTCTCATCATTTTCAAGACAAGCTAGTGAGAATGAAGGGGAGGGTTTTAGACAAAAAAGAGGGTAAGAACTCCAGGGAGATACTGCACAAGACAATTAATGAAGTATTATCAGAATGTGTAGTCTTTTTAAAGAAAAGGGTAAAAAGGAAAATTAGGAAGAATAAGAAAATAAGAAAAATAAGAAAGACAAAGAAAAGCAAAGGAAGAAAGAAAAAAAGAATGCAACTCAGAAATAGGGAAGAGAATCTAATCTGTGAGGGAGGAGGAAGGGGAATCAGGCAGTGGTTCTTTAAAGCTGTGTTTGTGGGCACCATTTCTGTGCAGTATAAACTATAAAACCAAGGGATTACTAATCCTGGAGAGTGTTTCTGGAGATCTTTCATCTACTTTGCATCTCATTCAGTTATTACCTTATGGCACAAGTTAAACAATTGGTAATTCAGAGGCAGCTCACTCGGGAATAAATGAAGAACAGTCATACCTTTTATGTATAGATGTATCCTAAATAGAGGTAGGAATAACACAGGCCAAGATAGAGGAGTGCTTGTGGACCTTTGGAAGCAGAACATCTGGGAATGCAATAGCAAGGCAGAAGGAGTAGGAGGCGTAGAGTGGAGACCCTGAAGGGAGCTTCTGTCTAGCATAGCCAGGGTCTTCAACAGAAGGGGGAAATATCTCTGAAGGCCTCAGCAGAAAACCGTACCTCAGAATTAGAGCAGATGACATGCCAAAATGTGCTTGAAAATATCTCTTTAAGGGAACAGCAGTTGAATTTTAGCCAAAACAGGATGCGGTTTGACATTTACTCAGAAAAAACCGTTTTGATAATGCATCAGCCTCTCTCACCACAACACCACCCCGGCCTCTCAGGATGAGGCACAGGGTGCAGCTCCCTGTTCACCGTGTTACAGTTGGACAGAAATAGTGACACATATGAAAGCTGGTAGGTTTTTTGTCTCATGTTATCACACAATCTTCTTGTTACTGAAGTTTGCAGATGGGTTTTGCATGTGCAGCTGCTGTTTCTGTTGTGCAACACACAAAAAACGAAAGACTTGTGGGTTTTGGGGAGTTGCTGACCTGCTTTTACAAATCAAAAAACCCCCCACACTAGGTATCTCAAGACAGCAAAACAAGATGATAAAAATCATCTGGGACTTCTGTCCCATCATCATGGGACTTCTGAAGATCTCTCAGTCCAAATTCCTGTTCAAAACAGGGCTAACTCCAAAGCTAGACCACGTTGCTCAGAGCTTCGTCCGGGTGATTTCTGAATATCTTCAAGGACAGAGACTTGACAAGCTCTCTGAGAAATCTGTTCCAGTGCTGAAGTACCCTCAAGAGAAAGCATTTTTTTGTTATTTCTAATCAGAGTTTATCTTGCTGCAGCTTGTTCCCACTGGCTTCCACTGTGCCCCTCTAAGACTCCAACTCTGTTTAGGCAGTTGTAGTCATGCAAATAGCCATCCTTTAGCCTGCTCCTCTCCAAGACGAAAAAAAGCAATTCCCTCAGCCTCTCCTGTTATGTTTCTGCTCCAGTCTCCTGATCATCTTAGTGACCCTCTGCTGGACCCTCTACAATTTGTTGATATCGCTGTTGTACTGGGGCTGGGGCAGGGTGGGGGTGTGTATGGACAATAGAGGTAGTATTCCAAATATAGCCTCACAAGTGCTTCAACATGCTAACTGCATTCTTGCTAATGCAACCAAAAATGTAATTAGCCTTTATGGCTGAAAGGGCTTGCTGCTTACTCATGTTCAATTGCTTTTCTGCAAAGCTGCTCCCTAGCCAGTCAGCTGATATTTAAATGACTCAGATAAAGGTTCTTTCACCTTTTCCTCAGGGGATGTGCCTGTAATCCAATAACTCCTTTCCCAACGAAGAAATGCTGTGTAATAACCACAAATTGAAATTTTCCCTATAAGTTCAGTATGCTTATCCTGCATGTGTGGTAATATAGATACTCCTTTGCCCTACAGCATTTACAATATAATTTGACATAATTCAGATTGGGATAAGAATAATCTCAGAATGTGGATGCTGTGTCTGTAATTATGGAATGTTCCCATTCTATATTCTTTCTTTAAACCTTTCCAAAACCCTCTGTCTGGAAACATATTATTATTCTTATTTATTTCAGAATGAGCAAATTATGCAGGTGACTTTTACATATCACAAGGACTTTGCTTAGTGCTTTCTTGCTGTAGGACAATTTAGGACAATTTGTTATGTTATCATCATGGAATGCTTACACCAAAGAGTACCTCATGCTATGACTAATTCCACTGCATCAGTGACACTATCTGGGAGAATAGTGGTGCTGGAAAGACACTGGTAGGTCTTTGTGTGTGAGACACAAGATTCTTCATGCCAAATCTGAAGTATTCCATCAGAGATAGGTTATATAATAAATAAAATTACATTCACATCCTGCTTGTTCATCCCTCTACATTTTTGTCTTCAAAATATGGATGCTCTCTGGAGCAGTGTTCATATTAGGGCTTAGCTCAAAGTCAGAGAGAACTACAAGACTTTGAATGAGGAACATCACAAAGTTGCCTGGGAGAAAAAAAACTCAGAACTCATCCACAGAGAGAAGGAATAAACCAGATTAATATAGATTGTGTTGCTGCTTATTAGGCTGTGAGAGGTATAAGTTCGAGGCATAAAGAGAGAGATGTGACACACATAGTGGTATGTGCTTCACTATGTAGCCAGAAGTAAACTGTTGACAATCTTAGTTCTCAGTTTTCTTGTGATTAGGGTAACCTTTCCAAGCACAGTGAAAAGCATTGTGGCTTTCACTGATAATATTCAGAGGAATGACAGTGCACATACAAGTCACTATCTCTAAAGTATTTCAGACTTAGACATATGTATATTTCAAGTAACTGTTCTGTGTCAGGTAAGAAAATGGCTTAGGGGACAATAATTTGTGGCTGTGTAGATTGCAGTTTCCATTTCCTTTATTTTATGTCTGCATTTGATTATCAATTTTTATTGATTGTTCTGATGAGATAGAGAATAAATGGCTGATCAGGAAAGAAGAGTTCAGCAATTGACCTGCACTTCAAAGACCTATTCTGCCTCTCCTGTTCCAACTCCTCGGCAACATCTCGTTTGTCAATAGGCCTACATACCCTTTTCCTGTGCTGAGAGCGTCTCCCTTCTGAGGGAGGGTGCTGGAAAGGAGAGAAGTTTATGTAAAGAAAGCAAGTGACTTTGAAGTGTTGTGTCCAAACTGCTGGCACAGAAATAGACAGCTGAATGGTTCATCTTCACAGATAAAATATCCAAATAGAAGTCTGTGAGGTTTAACCGGTTAGCTTTGTATCCAGTGTGAATGTCACCCTCTTGCTTCTGATTTACACCAATGGAATAATAGAGCAATTGCAGCCCCTTCCCCGGCTGCTGCAGGTACCAGCACATATAATTGTGATTATCATTTTGACTGCATGTCAGAGTAGCTTTCTCATCTTCTTTCAGTACAAGACTTGAGGTTTGGGTGATTTTAGCTCCTATAAGACAAAGCAAAACAAATACACAGTAAAACAAGTAAGCTACATTCTCCCAGAGCAGAGCAGGTATCATAGCTCTACTGACGCCTTACTTGCTCCAAAGAAGTACATGGCCACACACCAAGCTGTCCACATCCTCATTTCTGCCTCAGTAGTCAGTGAGCATGCCCCTATAAGGGATTTATATAGGTCTGTTTCACATGTTTCTCTTAAACCAATAGCAGAGATCTCTGTAACAGCTAAATCTATGTTGAAAACCAAGCTCCTTCCTGCAAGAAATGTCAAGCAAACACTTTTTTTGGAGTGTATCTGCTGAAAACACACAGAAAGTTTCAAACTGACTCAGGTGGAAGTTTTTCTTATTCTATCAGACAGGATATTGTCATATATGACAACTGTCTTTTTTTTACCCTCATATGTTTTATTTTACCTTTTGATATATTGTTTCCAGAACACAACAGAAAATGTTTCGTGTAAGCAAGTAAAGCGGGTTTTTTTTGTATTCATGACTGCTGGAATTTTTTTCTGGAAAAAGAGCAAATACAATACATCTGCTCAGACCTTAATTATTTTTCTTCCTTCACCTGTCAGAGCCAGCATTCATGATCTTGTTTTGGGAACAGCTTTATATGGGACCCTGTTGTAGCCTTAGCACACACCAAAAGTGAAGGAAACTTGGGTTGTTCCTAAAGCAAACATCTAACAACTTCTTTTCCCTTAGTTGTCCCAACAGTACCTGTACTAATTATAAACCCAACTTCCAGGATTCAGGGTGATATCACTGTCTCTGACACAATCTTTTAACCTGTGTTAAGAAGACTGATCACTGTCCTACTATGGTATTTTGGACGCACAGTAGGAACCATCACAGCAGTTGTATTTGCCATCTGTAGCTTTTAAATGAGGCCCCAGAGACCAATGCCAAAATCAAACAACCCAAGATCCATGCTACTGAAACTATTCTTTCTTATTTAAGTGAAAGGATACCATCTGGTGGAATGAATCGGTGTTTACAGTAATCCTTAGGGGCTGTATTTCCCACAGTTCTCTATTTTTGCATTGGCAGAACTGCATGGAAAGGGGACTGGAACTAATGCACCAGAGATACCTATGTCTGTTATTAAACTGATGACTGTGAAATGATTAATTGAAAGTGTCGTCTCAGAAATACACACGTTCTTTATCTGTAGGAGAAAGATCTCAGAGCTGATATTAAGCATGGGATTTCACAAAGCCAACATAATGCAGGGGAATTCATGTGTGAAGTAGCTGATGAGGTACCTAACTAGTGACATAGATATGCTATGTAAAAGTTGTCCTAAGATTCAGGTAAATGGGATGGAAAGAGAAACCTGCTTTCACACAGAACACATCGTTAGAGTTTTCCTCCAGGAAACAAGCAATATAATAGGTAAAACATTCAAGGAGAATGTCTAGATTGAAATCCCCCATTGTCATTGTTTCAAGTCAGGATCTGAATCCAGACATACCAACTCTCTAGTGTGTTACAAACTTGTGTTGTCATAGGATTTTTGTTTGAAAAAGATCTGACAATAGCAATTTAGTATCATTTGCTTGTTCCAGAACCTCTTCTCCGGTCAATTCATTTTCAGACAACAATTCTGGTGAAGACCAGTTACACAAAGAAGGATTTCAGTATGGGTTTCAGCATGGATTTCGTCTGTTTCATAGCATCAACAGATGTTGATAAATAATTTTGCAGGGGTCTCTTAGCACTCTTTATTGATAGAATTTTGAATGCTACTATTCTTCAGGGCTGAGTGATAGGTTTCCTTTCAGGAGATCCCTGACTCATTGATAGTGTCTCTGCTTCAGATCCCTGTGTGTTACTTGCTCAATGTACCTGAGGGTCATGGAAGTTTCAGCAGAGCACAATACTGTTGCCATTGCTCTTAGGCCATTGGCAATGTAGATCTTCCTACTCAGACTTAGAATTTCAATCCACATTCATTGAGATGGCTGCTTCTTTTCATTTCAACCAGTTCTAAATTCTCATTGCAGATAGTATTGTTCCATCATTAGCACAGCTTATCTTGGCTGAATATTTTGTATTCTCTATTATATTATCCTGGTCACTCTAGTCTCTCCTTCAAATTTCTGGTCTGACTTATGCCAAGTTCACTTAGGGCTGCACGTACCATTTTCCCCTCTTACTTTTTAGACACCTTTAATATAAATAAAAACAGATATATCACTGTTTTGTTCCCTTCTGAGCATCCTATTTCAATGCTATTCCCTTCCCCATTCTCCATCTGATTAATTCCATCCTCTGATCTAACCATCTCCTGAGGTTAAAGAATTTCCATTACTTCGACCATAAAAGAAACATCATCTCAAACCATTTTCTGCACTTGTGACAAGACTTGAAAATATATTAATGTAGCTTAAATCACAGTGCAAAATTAATAGAGGGACCTATATAGGTACTTACATAGGTACTTGTTAAGACTTGAGAAATCAGGTAGCCCAACAGTGGCGAGGCTGCTGCAGCTCCCTTTCCCTAGGTCCACCCACTAGCAAGGCTGAGTGTGTATTCCCAATAGGCATACAAACACATACACAATGCAAATATACGTACACACACAGCCAGCCACGCAAATCAATACAGACAGAAACACTCATGCAAACACAGATGGCACTAACAGACCTGGACGTATGAGCCCCTGAGGCCTGCAGCCCCACGCCACTTCCTGGTACAGACCCCCTCACTCACAGATACAAACCCTCATGCACTCCTTCACGCACATGTGCATGCGCATGCGTGTGCACGCACACACACGTGGGATCCCAGTAACTGGCCTTAGACACTCAGTCTACCCAGCAACGGGCCCTGAACTCCCCGGTCCTCCAGTTACCTCATGCACCCACATGCACACTGGGACCCACACAGATAGATTAGGTAGATTGGAGCATTGGGCAATCATCAATGGCTGAAATTTAACAAGAACAAATGCTGGATTCTGCACCTGGGACAGAGGAATGCCAGACACAAGTATAAACTGGGAGAGGAGCGGCTAGAGAGCAGCCCTGTGGAAAGGGATCTGGGGGTGCTGGTTGACAGGAGGCTCAATAGGAGTCAGCAGTGTGCCCTGGTAGCCAAGAGGGCAAACCATGGTCTGGGCTGCATTAAACACAGCATGACCAGCCAGTCAAAAGAGGTGATTATCCCATTGCATACAGCATTGGTGCAGCTTCACCTTGACTACTGTGTGCCATTCTGGGCCCCACACTTTAAAAAGGGTATTATGGTACTTGAATGCGTCCAGAGGAGGCCAACAATGCTGGTGAAAGGGCTGGAAGGCATGTCCTGTAAGGAGCAGCTAAGGACACTGGGTTTGTCTAGTTTGGAGAAAAGGAGGCTGAGGGGCGACCTCATTGCTCTCTACAGCTTCCTGAGGAGGGGAAGTGGAGAGGGAGGTGCTGAGCTCTTCTCCCTGGCATCCAGTGATAGGACGCGTGGGAATGGTTCAAAGCTGCACCGGGGAGGTTTAGACTGGACGTTAGGAAGCATTTCTTTACCGAGAGGGTGGTCAAACACTGGAACAGGCTTCCTAGAGAGGTGGTTGATGCCCCAAGCCTGTCAGTGTTTAAAAGGCATTTGGACAATGCCCTTAATAACATGCTTTAACTTCTGATCAGCCCTGAATTGGTCAGGCAGTTGGGCTAGATGATCATTTATACTATGGATGTCCCAGAAACTGGCCTTAAGACATGCAGTCTGCTTGGTAGTGTCGCAAAAGAGATTTGGGATGTTCATTGACCAAGGAGGTAAGGGACACAACGGCAAAATTACAGAAGGTTTATTTCATGATAATGAGACACTTACACGCTTCCATAAGAGAAGAAAAAGTGTCCATAGGGATGTTCTAAGAGTTTATATATGGCTTGAAATAAAATGCTAAGTATAATCATCCAATGGCACAAAAAAATCACATTAACTTCCTTTGAAGTATTCTCAGGCATTCTGTTATGTGCTGCCCATGCAGTCTGTTTGTTAAAACATGACCTTCTGTGGTCCAGATGTTCCCCCTTGCTTGCCAAATA
Organism: Aptenodytes forsteri; assembly: GCF_000699145.1. Taxonomy (NCBI): domain Eukaryota; kingdom Metazoa; phylum Chordata; class Aves; order Sphenisciformes; family Spheniscidae; genus Aptenodytes; species Aptenodytes forsteri. The sequence goes on from NW_008795481.1 coordinate 55,454, forward strand.
CAAGTTAATGTTTATTATAAGTTTTGTACAATACCCAAATGCTCTTTTCCTGCATCCCATAATGATGCAGACCCATGTAGGTAGTAACACTCCTGTCTGCAAAGTGATGCAAAGAACCTGTCTCCTTTACTCACCTGGATGGCTTTCATCCTTGGATAACGGTCTAATCACCCTCCTGTGATAGCCCTGGGAGGAGCTAAATGAGGTTGCTCTGATTTCTGATAAGGTTAGAGGTGGTTCTCCTGCCTCTCATTGTTCCTCTGGCTATGTGGTTGTGGAGATGAGTCTTTAATCATTAACATAACAGTATCTATACAAACAGTTCAAACTAAAATGTACATTTACAAATTAGGCAATTTTGTATGTTCTGTTAGTCTGGGATTGAAATTATGATGTCATACTGAGGATGAATTTTTAAAGCCTTGTTATCCATTCACAGATGAATCCAAAGGTACAATTTAATGTTACAGCAATTTCTGTCAAACCTTGCACAGTGGCTGAATACAATACTTTTGCTTTTCTGCTAGCAACAGTCTCCTTCACTGGAATGCATCATAATGTTATGTGGCTATAGAATGAGTCAGAACACTTTATTGACCATAGAAAACTAACATGCATAACACACATCAAAATTATTCATTTTCCATATGAGGAGTAAGAAGATTTGGGTCACCCAGTGGCCCCCTAATCATTAGGTATGAGGCAAGGAAAGGGTGGGAACCTGTGACTGGAGGTGGCAGGAAACAGGATCCACTCCTCTTGGTGATACCTTCTCTGAAGTCCATCAAGTTCTAACATGAAACTGCATTTTCAATTCCTTGTATGATAATATTACCACAGCTCAGAACACATCAGATATTATGTACACATTTTCATGTTCTCCAATTATAAAACATTAGATGCTCTTTCTTGTTCTTTGTCCAGACTATGTAGTTGTCATTTCCTTGGTCTTTCTCCTGCCAGGTTGGACAACAGTAATAAGCCAAGTGATACACCCAACATGTTACAGAAGTTACAAATAGCATGCCCTTTATGAGGACAGGGAAACAATCTGCCCTGCCTTCCTCCAGCTCATCAACAGCATCAGATGATAAAAAAAAGACACAGGTCTAATTGCAAGATTTTTCAGTTCACACTGGAAGGTCTTATCTCTCCAAGACCATATCAACATGTATATGGAATAAGGCCATCTTCCTCTGGAGGCAAGAGCTGTAAAATTCCAGCGTGCACATGAGCTTCCAAGAACATGTGTTTCAGAAACAGGACCACAGTGTTTCATTTCAGTTTTCCATGTTTCTGTGTGATTAAATTTGGTGGTTTTTAATAGTTAGGGGAATAAATTACAATCATTCCTTAAAGGGACAAGGAAGTTTTCTATGGAAGAGGGGAGAATAAGGGAGGAAGGCAGGAAGGAAGACTGGTCTGTATTGCTCTTCCTGCAAAAAGAGGCTTGCCTCTATTTGTGTACTGAAAAGATCTCAGCTTCCAAGAAGGCTCTGTGGGAAAAAAGTTGGATTTCTGAAGTAACTAAAATGCTGCCTAACAGCAGAGCCTTTTAATTAATCATATAATAGAACTAAGGATTGGACTGTATATCCCAGGGAACATCCATTGGCGAGGGTGGAAGGGAAAGAAACTGGCCTACTGGCTGAAACTTGGTCTGTTCAGCTCCTCACAGCCAAGAGTAAAGGAGATTTGGGGTTTTTTTTGTCACGGGAGCTGCATGCGCTTGGTCATACTGAAGGCTCCTGGCACAATAATGCACCCCTATGTTTTTTTTTTCCTGATAAAGTAGTTTTATGCTCAGTGTAAACTTACACTTCTTTTGCTGCCTGGCACTAAAACATGTTATCTGAACTCCCTGGACTGGTTGTTGGAACCAGTAGATGCAAGATTGCCTCTGTAACCCTCCTGGTGGAGAATCTGAATGTGTCCACCTGTAAAAGAAAGAAAGAGAGAAATAAAGAGGGAAGGAGTAAAAAAAAAAAAGAGAAAGGAAAAGGTCTTCTCATGTCTGGCAGCTCATTTCTGATCATGTATTTAGTGAATGTCATGATAAAAAGGAGAAGCAATGGCTACCCAGGTATCTTTCTTTCCTTCAACACCACTGATCTCAGATAATTTGCCTTCCTTCAGGCAGGTAAAAGCTACAGATCAGTTGAAACAAATACCGTTTCAGACTTTCTATCTCCCCCTGCCATTTGTGATATCCTTATGCTTATCCCTAATGTGCTCTACAATTCCCATACAACACTCTTACAGATGACTTCCTTTCTCCCCTCTTTTCTTCTTACTTTTCCTCTTCCTACTCCAGTAAAAGTCATTGTTTCTCAATGTGATTTCTGTGCCTGTACGAACTACACAATCCTTTTGCATCAAGACCTGCCAAGCTTCACAGTTGTGATCAGCCTGTAGTTTTGTTCGTCTCCAGATAACAAAGCAACCTTTTAAAATTTCCCATTATTAGATCTTCAGATGACTACTTTCTGTCATCTTGTAAATGCTTAAGAACACAAGAAAATCTCGGACTTCCCCACTCACTCATCTGGTCTGATGAACTACACGACCTCATCCTACAAATCCTACCTTTTGTTCTTTCAAACACACATACAGTATGAAAGGTAGTATTCTGAAGGCCTCCTTCAATTTGGCAAATCAAAACTAGAACAAACCATGTTCTCCCATTCATCCTTGTTTAGTCATTCATATCACACTACTTAGGAGCCATGAACATCCTGTCCTGCAGGACTGATGACTCCTTGGGCAGCTGATCCCAACTCCTATTACAGTCTGCCTCCTCTTTTAACTACCAGCATCAAATGTTGCAGGCTTACTGCTCCTTTGGTTCTGCCTAATAGACCAGTTTGTGTATGCTTTAAAATGGAGAGCCAGTGGGACAATGGACAGCATTATGAGTGGAATAGTAAAAGAGAAAGGTTGGCATAAAGCTAAGAAGTCCTCTTGTCTATCAACAGGGCAACTACTTTGGTAAGAGAGAAGACAAAACTGGAAAGAGCACAGACAGAAGACAGATGTATTGTTTCACTCAGAAGAGAGCTAGATGGAGGATTAAATAAAGAGATATCCAAAAAGAAAGTCAAGGAAAGGATAAGTTTAGTCAACCTGCAATAATACAGACTGAGATCCAGGAAGTATGCATGTCCTTCACTTCAGCAATACCTAACATTCAAAATACTGATTTTGAGTATATTTGCTGTCACTGAAGTTAATAAAAGACTTTGCAGTGGAAACAAAAGCTACATATCTCTCAATTGTCATGTAAGTGAAGAAGCATGCTTTACAGCACAGCTGCAAATAAAACCTAAAGGATGCTGGCTGCCACACATTGTTGAGTAGAAGATACTGCTCATTAACTGTTCAATAATTTACTGCAAAATTAAGGAAAGAAGGCAAGTCAGCAAAACCTTAAAACCAGCCTGAAACTGCCATTTTATCACATGGTGATAAATGTATTTAACAGCAGAGATTGCTTTCTGACACGTCTGTGCAAAACCTCATATATGACCACCAAACAAAATTCATTTCTTTGTTCCCAATCTTACACATATGATAAAAAAAAATAAAACCAAAGCATTTGACTCTGCAAACAATTATGCTTAGCAATTTTGCTTCCTTCCAATATACAAATAACATAGCCAGGCAGTGAATAAAGTGAGGGTCACACACTAGCAGGACTAAGAAACATGGCTTGCATTTTATGAGGTCAGCAGGACTATATGGGAGGAGAAGGAAATCTTTCTGGCTGATGATACTACAAGATAGAGGCATAAACTGACAATATTTAAGGTACTTTTAATTAACACATATAGCTATATATCTGATATATGCACTCAAAATGTGCTTGTTACTGAAAGAAAGAAAGAAAGAAAGAAAGAAAGAAAGAAAGAAAGAAAGAAAGAGAGAGAATACTACTATTTCTGTATGTCACAACTATCCATTTTTACACTGTTCAGTTTATTCCAAAAATTTTATTACATACTGGCTAAAATGAACTAGAAGCTGGTTCTGCAAACAGTTAAACATGTAGGGGAAGGTGGGCTGAATCTGAACGACGTTAATAACTTTTTCCTAGTTTGATGAGCGTAATCTGTTTATCAGGCCACATTTCATTGTACAACAATGTACACAAACCCTATTATACTTCATCATTCTTATCACACCCTGAGAAAAGAACTCATGCAGTTAGTTACACCCACTTTAAGACACTTCCCCTCTGGCAAAAAAGGAGAGCGCCATAAATAAGAATTAGGCCCGTAAACACCTGTATTTATGGTGATGTTCTATCAGTAATCAGGGTACTTCTTACAAGAGAAAAATATCTCACAAGCTAAAGCACACATAGAACTTTACTGCTCCATTTTTAAAGTTGAGTGCCTTGTCATAGAGGAAGTGTTACCTTAAGTTGGCAGACGAAAAACTCTCTAAGACTCAATTTGGAGTTTTAGAAAGCAGGAATTCTTTATTGCGGCGCTGGGCGCACAGGGGATCGCTCCACCTAGTGTGCGCGCCGGGCTGCTCAACTATGGGAGTTATGTACAATCAGAATATACATATTCATTAAATTTCTAAGAAATGATTAGCATATTCATGTTATTTCTTGGAACTCATTAACATATGCAAAAGTCTTTAACGCATGCGCTCTTATGTTCATTGGTGGTCTTCCAGGGTCCTCTGGTGGTCGTCGATAGTCTTCCTCACTGTGTCCGCTAACTGAACTCAGTCTTTTCACCTAGTTGCAGTAGCTGATTTCAGCATAACTTCCTTATCCATTCCACCCCTGTACACAGAGCTTCAAGGATTCCTTTTATCTATGGAATGTCCAGTCTGCAGAACATTTAGTTACTTCGCTTCGACAAAGAAAAAAACCGTATGTCTCTTTATTATTTCGGTATCAGAAGATGAAGGATTTTAAGTAAACATTAATAAACCGCCTTAACAAAGATATACATGGGCTTCTCCATAGCTTTAACACTATTGACTTTTACAGATATACCTGAAACCACGGAACAATCCTTATTATCTTTTCTTTATCTATCTTTACAAGCTTTTGAAGCTGTTTAGTTGAAGCTAAAAAAGTTTGGGGAACAGTGTGATTATAGGAATGTACTTACAATGATGTACATGTGATATGTGATAATACAATTAATTTTATTTTAATCAAACTCTATGAACTTTTCTACACTTTTAACCTAGAACATTAATAAAGCTGGCATCAAATATAAGTCAATAAAGTCATATATGCAGACAAATATGAATATGAGAGACTTAAAATCAATGAATCTTTTTTTTCTGCAGTTACATAAGCTGATTTATGAACAGCTAGGCTGAATTTCTACCATCAGTAGGGCTAAAGGATGCTTTTTTATTCATCTTATTCACTATAGTTAAACTTGTATTCAGATACTCTAAAAGAAAGCAGAAAATGAGGTTATTTATATTAAATAACTGTTACAGTGCAAACCAGTGAAGATGCTATTTACAGCCTTGGTTTTTTTTCTACTTGAAAACCTCCAACATTCTTCTGTCCCTAAAACTAGCTCTTATGTATCATTTACCCTTTTGTTTGCCTTGACCTGAGGGAAGATGTCAAGTATGTCTAGAAGAGAATGTGTATAGAGCAGCATTAGGGTATACTCAGTGTTTTGAGGAGCTATCAAATCAAATGTTTTGACACAGTCCGTTTGGATCTCTCAAATTTACAGGACAACATACCCTGTAATTTAAATTTTATTTCATGAGCTCACTAAGAAATGCAACAAACATGACAAACAGGGGCTCAGTCCCCTTTTGCCTAGACTATATTACATGAATTCACTTATTCACCATTCAAGTCATAAGGTCTCACAACTTATAACCAATAACTCATAACCTATAACTCTTAATTTGTGCACTTAGGAGAAAAAAAAAAAAGAATTAGTTACCTAGCCGACGGGCAGAGTGCTCATCCTTCCTCCTCTATCACGGTGACGGGCAACCCCTGTATCACACTGGGAAGCATGAAAGCCTCAGCAGTCCAGCTGCTGTTGGATCTGCTTCAAAGACTTTTTTGAGAAAGCTGATGTTTTTATACCTTCCAGCTTGGAGGTTTGGTCTATACCATTTCCATAAGTTAGCAGATTCTGAAGAAACTGCCAGACAAAGATGATGGTTGCAGGAGCCAGCACTCTGCAGGTGGTAATGGCTGCATAATGGCCCTTTAGCTCTTTCTAGCCACCTGTCCCGCCTACACAGTGTTCTCACTTTGACCTAATGGCACTGCTCCCAGCATACATCAGGCCTTAGCATAAGCTGGGTTAGCCAAAATCTGAACAGGAGCTGACTGAACAGTCACAATGTCTAAATAAGAATGTAAGAACAACCTGTTCCCTGTTCATTAATAAAATCTCAGTGCATAAATATAAGCAGGATGAGTCAAAATAAGTTGTCATACATTATTAAGCTTATTGTGAGCTGATCCTCTTTCCCCTAGGGCATGAACACACTTGGGGGCTCAACGTTCTGTGGATTTCTCACTGACCAGCATTCCTTAGACTGAGGTGGATGAACCACATTCCATATACCCCTGAAAATGCAGATCTTGGAGAACTCTCTCAAGGAGAAGGCGGCAGTTTTATATTTTCCAGTGAATCCCATTTTTTAATGTAAAATTATGATGAAAAAATGAACAAAAGTTGTCAGAGATATTGTCAAAAATTAATAAAAAGCCTTTTGATTAACTCAGAATTTTTTTGGAACTTGGTAGTAATTGTGATCTGAAATAAAACTTCTGAGAAGACTTTAGTAATGAGGAATTCCTTTTCCATTCAGCTTCCAGGATTAACAAAAGGTAAATAGCCTGTATTTATCAGCAAGTAGTCTGAGGCCCTTACCTTCAGTGAGGATAGGAAGTGCCAGCTGAAACCAGCACAGCTCTGCTCAGCTGGGTTAAGGGTAGCTTTTGTGCAAGAGCTGTGTTCACCTGGCTCAGTATGAGGCTCCAGGCACCAGTAACACACCTCTTGTGTCATTACTGATGAAGCTCCTTGTGCTCACTGTGAACTTACTCTTCTGACAACTAGCCATGACATGTTTGTGCAGGATACTTGCACTATCTAGTGCAACACAAACCACCAGAGCTTGGAAAGCTTCTTGATGGGCTAACTGCTGGTTCATATTGCCACTGTAGCTTTCCAAGAAGCTGGACTCATGACCCCTGGAGCTGAAAAATGAAACATGGAGGCTAGTAGAAGGTCTGAGAGTGATCATCTGAAAGAAGGGAGGAGAAAAAGAGAGAAGCCGTACCTCTTGGTCCTGATAGCTCAATTCTGTTCTTATAATCAGCAGCTGTAAGGAGGAACAGCAACAACCATGTCAGCATTTTCCTGTCCTGCAACAGCACTGATCTCAGCAAGAGATATTAGGCACTTTGAAGCCAGATGTTCTATCTGTTGCCTTGATTTTATTTTTCCCCACAAACCCTTCCTTTTTCCAATCTCCATTAACTCATTCCTCTGGACTTGTTATTTGGTCATGCTGTGCCTCTTACTTTCCCTCCTTTTACTAGACTCTCCCTCTATTCCTGATCTTTCCTCTTCCGTTACCTTTCCATCTTCCTGAAAAATCAGAAGTTAATGCTTTTCCTATGGTGCTTTTTTCAACATTTATCTTCCACAGAATCATTTTACCAGAGAACTACTGAAAAACTGGATACCAAATTAGTCCCGATCTCCTGGAGTGTTCCTTTTACAAGTTATGTTCCATCTTCGAAAGAACAGATAAATCTATTTTAAACGTGAATTCTTCACATTCATTTCTGCTCTTCTTTGTGTAAGAACTTGAGTATAGGATGCTGATACCCTGAACTGACTAGGCAGAGTTGTAGCTTCTTTAACAGTTAGTCATGAACCTCTTTGCATATGGCAACTACCTCTCCTCTTAAATGATTTGCTCAAAACAGTTATTGATTTGGTCTTGCTCAGGCAGTAAGTCAAAGCCCAGAAAAATGTGGAATTTCAGCAGTTCACTAAAAAGCACTTCAGATCAAGGGAATGACAGAAAATCAGTAGATAGAAATATTAGACTATCATAGACTTAATATCATTGTAAGGTCAGCAGATTGACACAGACTGCCTTTTAGGATAAAGGTGAGGGAGAGAGAAGAAATGGATTTGTAGAAAGCAAAAGAAAGGTAATTTGGGATTGAGGCCTGTCCCTAGGACACTGAGGTAGAAGGCAAGACATGTCTAGTTTATTTATGGAAAAAAAGCAAACCCACACTACTGTGGACAAAATAGCTCTACTTTCCTTACTTATACAGGCCATGGTCAAAGAACTGACCCTCATAGCCAGGCCACAGAGAACAGTGCTCCCAGAGCCTCAGTGCCCTGTAGTCATCCAGAAACCACACAAGCCAGCAGGAAGAAAGGAGTCTCTTGGCCCACCTGGGAATAATCTGAAACTGAACACCCAATGGGAATAAAACCTAGGCTGCCAGGGCCCCAGATAAAAGACTCCGGAGGGGACAAGAAATGTCAAGAGAAGCCTCCCTTCTAAGCCTCCCTTAGCATCCCTAAGCTCAGACTCCTTAACAGAAGCCACTGTACTCTGCTCCAGAGGAAAAAAAAGAAAAAGTAACCTGATAACCAAGAACCTGTAGAAGTCAGTTCTTCACCAGCAGAGGAGGGAAACAAGGACACTTAGTATAGAATTACCAAGGGAATTTATTCTCTCATATTAGCTGTGTGCATAGTGGTGCCCCAGCCTAATGCATAGAGGACCCTGATATAAAGGAAAGCAGGGTTTATATATGTTACAGTACAGTTGTGTAGACCAATCAAATTACTCATGTTAAGGGGCGGGCAAATCAGTTACTATTGCTTGCGTAATCAGTATGTGCTTGTCCCATGCAGGATCAGTACATGCTTGTCTCATGCAGGTGGTGTAGACATATGGTCAGCGGTGTGTTAATCTTCATTGTTCTAAACCAACATCCTGTGCAGGTGGAGTGGTTTTATACTGGATTCTGGTCAGTTGCTGTTCTGGCCGTGGTTATATGCCTGGTTTCTTAAGTCAAATCTCCTATTATTTTATTGTCAGTATGGGCTGTTCTCAGCTGGTAGGAGCTGGCTTTGGTTGGGTCTTCAGGTCATGTCGACCCTGAGGTAAAAGCTCATAGTCCCGGGTAGTGTTCATTCTTCTAAGCAAGTCATATTGCAGTTAGTGCCTTGCCTTTCACAAACCCCACCAAAGATCACAGTCTTTCCAGCCTGCCAGTTCATCTCTCAAGGGCCGTCTGCTAAGCTACACAAGGAACTGACCTGGAGGGAAGCAACACAGGGCAAGCTTGGCCTATAGACGAAACTGCTAAGCATGCTCAAACACTCCTCAGGACTGATAGGCCTGTCACTGGTGACCAGGCCAACAGTTCCTCCCAGGATTCTGGTTTCCAGCCTAACTGAAGGCTGGACTTTGGAGGAGCTAGCTTTGGAGATGGTCCAGGCAGGATTTGCAAAGACCTTTTCTCAGACTTACAACATGCTGAGCATTAAGGAACAGTGATCTCACTTGTTACCAGACTCTCTGAACTCAAACACGAACCACAGACACGTAGAGTATTGCTGAGAACCACAGTATAGAGCAGCACAATTAGTCCCAGCCTCTGGTTTCCTGTGCAAGTTTGGATTGCCTGGCACACCATGCAACAAGCAAGGGAAGTCTGCTGGTCCACCAGGCTCCCCTCTGCTCATAACTGTGGGCATGATCATCCAGAATAGCTGTAGGAGAGCACTAGACAATGATGCAAAGGCCAGGCCATGCTGAAGTTTCTCCCAAGCACTCCTGGTAGGCATTCACATAGCATCCCAAAGTGTGCTCCAACACCAGAGCTGATGAGCAGTCATTTGGCTCAGAGCCCACCACGAGGTAACATGATAATGCAGACACAATGTGTCTGAGGTAGAATGGGCCACAGCAGCGAGGAGGCGGCCAAGGCTGCCTGCAACACAGAGTTCCTATCAAGGCAGATTGCACAAAGTGACTGCCTACTAGCCTATCAGACTAGAGACCATCTATTAATCCATTAGTTTGCATTGATTGTGGAAAAATGGTTTTGGACTTCTCACCCTTCTCTTTTGCTCCTGAGCCTGAAAGCTCCCCTACAAGATAGCATTTTTCCCTCCAGCATGGTATGTTTCATGAATTCATGTGTCATTCTTACAAAAAGACCATTAAAATTATCTCTGAGTATTCCATGATTAGCACAAAAGCCTCATAGCTAGCCATGAGCACAACAGCTGTTCTGCTTACCGCTGGGTGAGGTCTGAAAACCAAACCCACTCCCTAGCCCAGAACCCATCTTACTGCCTGCCTACAGAGGCCTCTGACTGTTCCTTAAAGAGGATTTATCTTGTTCTGGAACTCCTGTTTAGACTTTCAAGACCATTGCTAAGCTGTACCACTACAGAGTTAAACAGATCAAAAGTGCCATTTCAGCTTGGTCCTTGACCTCACCACGAGGTTTCTAAGCTTCCACATTTGTCTCAAGAACAGTCTTGTACTTATCTGAAGTTGCAGCCTTTTCTTGTAGCTATTTTTTTTCTCTGAGCCAGAGAATACTTAGTCAAGGATGAAAACTGTTGCAGTTACGGACAGAAATCTTTCAACCACATCCATGTTCATCTTGTTGATTGTGAAACCAGAAAGCACCTCACTGCAAGCAGGCTATATTAGCTACTGTAGGAGAGGTATCCTTTTCCTCATCTGCATTTTGTGCACAGACAAGCTGTCTGCTATGTCCTCCTCTCCAAGCAGCCACAAAATCAACTGTAAGGATGCAACAACTGTACCATACATTTTGCATGTACAAATCATATATATATATATAAAAATATATA
>NW_008795481.1:66392-67373 GCF_000699145.1 Aptenodytes forsteri
TAAAAATATATATATTTATTTGTGTGCCCTGGCCAATCTTGCTGGTAAGCAGAGCAACAAGTTCACCATTTTTGCTTCCTTTTCTGCAGCTGTTTATTGTTCGCTTGATTATACCTTGTCAAAACTGTTACTCCTTTTATGCAGGAAGTGAGCTGCAATGCATAGTTCTGTATCAGCAGCATTAGAGTTTCTTTCTTTGCTTTGTTGAGGCGTAAAGAGAAACTTAAACATATTTTTTTTATTAACAGATCAATGGCATTTTCAGAAGTAAAGGAAACATGAAAGTTGAAGCCAGCATTAAAGGCAAGATTACAGCCATGCCAGTTGTTCTCTCTGCCGGCACTTTGGAACCTAATGACCAGATGCAGGTGAGATCTAACTACGTACAGTTCTCAGAAGCATGACTCTCATTGATAGACCTTGCAGAAGTAGCTCCATGACATTTCCCATAAAACCCACTGTATTTCAAGGATGACATCTCCCTGCTCTTGGCTGTACAAGGACTGAATTATTCTCTCAGTAATGCTAACGAAATCTGAGAAGGGATCCAATCAACGTCTCTATTTTGGCAACGTAACATTGACTTGTGTCATTGGCAAAGACCTTGAGCTGGCCTTTCTTGAATGACACTGTGCCTTTAAAATGCTCCGGAGAACTTTTTTGCACCAATCCAGTGGTCACTAAGTAGGAGAGAAAGCCTTCAGATGAGCCAGCAGGAGACTGTCAACATGAGAACAGGCAATTTGTAAATACATTCCATGAGAGATCAGGAGCACTTTTTCTAACAACAAACGCAAAGCAGGATCTGCAGGGCAATAGAATCATAGAATCATAGAATCATTAAGGTTGGAAAAGACCTCTAAGATCATCGAGTCCAACCGTCAACCCAACACCACCATGTCCACTAAACCATGCCCCTAAGTGCCTCATCTACACGTCTTTTAAATACCTCCAGGGATGGGGACTCCACCACTTCCCTGG
>NW_008795481.1:70153-78810 GCF_000699145.1 Aptenodytes forsteri
TGGGAGTCACCCCACCATGTTTCTGTGATGGCGACTAAGTCATATCTATCCCGCTGCACAATGGCTTCCAGCTCCTCCTGTTTGCTGCCCATGCTGCGTGCATTGGTGTAGATGCACTTGAGCTGGCCTATCGATTTTGCCCCCAGCATTGGCATGCCACCCTCATGGTGCATCTCACCCAGCAACACAATAAAAAGTACCTCCCAGGCAAGCAGCTTGCAGCTCCTCCTAATAACTGAATGCACTCTGTCACTGCAAGGAGACTCCAATGTTGCTGATACAGAGCTGTGCACTACAGCTCACTTGAATAAAAATGCCTCACTCACTAATGCTCAGACTGAGATGCATTTCACGGTGTTTTTGCTTTGGAACTCAGCATCACCTTCCTTTTGCACACCTCATATGAATTTTTCTTTTAAAGGTGTCTCTCCTAATTTAGTGGCTCTGGATGTGGAATCCTGCTGCCCTCTGCTGCCGTTTTTTTTTTTTTTTTTCTATTTGCAAAAAAGAGAACGTTATTAACACTAGCTGAAGGGGCTTTAGATCATGTGGCAGGGACACATAACTTTGAATAGATTTCTAGTCCTAGATCCCTTGGGTTTTAAAGTGTTTAGTCTAGGATTTGCCACATCTTCCTGTATGCATTTGTACACCAGTTAGTTAGCACAAAAGGCCAAATCCTTATAGTATCATGTTGTTACATTTGTTTTCACCCGAAGACAAATTCTCAAAATGAGCTTTAAGATTTTTCTTTTCTATGGTTCTGACTTGCTGATCAAAACAAGCCACATATTAATCAAGAAAAAGCTGCTAAAAGGTTGAGGGTTTTGTTGCTGTGGTGGCACCTATGCAAGACCACCCTCACTTAGTCTCAAGTCACCATAGATAGTCCAAATGAAATTAATCAGGATGGCATTTCTCTACTGCAACTTCATTCACTGAAGAAAAACTGGCTGTTGTGTTTTAATGTTCTAAGGTTATTTCTGTTTCATCAGTTGCAACCGCAATTTTCCAGTGTGTGAAACCCACAGAGAAGTCCTAGGAAAGGAATTGCACTTACAGACAAAAATGTAATTATTGTACCAGAATTTACCACCAATGCTAGCTTTAAGAAAAATATGACAACCTTTAAAAACCTAGTGATAAGGACATTAATGTTGAGTTTTTCAGGGAGCCATAAGAGCAAGGGAAGAAGGCTATTTCTCCCCACAAGAGAAGAAATGTAAGACCACAAGACAGGCAGAAGCAGCATCCTCACTGATAAGGCCACAGTCCCACAGTACCCAAGCAGAGCTGGTGACGAGAGCTTCCATCACCTGATCATCAGATAAATACAAAGTGACAAGTCAAGTCCATATTCCATCCATGAACCAAATCAACAAGCCAGAAACAGCAAAGGTAAAGGCTAGACACTACCTACAACATAGCTTAGACAGAGAATGTGTGCCTAGGTTTGAGCTTAAATACAGCTCCTGGGCCAATGGACAGAGACTGCATTGTTGGAGGGTGCAGGTGAGGTTGATCAGGGTAATTAAGGCTTATTGGTGCACTCAGGACCCTGACTGTCTTGGTTGAAAGAGTACAGCTTCAACAAACATCATAGAAGAAATCATAGACTCATAGCAAAAAAGACTTCTTTAAAAACTAACTTAATTTTCCACAGTGTAGCATCACACTGTGTCACTAGGATAATGCTGACTTTAAACAGAGAGCACCCATTGATTCAAGATACTTTATGCAGCACAGAGAAGCCCAGCAGGGTAGTAGTTAATGATTAATCATAGTCACTTAGAATTCATGAGTATCCCTGCAATGTTAGCAACATGGTAGGTAGTTTCAAAATCCTTTCTCTACTGAGTTCAGTTGGTTAAAGGAAATAAACCTACCCTGAACTTTCCAGTGCTAATAAGTACCCTTAAACAGAGAGGGTCAGTACTTTTCCAAGCTCCCCCCCCCATGGAATTTCTAAAATTTTTATACACAGTGCTTTTATATCCCTCCTTCTAGTAAATGGTACTCATGTGAAGCATCAGCTGGAGGTCACTGGAGGCTGATACCCCTTACCTGCAGGTTTTGTTGTGCTTTGGGATGCTTGGATGTCAAGCAGCTTGCTGTTCTGTTAGCTAACAATACCGCTTCTGTCCACCGGGTGGCAATGTTCAATTACAGAAATGCAAAGTGGCGTCCTCTGGCCCCAACACGTGGGTTTTGAAAGAGGCACTCCTAAACTGCATGCTTTATGTGATTTTACACCCACAGTGAACTAGAATTCCATGCTTTCTTGAAAGAACTGGAGAAATGCTAGACCCTCCACATATTATCTTTAGCCTCTGAACCCCTGTATGCAGATTTCAGCACAAGGAAAATTTTATTACTCAAACACCTCCACAGGCTCTCTGAGAGAGAGAGATCTTGAGATCCAGTTCAAAAGTACACTCCCTTCTCCACGTTCTTCCTCAATTCTTTTTCCTATCTTTTCACAGATCTTAGTCCTCTCTGTTCACATCCTGGACTCTAATACATACAAACTGGGGGACAAGAGGCTGGAGAGCAGCCCTGCGGAAAGAGATCTGGGGGTTTGGGTTGATGGCAAGTTGAATATGGGTCAACAGTGTGCCCTGGCAGCCAAAAGGGCCAACTGTGTCCTGGGGTGCATCAAGCACAGCATAGCTAACCAGTCGAGGGAGGTGATTGTCCCACCCTACACTGCACTGGTGTGGCCCCACCTCGAGTACTGTGTGCAGTTTTGGGCGCCTCAATACAAGAAGGACATCAAACTATTAGAGTGTGTCCAAAGGATGGTAACCATGATGGTGAAAGGTCTCAAGAGCAAGAGGTCACTTGGTTTGTTCAGCTTAGAGAAGAGAAGGCTGAGGGGCGACCTCATCGCAGTCTACACCTTCAAAGGTCTCAAGCAAGAGGTCACTTGGTTTGTTCAGCTTAGAGAAGAGAAGGCTGAGGGGTGACCTCATCACAGTCTGCAACTTCCTCAAGGGGGGCAGTGGAGGGGCAGGTGCTGATCTCCTGTCTCTGGTGACCAGCAACAGGACACAAGGAAAAGGAATGAAGCTGCGTCAGGGGAAGTTCAGATTGGGCATTAGTAAAAGGTTCTTCATTGAGGGGGTGGTTGGTCACTGGAACAGGCTCCCCAGAGTCACGACACCAAGCCTGTCAGAGTTCAAGGAGCATCTGGACGATGCTTTTAGTCATATGGTTTAGTTATAGGTAGTCCTGCAAAGAGCACGGAGTTGGACCCGATGATCCTTATGGGTCCCTTCCAACTCAAGATATTCTATGATTCTATGATTCTAATAAACACTCAGGAAGATAAGCAAGCGAGCTGAGATGATTACAGTAGATCATTCCCTAACATGACAAACAGAACCAGTTGTTCATTGCTACTCTTACCTTCAAGGTGCTTACTCACCTTTTGCAGGAATGCTGCCTGATACATAGGACTTTTATGCTTTTCATGTTACACTGTGGTTAAACCTGGGTGATTTCCCACCCCAGAACCCCAGTGTTTAGCAGATGTACTGAACAATGGCATTTCAACAATTTCTGGAGACGTTTTCAAGTTTAGCTTTAGTTTCCTGCATAGTTTCTGAAGGATTTTCTTTCTTTTTCCAGCTTTATGCTTGGTGGGAAAAGACCAGTTTCAGTCACAGACTGCAAGAGCAAAGGGTAGTGAAAACCCATCCCTATTATGGGATACTCAGTATTAAAGGCCTCATACTCTAGGGACTGGCATATGTCCACTTTAAACATATATCAGTTGGGTTGCTGCTAAAAGGGATGGTCTTGGCTGTCCCTTCCCAACCTGCATATCCTCTGCCTTCCCATCCATCTGCCAAGCTGTAGCATTTATACAGCTCCATAAAGTCGCCTACATATACTCCAAAATTTTATATATAATTTTTGCTGAATTAGTTTTCAGTCAGATCAGTTCCTTGATCCAGGTCACTGCACAAATCTTTGCTTCCAGCACAGGGAAGGTGATGAAGACATACAGCTCTGGGCAGAGAAAAGAGAGAGTAAGGTTGTCTTATCTATCTTAGTAGAGGCTTGTATTCTTGTGGGATTGAAATGTTTGTGGGACTACAGCCTTAGAAGCAGTTCCCATTTTGCACTACAGCGATTTTAAACTGTTTTCTAGAAACATGTTGTCACCACCAGGTTCCTGAGCATGCCAGTCTGTGCATGGGAGATGGAATTAGTGAAGGGAGAAAATCATGTTTCCTGTTGAGATGTCTCCATGTCTTACAAGTAATTAACCATTCCCTGGGGAAGAAACTGGCACCCAGGCTACAGACTGGCACCCAGGAACTACCAGGCTATAGACTTGTTCTGTTTATGAAACACTTCTGCCAGCAGCTTTATGTATCTAGCCATTCATTTCCTTCTCTGAAGAGCTCATGAAATAAATAAGTTAAATGGAGTGTTTCATGCTAAACAATTAATTGTTTTAACACTTCTCACATTCTTTTTCTCTCATAAAGAAAAGGAGTAATTTTATTCCAATCCAAACTAAATTTGTAGTTCTCCTTTCCCACTCATTTTTCAGCCAAGAGCTAAAATGAAACTGCAGTCATTTATATAACCCCTTACTGTAACCTTGAGCAGGCTCAGAGACCCTGTACTTTGACATAGGGTGGCGCAAGTTGCCCAGTTTGGGAGCCGAAGAGAAACAGCCCGTTGGAACCTTACATTCTCTTACAGAACTTCAACTCAATTCCCTTTCACCTTCTTGAGTGTTTAACCTTCACCACCTTTCAACTCCCGTAACTTACTGTCCTGATTTTTCTACTGGACGTTCAAGAACAAGTTGTATGTTACCGGATCTTTTTAGCAGGGCAATTTTGCTTAAATCCCAGGGCACTTAGGAAATGTAACTTTCACTCCATCTACATAACTGTTGGTCTATTTGCTCAGTTTGTGCATAAGCATGCAACAGAAAACAGAGATTTTTGAAATCTTATGCAGCTTTCTGGAGTCATTCTTCAGATGAGCAACAGTCACTTGAATCTAGCACAGATCTGCTCTAAGTATGGAATACATGGATACATACCTAATAGCAGTAGTCATTAAAAATACAGGTGGGTGCATATTCAGCTAATGTAGATGGGGTTTTTCCCCTCTCTGGTTTAGATTTATTTCAATTAAAGCTCAGGAAACTGCTCTAAGCAGAAGTGAGTGATGGCAGAGAAGGCACAAAGCAGAGAACAAGTCTGCTCTGTAAGTAGAAACACACTGCTTATTTCAAGGGAGAACTGGAACTGAAACCCATAAGAAGCATCCTTGCTTGTAGAAAATCTCTTTATTTGTGATAAAGATTAAAAAATAAACAAAAAAATGCATGACTGTATACTAATGGCTACCAAGAGCCAGTGTAGAGACTGTGAAGCTGCAGGGTCTGGTATTTCACACTCCATCTTGGGCTGCCCCTCAGTCCTTTTGCACTTCTGAACTTCCCTAAATTCTCTTCAGTTCTCTCTTACTAATTTTTCTGTAAGCTTCTCCTTTTTCTATGCTGGGCTTTCTTAGGGAGAAAATACCTTTGTACTTCACCAAACATGTCAACAAACAAAACAAGGCCATAATATATGGTAACCAGAAGGGTATTGTAAGGTTTTAATTTACTGATCTGTATGATTATTTTTCAGAAATCTGGGAAGGAAAATGTGCTATTTTAGACTTTTGAAGTGATAAATCTGCCTTTGAAAAAATCTTCTTGAAGATTTTATCCACTGAAAATAGTTCTGCTTCAAAACTGCTTGTCAAACATGTCCTCTCATGCATAAATAGTACCCTTCTTACTCTTTCCTCTGCCTGCTATTCTATTTGCAGTTCCCAGCTCCTCCCTTTCTTCTTCGCTTCCCTTTCTTTCCTTGTCTGTCTTTTATAGTTGCTCTCTGTGTATCTTGCTTTCTCTACCTCTGTCTCCCGCCTCTCTCACTCTTACCCTCCTTTTTCTCTCTTTTTCCTTTGAAACTCTATTCTCCTTGTCTTAGCCTCACCCCTCCCTTTTATCCTCCTCAGCTAGTCTCTCATGGGTGGTTTTCTTCTCTTTGGTTTGTGTGGTCTGCCCTGCACATTCCAACTCTTTTCTCTTCAAGACCTAACATGTTTCATGCAGTGAGGAGATTATTTATGAAATGGATTATGCTTTGCTATTCTGACCATTGTTTTAATAACTGCACCTTCTTCTTTTGCTTTAAATATTATGAGATCTGTTTGTGTGTCTGGATATTTGCAGCTGACTGTTGTGTGGAATTCTGTGTCTATAAAATGAATGTCTGTCTATGTAAGTTGGAGCACATGATTGCCTGTATCAGTGGCCTCCAAACTTTTTTGATCATGTACTCCTACCAGTAAAAAACTTTAGCATACACCCCCAATATACATATATTTACTTATTTATAAATTATATAAATGTACTATTGAATTTCTAATATTTTATTCCTGCACCCCAATGGGTCGTCTCACACACCCCTTGGGGTGCATGCACCCCACTTCGGAGACCACTGATCCATATCATGCAGCCACACTTGCACAAGGCATGCTGGTTTTGTTGCATTTAAGATTGACCTGAGAATCTGATCCATCCATGGTAGTTTGGGATGGAGAGCTTTTGTTTCTCTGTTTCAGTCATGTCTGGGCTGTGATTGTTTACATTTTGAGGGGGGTGAGGTTTTCTGGTATGATGTGATAATCTGCCTAGTAGAGGAAGGTTTCAGAAACTGGAAAAGTTTTTGAAGATATAAATGCATGTGTTGCAAAATGCTGCAGCATTGAAGAAAGAACATTTAAACACTGCCTTAAAATTAATCCCTGGTAAAGAATTGACTGTTGTCTTGCCTTCCACCAAGTGAGATTTTAAACAGGGTTTGGATGTTGCATGTGCATGTGTGCGTCCCTGCAGCACAGCAACTTTTCCCAAACTTCCCCATTCAGAGTAGCAGCTTGCTCATGCTTGGCTTTCATGCCACAAGAGGAGGAGGAGGTTTGGGGGTGAATATTCCATTACCATAAAGGGGAGGACGTGTTTCCGCAGCTGTTGAACAAAGCAGCTAGTTAACCTCTTTCCCGACCCCGATGCAATGGTACAGTCCCACTGCTCCTTTCTAGGGGCCAGATGCTCCTCATAGTACTGAAACGAGGAAGAAAGGAAAACATATGTGCAAAAATTTACTACCGAACTGAGTAAGGACCAGATTCCAAGAGGAGCTGAGTACCTGCAATTTCTCCTGAAGTCAATTTCTTTTAGAATCAGGCTGGAGGTGGGAGGCGCGGGCAGGGGGAGTTGGAAGGAAAGAGGTCTTTTGTAATTGGTGTCTAGAAACCCCCACAGAGAGGATTAAGAAAGAAACTATGCTGTCTGGGAAGATGTAGGTATTTGTGTTATTCTGCATATATACAGAACTGCTAGAAAAGGCTGTGCTGTGTGGAAACTAGCCCTAGCTTTTTGAACTCTGAGATGTGGCACTATCTGCTGATAGTACTTTTTTTAAGCAGAAGTTTATACATTTTATCGTGCAGTGGGGTGTCTAATGTGCATTTGTGCTTTTGTATGTGTACCAGTGTTTTACACTGAAGAGAATCATGGTCACTTTATATTGTATGTAACGTGAAGCTCATACTTCAAACCAAAGGAAGTTACTTTGGCAGCAGAAGCCCAGAATTCTGCTTTGTGCTATCACAGAAGTATTTGTGAATTGTAAGCCACAGAGTTTTGATATATTTTCCATTCAGTCCTAATGGGCACACTCTGCTTGCACTGTAGCTCACAGCACCCACATTTTCTGCTGGTTATCCGTGTTAACTCACTGAATGGCAGGCACAATCAGAGGGTTATGCAGCATGCCTCATCCTCTAGCATTTCTCCATATTCAGCCCAGTGACATTTGCAGACTGAGTAGGTAGACTCTTGTTCTTGCACTAGCAGGAGACAGGAGTCACCCAGAAAGATGCTTCCAGTCTTTGGTTTCTACATTGGGAGCTGAGGTTCTCCATTGGGAGAATTGAGGAACCCCTGTTGGTTCATCCACGCCATTGCCGGTTCAGCTGAGGTTTATTAGTACCTAGAATCAAGGAAGCACCTAGCCTCCGGGTCATTCCATCTTGAGCATTTGGAAGTGGAGTGCAAGTAAGCACATACATGCTAACTTTAAGCTAGGTTGCCACAGAACAACAGCAGCAGATGGCATACAGCAACATGGATTTCAACAATGTCAAGAGAGACCGACCAAGGATCAGTAGTTCATGCTGTTGTACCTTCTGGCACAAACCTAGCAGGGGCATGCACACCTGCAGTCACACTCGGGCATCCCCGCAGAAAGCCCGGCTGCAGCAAGACAGCAGGGCGGGCAAGGTGCAGGCCAGGTCCGCACCTCTGACGCTGTGGCGACGGAAGACCCACTCGGAAAATCCCCCTCTGAAAGACGCTGGGTTGGGGAAGGGGGAGGGAGCCTGAACAGCAAAGCCTTGAATCGAGGACGGAACCCGGTGCCGCCCAGCGGCCCGCCCAGCGGAGCGGCTGCGAAAGGAGGGCGGCTCCGCGCCCCGCTCCATCCCTCAGCGCCCAGGCTGCGGCAGCCGGCAGAGGGGAGTCCGCGGCGGGGAGGGGGGGGGGGGCGACGGCGTGGGGGGGAGGGGGT
>NW_008795481.1:78930-88900 GCF_000699145.1 Aptenodytes forsteri
CGAGGAGGGGAGGGAGGGGAGAGAGAATGCGAGAGAGAGAAGCCCGGAGAAAGGGACAAGGGAGATCCTAGGAAGCGGGAGGAAGAGAGACTCCTGTAGGAGAGGGATCCTGGGCGGGGAGAGGAAAGAAAAAAACGTTCCCAGGGAAGGGCCTGGAGAGGAGCGCAAGGATCGGGACTGCTCGCAAGCATCCGGCTTGTTGAAGGCATAGATTGAAGGCCAAGGGCTGCGCCCGGGGCCGGTGGACAAAGCGGCAGTGGGTGCAGAACGAGAGGGACCTGGCGCTAGCCCATCGAGATGGTGTAACTTACACGGTGAAAATGGTCTTTGTCCAACTTTTCTGATGCCGGTCGGCCGGTCGGCACGGCTCTAGCGGGAAGGGCTCCTGCGAAAACTGCTTGAGTAATGCCGGGAAGTGAAGGGGGTGTTGCTGGAGTCCTGCAAAAGGTATTGTGGCGGGCGAGCGGGCCGGCGGGGAAGGGCATTGTGAGCCTGGCCGACGGGATCTGAGGAAGAGAGCCGTGGTCGAGGATATCCTCGGGTCTCTGCCGTCCGGGGACGGGGGGGGAGACACAGAACAAACGAGTACTACTTCTGAAAGGGATTAAAACTCCTAAGGTTGTGGGTTTTTTCTCCTTTCCTGGTGTCTGTTGTTTAAAGGCTGTGTTACTGGGACTCGGGAGTGCCCAGAAAGACCCTGCCCCAAGCACACCTCTCCTGTCAGATGCCGTGTGTGGGCAAGGAGAGAAAAGCTGTATGAGATCGGGTCATGGTTTCTCTGCTCACAGAAATTACTATCAAAACCAGGTATCTTCCACACATGCATGGTGTGTTTGCTCTGCTCCTATGCGTGTTGTTTTTCTCTCTCTAGCTCCTTGAAGAGCCGTAGTTAAATGCTGCCTTTGAAGTCCCTGAAGCAGGAAGGCAGGGGTAGATGTGTGCTGGTGTAGGTTCCTGATCCTCGAGGAATGATACAAGGAAGGCTTTGTGGCCTTCTCTGTGGGTAGGGTTTTTTAACGCTTTTGTGGGGGGCAGACAGCTGTATGAGTGCTTGTGGCAGAGAAAAGCCATGTTAACCTATTTTTCAAGGAGATGATGCAAGTTATTACTACTCATGCTAAATAAATCTGTGCATGTGGGAGGGACTGTTGTGATGGGTAATTTTAAAGTCGCCTTTCATGGATCCACTGAGATGATTTCACTTACTCTGAAGTTTCTCTTGCTATTACCATACTCATTCGGCTGGGGAGAAGAGTGAGTATCACCTGCCTCCCCCACAAGTCCTAGAAATAAGACAGTAAAGATGGAGAAGCAAATCTCCCAAGGGGCATCCTTCATTAGCAGTGATATCAAGTAATGCAGATTGATGGGGAAGGAGAGTGAGAGGGCAAATGGAAACAACAAAGTCAAGACGGTGGGAAGACTAGCTGCCACCAGACACAACTGTTACAGAGACGGATCTGCAGCCTCAGCTGCGATGAACAAGGGAGGCTCCCTTCTTCCTTGTTGTGTAGGTTCTAATCAGAAACATGGAAACTGGACATGGGTGCACCTCTTGTTTAGTCACAGCTGATCCACCTGCCCCAAGCCAGTAATACAAGATTTAGTGACTATTTTTAGGTCTTTCTTCATTCCCAGTTTAAAATAATTCCAATGCTGAGGTTCCTTTGGGAGCAGGAAAGGAAGAGATAATCCACAGTCTAATCATCCTTTTTCTTTGATGTTACCCAAGCTCTGTGCTGAAAAAAAAAATCTGTTTTTCTCTAGAAGTTCATTCCCTAAATTCAACACCTTGCACCACTTCAGTTTATTTTGCTAGTGTTTTGGCAAGCCTCAGATAACTGCAGATAATTGCATCCTTTCCTTTACTGCCTTTTGCATGTATGTACTCTTAGCCAAATTACACATGTGCAGGTTTTAATTCCTTGACATATATGTGTGCCCCTCTAGCCACTAAACGTTTTTTCTTGTCTTCTGAGTTCTCTCCTATTTGATTTTCTTGTGCTTGCACTGAGCTGCACAGAATTGTTAATATGGCCATGTGTTTTGATACTTGGAAATACCATTACTTTGGGGCATTGACGCTTGTATGAAGCAGGATTGTATCCTCTCTAATTTAATCACCGAAACCCTGCAGAAAGGCATGTTTTCTTGCTTTGTTCTGAGGTTCTCAGCTCTTCCAAGCTGTTATCTGTGGCAAGAACAGCTTGGGTTATAGAGAATTTTTTTGGAGGGGGTTGGGGGGGAGATGTCTCCTCTCTTTTCTTTTGCCCAAGGCTGCTACTGTCTTAGCCTTCTGTATTTGACTTGCAGGCTGACCAATGACACAGTGTAAATGCTTTTTGGGGGGAAGGCAGCTGGTGGCTCCAAGGAGACAGCTGCTTATTCTCCAGTGTGCTCCCATAGGCTGCCAGCAGATGTGTCTGACAAGAGAGCTGATCCCTTAATCCATTGAGAATTGTCTTCTTTATGCCTGTACAAATTCACTGTGTACATTCCTCTTTGTGCCCAGGTGCAGATGTCTTCCCCTTCTCCCCTTTGATACTGCATGTGCCATCTGCAGAGAATCATTAAGAGATCACTATAGTTTCTCACCGCTTACCTAGTGTGCCTCCATTAAGATAGAGTTGCTTTGTGGTCAACTCGCCTTCCCTGGATACCTGCACTGTTACGAGATTTATGCATGCTTTTCCTCTGACATCAGGAATGTTTCCCTCTATAGGTCTGCTCCCCCTAAAACGTGCTTTTCCTTGTTATCCATGCATTATGCGTCAGCAGCCCATATGGAAGGTTCTCCTAAAGTCCCTACAGATGAGTGCAAAGTACTTTTAGAGCACATTTAAGGTTGCACAGTTTATTTTTATTTCTCATTTCTGTGGCCATATTGCGTATGTTCACTGCACACACAAACAATAGAAGATGGAAGAAGTAGAAACTGGTACGTATGATCAAGCTAGATCCTTATAAAGTGATTTAGCCACCAAAAAGGATGGCAATATCACCCAAAAAGGGCACTGTTGTGAAAAAGCATTTGTTAAGAATATGCCAGATCGGCTGTTCTCAGTCATAAACATATAATGATTTTTTTCAAAAACCTAAAGGATTCATTTCTATGAAAAGTTGATTAAAGCATTAGGAGGAAAGTGATGAGCCTCCTATAATTTTGTCATTATTTTCTATTACGTTTTTTCTTAAACCTGCTTTAATATTATATTACTATTATATCTTACTCTTTAAAAAAAGGAAAATTTGTGTTTTGTTAGGAAGTTTTATATCATCTTGCAGCAATACAGTTAACGTACTTTTTCCAGCTACTGACTCCACGAATTCAGCAGTTTTCCAACTCTTTGCAACCTTATCATTTAGCTTCTGCCTGTTAAGTCTTGGGCTGACATCCCTCTTCTCTCCATATTTGCTCTCTTTGGCAACCATGCAGTGTCATGGACTTCAGGGGGTGTGCACAAGTGTAACTTATGTGGATTTTGTAACTAATTCTGTAGGTGTTGTACAGCAGCAAACTAGCTCTCTGTCTCAAGTGGTGCCAACTGTGCTACATAAACAGACCCCAAAAAGGATAAAAACTCCTTAATTACTCATGTCAGCCACAGTACTCTGCCATGTGAACAGCAAATCTGCTGAGTAAGGAAATGCCATTTCATGTTGTCACTCTTCTCGCATTTGATTTATACAGGGAGTTTTAAACTTAACAAAGAGAAGAACTGCACTAGTACTTTCTTCTCAGAAGCATGTGTTGTGCTTTCAAGAAATACTCCTCTGCCACCAGGAATAGTATTTTATTTTAAGTGTACTACTAATACATGTGGTGTTTAAAAAAAAAAAAAAAATTAAAAGCGTGTACGTTATGGAGGTGCTGGCACAATATTTTATATGGAAGATGTTGTCTTGCCTCTTAAAAAGTCACCATGGAGCAGGCTGATGCTCTTGTTCCAGAGGTGCTACTTGAAGATTGTTCTTGAGACCGCTTCTGAGAAAAGAAGCAGCTTTGGAAGTCAAGCTCTTCTAGTCACTGGTTTCAGTTTTCCATGCCTCCAGAGGCCCCTGTCCATTCTGCTACTCAGGGCTTGCTTGTCAAGAAAATTTGTGTTCAAATGTTTCACGTGCACACACCCCCCCTCATATGCATGCATACATGCACATGCCCATGTATGCACACAACAACAGTTAAAGAGGAGAAAAAAAGTTCTATCCTGGAGTAGAGAAGATGCAGGATGCTATGAGAACACAGCCTATCCAGTCTGAAAACTATAGCCTTACATATGAAGGCTGGATCCTTAAGGTCTTGGTTCACCTTAGGATGGAAATTCTCGCCAGCCCAGACCTGTATGTTGAAACATACATGACTTCATTTTCAGACAGGCTTTTTCTTTTTTTTTCTCCCCAAGCTTGCCAAGTAAATGGCTCCTCTGCTGATTCTGCAGTTTCCAAGTGCAGTTTTTTTCTCTGTGCCATGTCTCTGGAAAATATCCAGTGTGTCTAAATCATGTAATTAAACCCTAGAAGCTAGAGACTGAGGACTACTGACTCTTTGTAACTTATTTCTGTTTTAGCATACCGATGTTCCTCCAAGTTGCTGTAAAGCTTTCAAAGCTCCCTAAATGACCTGATCTCTCTCCCACTTACTGTAAAACACTCGCATGATATGAATCTATTTGGCCCAGTTGACCACTTCAGAGGCAGTGTGTAGGATACAGACGCCTGTGTGGAGGCCTTTAGCATCAGGCTTACCACAGGTTCTCTCAGATCTTGAGGATGTCTACAAATGGAAGCAGGGTTCCTTGGCAGAAGTCTCTTACCTTCCTAACTATTCTTTAAGAAGAGGATGGGATGTCATAAGAGGGATATTGTTGCAGAGATTTCTGGGCAGGTTTTGAATAATTTCAATTTGGAAATTCAAATTGAACTTTTTATAAAACTGTTTGAATTTTCGAATGCTAAGTTTCACTCACAGCTAGGATCAATTTGATTCCAGTAAGCAGAATCTGAAATGCTTTCTGCACCAGGAAGATGTTTGAAATTATTCCTTCTTGGTTTTGAGCCAGGGAGAATCTGCTGGAAGCACAGCTGGATAGGGATGCTTGCCTGCAGTTGTCTCCCAGATGGTTGCTTCCCTTGCTAATGTCAGTAGGCTTTGAGCTGGTGCCAGCAGCAATGGGAATGCAAAAATGTATCGGCATTTTCACTTTTCAGTGAGTTTGCTAATCCCATTTGGAGCATGTGTTGTTCATAAAGGGGCCACCATATCAGCAGTTATCACCGCCATCATTATGGTATCAGGAATGGAATAGTTCTGTTGAGGAATGTTAATTTAATTACTAGTGCAGAGAGGATCTTAGTGGCCTTCTCCTCCTCCAGTACATAAGCATGTTAGAAATCGGTAAAGGTGCAGTACAGCATGATTTGAGAACAAATTGTGCTGACCTGAGTATAAATCAGCAGTCTGTTAAAATCTAGCAGATAGTTAGACAGAAGGAATTTTCTGTAGTTTGCATGTGTCTTGATGCTGTGTTCTGCTGGGACACGTATGTGGAGTCAGATGCTGAAGAGTAATTAGTTTTCTTTTGGAGCCTTACTGTAGCACCTTTTTGCTCAGGGCCCCAGGCTGAGCACCAGAAAGACATTTGGTGAAATAACGTAATGGGAATGATGCGTGACTTGTGCTCCTTGTTTCAGTCATAAGTCCTCCTGATGCTGACTGGAAGAATAGTGTTGACAATTGCATGTTTCTCATGGATAATTTTACCCATCTTGAATTGGAAGTGGCTCTGGATGGTCTCAGGGAGCTGCAGGTTCCTGCAACTAAGGAAATCAAATTAGTGACTAGATCCCTGTTACCTGAAGAGAATGGCTTAAAATTTTTTTTCCTAAATAGATTCTTTTGATTCTGTCTAATTAAGTACCCCCAAAAAGAGTGTGTGTGGTGGCAAGCCTAAAGCCTGTAAAGAAAACAAATCAGTCTTTGGAAACAGAATAAAAATAAAAATGTTCAGTTCTTTAAAAGAATTAAGCTAAAGCAAATTTTACTCTCTTTGGTAAAATAACACCTACTGGACAACTCTAATTGAAAGGATCAGAACAGGCTTGTTGAATTGTTGTACCTGTCTTGCTTCTCTTGACTGATAGTCTGTACCAGCCCACTGTGTCTAATAGTGTTATAAAGAGTTGTGTGGATAGAAATCAGAGTGGGAAGGGGGAACTTGCCCTAAAACCTCAGAAAGTTCTTTTAAAATTATTTTTAGATGATTCTTTTGAAAAAGGCTTTGCTTTTTTTTTCCCCCAGATCATAGCAGATCAGCCCAGGGTTTTCTACTATATTTTCTCTTGTGCCTCTGAACCTGTGGTGTTGCAATTGGTCAATCCCTGACTTCATGGCACTAATGCAAATGCACATGGGCTATTTGTATTTGACTGTGTGAACTTCTCTGCCGCAGCACTGATGAACTGGGAGCTCAGTGAAGAGCAACAGAAGTTATTAGGAGACTATAGGGAATTTTTGACATGCTATTAAAAAGAACTAGCTTAATGATGACTGAAAAAGGGTTGCTCTGGAGTTATCTATAGCACCTGGGAGACTATAGATAGGATCCTAGGCAATATGGCTAAAGTAAAAGGGCTGGCTAAAATTGCCCAAAGTAGATGATTTCAGATTCAGTATTAAGGTATGTTTTCTTCCAGCAAGGGTCTAAGTAGATTGTAGGAATTTGTGGAAGCCCTATTGCTTATGTCTTTTAACAATATAACTAGGAAATCTTAAAGGAATATACAGACAAAAATCCTGCAGTTGACTGGGGAGCGTAGGCCAGATGTTGTCTAAATAAGGATGCCCATCCCCCTCTTCTAGTTTCTGTTATTACAGTCTCACCAACAACTGGGGGAGGGAGTGTTTTCCTGACAGAAAATGCATCTTGGATCTGCTGTGCAGCAACCAAGACTGGTTGGTATCCACGGAAAGGAAGTGGTGTGTTGTACTTGCTCCATTTTAGGTGTAACCCTTTGGTTTTGAAGTTGGACGTGGCTGTAACAAGAGCAGTGAGCCCCAGGATCCACACTGAAATATAAATAAGCCTTTGAGATAGAGGAGGCAGGATGAGCTCTGAGTTTTATATGTTATTGCTTTCATCTCTGGCACAAAAAATAATGCAAACATGCATTAGAAAGAGATGCTATGAGCCTGAAATATCTTTCTATTGTAACCTGCTTGGCCTTCCCTTTTCCTCTTAAGACTTTTTCTGTTCTGCTGAAGTATTAGTGGCACGTAATGTTCCTATTTCCTGAGGGTGGAAACAACTAACTGGAAATGCAGGATGGAGGAAGAGGGAAGGACCTGAGAATGGAGTTGTCTGCTCTGCAGGCTCTGCCAGTGGCAAGTTCAAATTTTTGGTGAGGCTCTCTAACCTGCTTTCACTACACATGGGCTCCCTATGATGCTTCACGGAACTCAGCTAGTTGTTCCACCCAGTCATTCCCTTTCAGGTCATCTCTCTCCTTTGCAGCCTTGATCTCACTTCTCTTCTTCAAGCTCATTTCTGCCTCATTGCTCTCTCAACTGCCTCCTAGACAAGGCCCAATGTGGGGCAACCTGATTCCCAAGATCTAAGTGAGAGCCTGGTCTAAGCCTTGAACCAGCATGAATCATTAATGTTGTCCTCTAAATGAATATCTATATATCACTGACAAAAGGTAAAAGAAAATGAGTGTTAAAGACCAAGTCAGATGTTTCTGAAGTTGACTAGAACCCTTATATTCTGTGTTCTTCTTGCTCAGTTCAGTCATTTTAACAGTGAGACCGAGGTACTATAAGGGAAGGAAACTGAGTCTGAACGAAGATTATGGATTTGGAGACTGGAACTGAGGAGAGCAAAACTGGAGAAATCATCTCTTTTCTTAAAGTTTTCCCAGAGTAAGTTCTAGGTCTCATAGTTCCTGTCTCTGTGTTCTTACTGTGCCTTGAGAGGTTGCTACCAAGGCAGCTCCCTAGTTGCTTGTTACTGCACAGTGCAGTAACGCCTCCTGCAAAAATGGTTATAGACAGACTATAGTTAGTGTTGGTGGGCAGTTCTGTGGAGTATGATCAGGGCAGTGCGGGATTATTTTGTAGCGATTTAGTGCCTGATGGGAACATGAGGCTCAAAGTAACGGTGGAACAGACAGAATTCCCATCTAGGCAAACAGTGGTCATGTAAGGATGAAAACTGTGTGGTAGGACTCTTCTCTGAGCCATTTTCTCTCTCACTCATAGCTTCCTAGTTTTGTGCATGTATTTCCACATCAAATGCTCTAATTTACATGCTGGAACTAAAGCTTGTGTATTGTATAGCCTGTTGGTGCAGTCAGCAAAATTTAAGGGAATCAGCTTGACTGAAGATAATTTCTTATTCCCGCTTCCATTCAGGGAATATATTATGTTACAGGCCTCTGTTAGGGCAACCTTATGAACTTGAAAACTGATATTTACAATAGGTGTGGGGGTATAATTGGATGGAAGCTAGCTGGTAATCAACTGCATGGAGTGGGGCTGGGGGAGGAGGTTTGGACGGCAAGATCAGGGCAATTAACAAGTCGGTAAAGTGATTATGTTTCAGTGCTTTTCTGCCTTGTTGTTTTACAAAGAAGCATTCTTTCCTTGCTTCTCTTAACAGGAATAAAAACAGTGATGGTAAATAATGCTAATAATTAAATAGTTTTAAAACTAAAAGTAGCCTCTATCTGCAAATGCATGCAGCCAACAATTTGAGAACCAAGCTCTATGACAGCCCAAGGCTGTGAAACTGATTAAAATGGAAAAAAGTAGTTATAATTAACCCTTAAATCATGAAGCACATTCTCTGAAAAGCCAAGTTGCCTCCTTGAAGCCAGAAAAGAGGTTAATAAAAAGAGAATCACTTAAATGAAGATGTTTTAATATTATTAGTTCTTTCTGTAGTCTGGTTTGAAATGTCAGTTTCTCTCATGGAATGAAAGGCAATTTCAAAATGCAGGGAATTCCCATAGAAGAGGAACATTGTCTTTTAACCGACTGTCAGTGCTGCCACTGTCTCCTAATGGACAGCATAAGTTTTGGGTACTGTGAATATGAATAGCATGCATTTTCTGCTTATGCTAAATATTCCTTACTGTAAAACCCTCATAAAGTCAAAAGCAAAATTAGGGATGAAGACATAAGTATATTCTTACAAAAAATGAAGATTCTTTACTGCAACTGAAGAAAATCTTAATCCTTACTAAAGGGCTTTGCAAACTTTTGTCCACAAAGAGCAGTTTGAGAAAAGTGTTCTCAGTTTGTTTTTTCCCCTCCATTGTATGTTTTGAGTGTTTATGCATAGATCTTGGTTCATATATTTCTAGACATGCCATATAAAGTTACATTCTTAATTTAAAATGGGAAACAGCACCAGTATAAAATATCCCTTTTCTTAGGCTTATCCATATCTTACTTTTGTAAGCCACTCTCACTTTTCCCCCCACCCAACCCTTCAGGCCCTTGGTTTCTTTTCCAGCGTCCTGACAGTGCCTTTAAGGCCCTTTTGCAGCTCTGTGCTTGGTTTGTCTATGCAGATTTGCAGATGCTCTCACAGACTTGGTCAGCAAATGTCAAGGTTATTTGTCTGATTTGTGGCGTTGCTTGTCTGGCCATTGCTAACACTGTGCTTGGTCTCTTTATCATTTTCCATCCATCAGCAATCAGAACTTGGTATATAAAAAAACTTTAATTTCAGATGAAAAAGGAGCAAGATCAGCATTGCTGAGTAGATGAGAACATGATTTTAGGGACATACTCTTTACGTCACACATCCTTTGTTAAATACTGTTTGTGAAAAAGTTTTATTTCCCTTCCCTTTTTTAATGCCAAAATAGTATGCATATTTTTCCTTGTTGTTTTCAAACTTGTTCTATCATAAAATTACTGTGAAATTTGAAGCGTTTACTTAAACTTAGCTATTGCCATTTATAC